>NC_134427.1:6065606-6368636 GCF_030867145.1 Opisthocomus hoazin | reverse complement strand
AGACTGGGACACGAGGCTGTCACCTGGTCCGGCAATGTGTGAGTGGAAACGTCACTGAGCGCATTCTGTTCTGATAATAGCACTACCACACTGCAAGCATCTGTCAGGAGAAAAGGGTCCACAGCATGTTGTTGGTATAACAGAAAGGTCAAATCATATTAGCAAAAACACTTAAAAAATATTTTAACAGTTTTAAAGTTTTTTGTTATGAGCCAGAAAGTATTTCCCCTCATGCAAATGCAGAGAGAGTAAAATGAAGTTAAATCTTGTAAACATGAAAATTACTAAGGGTTCTGGGCTAAGATGAGTTAACTGCTGTATACCGTATCGTATTTGCTAAGTTGATGTGGGGTCCAAAACAAGTTCTCTGAAATTTTTACCAGAGGTGTTAGTGGATGTCTGCATTTCATCTGACACGCTGATGTCCCACACTTAATAAAAGTAGCATTTCTAGTACATCAGTAAACTAAATCAATATGTATTCACATAAGGAATTAAATTACTCTCATGTCTGCTAGGTACTGACTATGCTGTACATGTTTGGACATCTCCTTACTCTTGTTACTCCTGTTTTGTGGAGAAGCAGTTCTCATTTTGCTTTTTGTAGCTAGTAGTAATTTAACAGATATTAGCTGGCAGCATTTGAAAACGTATTTATTTCTCTAGAGCTCTTACTGTAACTTTTTGTCCTCAGCCTCATCAGAATGATCATGATGCCAAATTTGGCCTCAGAGTGTGCCATTTTTTGTTCGAAACCTGACAGTTAATTCGATGTACTTGTAAGGATGCTCCCTACATAGACTTACATCGACTATATATCTTCCTCTCTTCCCTGGCTTTCCTCTTTCCCTAGCCTTGCCTTCGACTCGGTAGCAAGCAGTCAGTCATCCTAAATACTATAAATAGTTCTACAAATAACGTTAAAGTCCCATTTTACTGCCGATACTGAAAAACATCTCCCGATGAAACACCAGGAGAAACATGCTTCCTTTTGACACTTGGCTTTCTCATCTCGTGTCTCACGGAAATAATGTCTGAGTGTTTGGGTGTGGTACACCCTATGTTTGGTAATCACACGAGTGGGCCCAGCACTAGTGTAGCAGTTTATTTGTACATGTGATTATTCCTAAATTGTTCCAGTAAAATAAGGAATGCAATTGTTGGTGATACACTAACCAGAAAAATAACAGCTGCATGCTGTTTCTCCCATGCTGTTATGTGTACTGACAGTCCGTGTGGGTGTGGTATTAAGGCCTCATTGGCAGATGTCTCGGATGACTTCAGTATTCACAACTGGTAAATCCCCAAATGAGTTATGGAGGTCACCTCAAATGAGTTACATTTTGTGAAATAAGCTTCTGTAAAAATCTCAAGTGGTGAGGTGGCACCTCCAGAGCAGCCAGGCTAGTGAAACTTTCACTCACTGCCCAGCAGTAATTGTCTTGTATAAACACGTCAGGAGTACCCTGAATAAGCCCTGATTATATGGGATGAGTAACGGAGGATACACCTTGTTTTTAAGCTGCATATGCCTTTTAATTTTCCTCATAAGGTGATACACATGAATGGACTTTCACACAGCTCACTGGATTACAACTTGGACGGTATTTTAGTATCTGTGTCACTAACTGAAGGTGTCATCACCGAGGTATTGGGACCTGGTAAGCACACCCGTTAATGATGCATAGCTTTCTGGCTTGGCTGGAAAGAGATTTCACTGCTCCTGCATGAGTACAGTTCGATGGACCCTTTATGGCCAGCTGATAAAAAGTAGAACATTGCCACCTTTTGGTCATAAAGAAAAGACATACACTTAAAGAAGCAGCGTTACGCATGTTGGGGATGCTGCAGCGAAACTACTTAATAGTATATTCATGCACAATGTAACTGCTCAGTAATGGTAGCCCAGTTCAGTGGAGGCTGTAGGCATCATTTGCTTTGACTGTGTGTATTTCATACCATGGTGATGTGTTTAGAGAGAATATATTATGCTACGTACTAATTATGGTTTCCTAAGGACTGAATTACATATGCATTGTGAAGATAGTATGAAGGCTACCATGGTTACCATTGTGCACCCAGGAACTTATTTTATACAGTGCCAATTAATCTGAGGTAATGCTTGCAAGAGAAGAACATTGAATAAGGAATGCTAATGTCTCTGCTGAAAGATGGAAATTAGATAGAAAAGCACAGCTTTTATTGAAGATTATATGTCAGGGTCAGCATTTATAAATGAATTCACCTGTAAGACTAAATCCAACAATTCTGTCTTACATTAAACCCCATATCTCTCTAGGCCTAATCGACAAACAGGACACACTGCAGCCTTATCAAGGATATTCTCTGAATAGGAGGTTTTTTCCCTGCTCCGGATCTTAATGCCATACTCCTGCAGTTCAGACTATAATTGGGGATTACTGCTATGACAGAAAGAGGGTACAGTTTCATGATGGAAAGACATCTAAACCCGACGCAGGCTACAGTTGCTGGGGACAAATCTGATGCCACTGGCCAAAGACTTCCAGATGGCAAGGACTGTGCATAGTACAGCTCTAACTCTTTCCTGTTACTGACAGCTCAGTTTTGCTCACGTTAAGTTGCTGACATGGCCTCTTAGTCAACTTGTCCCATCAGTGCAAGATCTATGGCAAAACTAATGTGCCAGTCATACGTAATGTATGGTTATAATTCTTACGTGTCCTTCTTTACGATGTCCCTTTTGCACTGAGACAAATTGTTTTAGTAGACCAACTGAATCCAGTCTAGAGCATTCAGATCCAGATCCCTCCCCAGCTCTGAACACAAAACACTGCTGTTATAATTTCTAGACGAGAACTTTGAGGAAGGGTCAAGTGAAGACACTGGATAAGCTCCTGACGGAATTGCAAATTCCCTGCTGGAATGTTTGCAGCAGATTCCCTGTACCCATTTATAGCAACACAGCATAAAAGCATTACGAGTGCCTGCAGAACAGCGCTGTGTAGTGTCACAGCCACACCTCTTGATGCTTTTATTTGCTGCTGTAGCAGTCTTGTAGAGTTTTTCTGTTGCTTCTCGCTGCAGCAGCTGTAAATACCGAGCAACAAAGATCTAACCCTAATGAAGCAGATCACCCAAAGATTGACAACCTCAACATGTTAAAGCTGTTTCAGAACAGGAAGGTGCAGACAAACGTTGAGAGGAGTTTAAAAATCCCTTTAATCCTTAAATTTGATTCTTACCATTTTGTAAAATTGTACGTAATATTGAACGCTGGACACTTAATCTTTAGAAACAATTCTGCCATTTCTTTTGATTCACCAAAATGCATGAATAGTTGGTTTTAAGTTAACTTGGCTAAATTTACACTGAAACAGATGAGGAAATCCTTGTATCATGCATTCTGCTGGCCGAGCAACATCACGTTGTATGGGGCTGATGATTTTTGGCAAAAGAGTAATGGTAAGAAACAGCTGGGAGGCAGTAACTTCAGCTTACACAGATGTTCCAGCAGTGAATAGTTGCCCAAGGCTGAAGTTTTGATGATTAAGCGATGGAATGTTTATCTTAAAAACTAGAAATTAAGCTACTAAAATTTGCCAAGTGTCATTTGTTAACACAGTTCATTAGCTTATGTGACTTGTAACTATATTATTACTATTTTTCATTAAAAACTGATTTACTCAACATAGTAAAGCACTTCAACAAAAGTCTAAGTAAAGCATTTTCAGCAAAATTCCTTAATAAAAGAAAATACCAAGTTTCAGTAATTTTTCACACTTTAGTGATAGTCACTTTTAAACTGATTCTACAACGTTCTCTAGTATTAAGTATGGCTGAAGATGCTTAACTCTGCAGGATTAATCCCTGGACTTCTTTTACGATATTATATAATGAACATATCTCTTGCAATGCTTTGAAATGTTATACGGTCAGAAGCGTCTGTCTGCTAGACGTAAATCAGAAAAGTTTTTTGCCTGCTTACTTTGTACTTTTGCAGAGCCTTGAGATTCACATACATCTTTCTTTTGTTTTGAAGAACATGGCTTATTCAATATTTTTGCCAAAGCTTCTAATCAGAAGTGATTGTTCACTCAAGGGGGTATATCAGAGAAAAATTGCAGTGATTTATGATAATCAAACACATTTTCTTCTATACATGAGGAAACTTTCTTCTAAGGTATTTTTGGAAGAAGTTTCAGGTTACTAGCCAAATATTTTGGAAAATGATTAGCTGCTGATTCAGATCCTATGTATTAATCTTTTTGTTGAACTAAAAAAAGAGCTGCACGGATGGGTAACAAAGAATCAAGGACATTTCTTCATATCTGTTGAAGCAAGTTCACATTTAATCATCAAGTTCTTCGCAGAAATATTTCTGCAAACTGTGTCAGTGGAATACACACAAGTTTAGAAAGGAAGTTTATATAATCTCATTATCTAATTTCAATAATAAAATAATTAAGTTGTCTAAATGCCTATCAGTGGAAAACCAATGGAAATAGTAGATCTGTAATTATGCAAAGAAACCTTAGCTTTTCCTTCTGATGAAATCTGTGTGTTCTCTGAACTTCTCTTCTTCCTTGGTGAAATGGCTGCTTTCTGTTAGTTCTTGACACAACGCTTCCAGTTAGGGATTTCACTTTCTGTGGAGGGGAAAAAAAAAAATCATAAAAAAACCTTTTGCAGGTTTCCTTTTAGCTCTAGCACCAGAAACAGTTGACTTGTAAAGAAAACACTGTACATGACCAGCTAAACAACCAAGGGCTCCAGGTAGGTCAGTTGTTGCCTTTGCTTGTGGAAAGCGCTGGAAACAGCAGTTATGGTAGCAACATATTTCAGATATTGATACGTCAGGCAGATAAGGCGTTTTTCAGAGCATCTGGTTCTTTGGGTGGATGGACACACAGATGGAGAAGTTATAAGTGACTGAACATTACTGAGGTTATTCAGCAAGCTGGCACAAATTTGTTTCTCCGCTAGGAAGCCTGCAGTAGAGCTGAAGGCCATTACAACTGGAAACCTGAAACTAAAAGGACAGAAGTTAATAGAGGAATACAAGGAAAACTATATTAATTAATATTATTTTTAGATGATTAACTTTTAAATTAAAATCTTAAAATAACTCATTTTAGAGGAAGTTTACACATTAAGAAGAAGTAGGAAACGGTATAAAAGCAACTTACTCCATTTACAATCCAAAGGAAAGTACATAAAATATTTTTTTGCAATTTATGATACTTCTAGAAATTGGGACTTATCCTACAAACACAAATCATTACCATGAGACTGACAAAACAACAGTAGTTTACTTGACAGTAGCTGTCGCAGGATAGTGTCTGCTAAATTACATTCAAATTAATGAAATGTTGAATTACTTACCTGTTGAATAGCACACTGAATTTCCCTTTTGAACAAGGGTACCCATTGCTTCTGATGGTGTTCACTTATCCCTCCCACCCCTTCTGCTGTACCAATTTATAGATTCCTGATTTCTGGCAACTTTTGTTTTTGTGCTTAAACTGTATAATTTAGCTTAGTAAATAGCTGAGACTGGCAAGCAGTGTGTAACTGATCACATATCCAGCAATTTCTTTTACGTTTTGGGGTAATTGTAAGCACAGAATAAAACTGATTGTTTCAGCATATGTAGCAATAGTTACAGAAGTTGGTTTTCATTTTAGATTCTGTCTGTAGTTGATTGAAAGAGGATGGTACTCTGTGCTGGTTAACTGCCACTGAGGATGGAAGGAGCCAAGAACCACCATAACTCCACTTACAAAACATTCCCATGAATCTGTTTTGTAGCATACTGTGACTGTGGAAAGGAACTTGGATTTGTACGTCTCCTGCAAGATCATCACTTCACTGCTGAGTATTTTTATTTGTCCGTTCTCCATGAATGATGCAGTTTGTTGTCATGTTTGATCGTCAAGACTTTTTACAAGGTCTTTTAAGGCATAACTCATTTGGAATAACTTTAAGGTTATTCTGTCCTTAAGGCGGAGGGAGTAAGACTCTTCTTGCTATTTTCACTGAAGCGTATGTAATGTGGAGGAAGACAGTGTTGCCAGTGAACTAAATTCTTCAGTGTGGAAGAGTCCCAGTGAACAGACTTCTGCTCGTTCCCCTGCAGAGAAATGACATTTGTTCTCTACAGCATTTTCTCTTGAGAGGACCAGTTATTGGCTTATGTCACAAGCAGTCTGCTGCTCCTCAGTGATACATTCCTTAAGGCACACATGGATCGCTTTCAATACTCGGTGATCCAAATTCAACTCCTATTGATTGTATCAGTGTGCTGTGGCTGTGAGAACAGAAATTGTTCTTGTGTGTGTGTTAAAGTTCATCTGGTTTTCTTTCTGATGCAGTGCTGCTAGGTGTTTCTCCAACTATACGTGTTGTGTGTGTGTATCTATATACGTATATATGCTTATATGAATAAAAGGCTTCAGTGATCTTTTACTATTAATTGGCTGGCCCTAATTCTGCCCAGCCCCCTGCCACTGCCACCGACTTGCAGAGTCTGTCTAGAGAATCAGAATAGCAGAGGCTCCCCTTCTTCCTCTACCCACTACAGCTGGTTTGAGGGTAAGTAGTAGACAATATATATAAATAATAGACAATATTGCTAACTTTTTTGTTGGTCTGAGGATGATTAAAGCAACCGAATTCATGACATGTTGAGGGGAAAAAAACACAATGAGAAAGTACTGTAAAATTTGATGGAATGCATATGGTATCTCCCCACATCCCTTATATCTCTATTGTTGGAGTTCACTGGTGACATTAATTCCTTAATATTTTTCTCCTTGAATAAAATCTGTATTTTCTCTCCTATGGAAAGTTTTAGTATGTTCTGCTCTATTTTGCTTTTTGAAGGAGACTTTGCTGAGATTAACTGTATAAGAATACAGTAAAATAATTAAATGTTCTGGTAACTGTTGAGCTGAGCAAGCCTCATTAACTTGGCTTGGGCTGTGCAGCTGAATGTCAGGAATACATACAGCATGATACAGTCAGCTGGAACTCAACATTGAGTGGAGCTAGCATTTTTATTATTGAGCTACTTCTGCATGGCAATACAGCTTTGCCAGGATTGAGCACGAAAGGAAAAAAACCCTTAAAATTTGAAAACAATCTCAGTCAAAGCATGGGGAGATAACTCACTCACTCCAGGAAGTTAACCAACTTACTCCAGCCTGGACTCATGGCTTTTTTAGCCTTCCTGGTTAAATATATTAAGCCAACTGTTCTGGTGCTTTACACAGTACGTTAAACAACTTAATCATACTGTCCTCTCTTGCATTAATAAATTTAGCATTTGTATTCCTGAAGCCGCTGTTTTCTTCTCTTGCTCTATTTTAGTTCTTCTTCAGAATACAAATTCCAGCTCATTTCCATTTTTTCCAGACCGAACACTTTAAAAGTTTTGTTTTCTTGGGGTTTTTTTAGCTCTCTAGACCAAAAATTGAGTGCTTCAAGGACGACTGCTATATTTTTCAAATAAATATTCCCTTTGTCTCAGTATTCTTGAACTTCCTTCTGGAGGGAGGGTGTTCTGGGACAATATTTTTGAGACAGAAGACCTTGTTCCTTTTCTTGAATTTTACTCAGAATTAAATGCTTTCATGCAGAACTAATTGCTGTGTTTTCACAGGTCCTGCTGGATGCACATCAGTTTTTACACATCAAAGAATAAGACAGACCATAGAGATGGAACTTTTAAGATGTAAATTAACAGGGTCCATACTTCATCCTTCTGAAAACCTCAGATCTAAATATCATGAATTTGGCAGTTTCAATTTTTGGTCATAGTTGCAGATACTGATCAATCCCAATCATGGCTGCAGAGGTAACTACTGTACAGTCAAGTCTGCTTCTCTTTTTAAAATCTGAAAAAGATTGCTTAAAGGAGATAAGTTTAAATCTCAGGCTTAGATCAAACAATTTTAAATGAACAGTTTATCAAGACTTTTTTTTTTTAAACTCTGGACTTGTAAAGGCTATCAAAAATAGAAAGTTCCTAAATTTCAAATGACTAGGAACAATATTCAGTCAACATGACATTTTTCTTTTCTTCTGAAAGAAATACTTCGGTGAATAAGCAGTAATTAAGGTCCTGTTCCTGCTTGTACCACGTTTTTATAGATTTTAATGGCAGTGCTTAATGGCCACCTTTACTGTTCAGTATTTGACTAACTTATGCAGGAGGTCTCCAGGTAGGAGTTTTGCATAGTCCTGAAGACTTCCCCCAGGCAGCTGCTGTTGTGCCTGCACCAATTAGTATACTTAAATGTGTTGATTAGCATCTTGGTTAGATAGTCTGGCCCTTGCAGAGACTCCTTCAGGTGGTTCCTGCTGCAGAACCGACCAAGCTGCACGTAGATAAGCCACATGTTAATAGAAGAATATCTTGTAGATGCAGAAATGGTGTCAATAGTTACATGGTTTCAATAGTTACATGTTTTGAATGGGTGTCCTGGGTCTGGCTGGGATGAAGTTAATTTTCTTCATAGCAGCCCATATGGTGCTGTTTTTTGAATTTGTGACCAGAACAGTGTTGATAACCCAGTAATGTTTTAGCTGCTGCCAAATGGTGCTTAGACAGCTTCGAGGCCTTCTCTGTTTCTCATGCTGCTCCGCCAGCGAGCGGGCCGGGGGTGCACAAGATGGGAGGTGACACAGCCAAGGCAGCTGACCCCAGCTGAGCAAAGGGATAGCCCATACCCTACAACATTGTGCTCAGCGATAAAAGCTCAGGTAAGGGGGAGGAGCTATAACATCCAGAGTTATGCCGTTTGTATTCCCAAGTAACTGTTACAGGTGATGAAGCCCTGCTTTGCAGAACAGCGGTTTGGGAAGTCTCACCTGATCCATCTGAAAATGCCACTGCAAGGATCCTTGTGACAAACTCCTGTTGCCACCCAGACAGCGACCAACCATCCTGCTGAAGAGATTTGATTCCACCATGTAAGTGTTACCATATGCCAAGATGATAAAGATTATTTTTATTATTATTATTTATTTAAACAAACGATCTCTTTGTGTAGGAAGGGGGGAGGCATAAGATGAAGCTGGGGAACCGTGTAACAGTCTAGAGATTCATTTTGCAGTGCTCATTTGCTTTAACCTACTGTAAAAGTAGACTGCTGACTAGATCTTAAGATGCTGCATTTCTTATGTGCATACCACAGTGAATGTTACGTGGCAATGTCTGAAAGTGCAGTAGATCTTAAAACAGGAGGGAGTAATTTAGAAAGAGTTGTTTGTAGCTTTTTATGTTTTAAACGCAGCCTTCCTGGGAGGTTTGCATACTATTGTCAGGCCAAAACATCATTTTAACACTGTAGGAATTAACACAACATATTCCACAAAGACTCAAAGAAGCTGTCCAAAGTTCTAACATTCATAATGCTCGAGAAAAAACTTCAGCAAACGCTGCAGGATACTGCAAATTGCAGCACTGGAATCTATTTTATTTTAGCTGACTGCTATCTAGTGCTCTACTGTTATTTTTCCTCAGATCCTGCTTTTGTGTGCTACACAAAGGAAAGCGTATGTTTTGTTTTATTGCCTCTACTGTGCCAGCAAACATGCAGAATAAGAATGACTGATGTTCTGTGAAATTTCTTATCTTTCATGATATGATTTCTTTAACAGCCATTCTTACTCTTCTCCCTACATATTTTTGGTGCTGAATGCAATTCATCACTCCACATCTTTTTTTCTTACTGTCATTCTCTGCATTTTCTACTTTTTCTGGCTGAGAGGAAAACAAAGTTGTAACAATCATTGTTAAGAAAAGGAAAGGCAAAAAGAGAGCTTTAATTGTTGTTAATACAGAGCTATTTTATCACAGCAGATACTAACAAACCTTTAACAGAAACCCGTATTTTCTTTTATCAGGTCATTATTAAGGAAAGCCTTGGGTGCGAGAGTCTTTCTCCCCTTCCCCCCAAAAAAGGCAGGGGGGGCACATGCATGAATAAGACACAGAGAAGATTGCAGTCTTGTTGAAGAAGGACCATACTTGGAAATGAGGGACTGGTTTGTTATTTCATTCTGTGTGTTAGCTCCTTGTTTCCTGTGCTGAGAGTTTGCATAACGATGCTAGTTACAGTGGTCAGGTTTTGATGTTAGCCGTTGACTGGAAAACTGGGAGACCTCCATCAGACTTACTTTACAATAACCACTTCATAACCATAATTTCATAGTAAGTGTCAGTTTGGTGCACTGAATTTTGCTATTGACAAAAAGGTGAAGGCATTTTAATTGTATTATGCTACTTACAGAACATACTTTTAACAGGACTGAGTTGATGTAGAGATTGTTATAGAGGGAGAGTGACAGTGTTTACACTGAGGAGGTTAAAAAGCCCAACTTCCAATTATGAGGTTCCTTTACTGCCTTAGGAGGTCACTACCTGTACAAAGAAGCTACAGCAAAGGGTGGAAATGAAAAGGAATGAGCTGAAGTAATTTTTATAGAAGCCACACAGCAGGTCAGCGGTAGAGCAAGAAATAAATTTCAAGTCTCGTGAGTCACAGCCCAATGTCTTTGAAGCAAATTCTGCTGTTCTAGAAATCTCATTACTTACTGAACAGACCAGAAGAATGTAAAAGTTGGGTTACGCACACTGTGCCAGTTGGCAATCACTGTGCTCTGTTCAAAAAAAAATAACACTGCGTTACATCTAATTAACCTTCACCTATCTCTGATTACAAAAAAACCCATGAAAGATGAAATGTCATCTATCCTAGCATTTTCTGATCTCTTCTGAAATAAAAACATCTGGAATCTAGCGTCATGGGAAAGCAGTAAGCACTCGTTGGCAGAGATAGCAATAGGAATCTATCAAGTACACTGAAGGACTGGGTTGGGAAGGATGATTCCGCATGCTTCTCTCACATTTCCTACTTATCAAGATTTGGGGAGTGGTGTTCTTTTTTTAATTGGGGAATATTGTCTATTACATTTAAAAAAAAAAAGGCTCTGTTCTTTGCTTCAAAAACATCCCATTATCTTTTCAAACAATTTTTTTATCTTTTCCCAATTTTTTTTTTCCTTCACCACCTGTAAATCACTAGGAGTGTGGAGTTTCGTTTTGGTTTTTTAACCAATTCTCAGAATCCAAAGAAGTAACTTGTGATTATATTACTCTAACAATTCAGCAAAGAGCACTTCAAAGTTATAGAAAGAGTTGCAAATGTGTCACTCTATTTATACAAAAATTATATACAGGCTCACTAAAATAACTTTAAAAAATCAGCTAAAATTATTGTTCCTTTTTACAGACTTACAGCACCTAGTCTAAAGCACAGTGGATAGAAAAACTTTCACCATAAGCACATACTTGGGGAAAAGATCTGGCAGAGACTGCATAGATTAAGAGTCTAACACAAAATGTGGAAAAGCTTGTCTAGCTTTCATTAATGCCATCTTCTCGCTTTGTCTCTATTCCCTCCCTGAAGGCCATTTTGTAAGTGTGGATAGACAACTGCAAAGTAATTTGCAGCTGGCTGACAGTCTGTAAAAAAAACATTCTGAATATCTAAAGTTTATATGGAAAAAATAATTTTAAAATCACTTCAACTACACTACCAAGATTACAGGACACTTCACAAACAGGCCAGGATATAAATACTCAGTCATAGCTTAGGCTACTCAAAATATGATGACTTTCATAATTGAAGTTGAGACACATCATTTTGTATCACATGGCCCATATAAGGCTCTTTTTTTAAGGAAGAGCTTTCCCATGTACTAGTGTATCTGAAGATCCTTGTGTCACAGATATTTTGATGGATACATTGAACAGTTCGGATAGAAGAACATGGAGAATATTTATTCTACTGCAGTTGGAGATGGCCCTAATCACCTACAAAGCATGGATGAAAAGAAACAATTTTAATAGTTAAAGCACAGTTGAACAGGCAAAGAGGTATCCTGAGTATCATAATGGAGTATGTTGACAGGTAGGGATGCAAACTGGGTTGCTGTTTTGGTAACCATCATTACTGGGGGTAACAGAGATGACCAGTCTATCTGTATGTTATTTCTTGCTTTGTAATGCTCTCACATACCTGAAGTGCAGCAACATCACAAAGTTTCCAAAGGAAGACAGCCCACATAGATCTGAGATGTTAAGTTTAAATCTAGGTATTTCCTACATAATAAAACTACACACAAATGTACAGATATGAAAACTGTTAAAATTTATCACCAGTAATACCATAGATGAATATATTTGGCACCTAGTGCAGAAAGTACCCATGAAACAGGAATAACCGTGTAAATGACTAAAACTCCCATAGAGATGATGGAATGTATTTATTAAGTAACTGACAAGCTGATAACAAAGACTGATATAACTGTAACTCCAGGTTTGTCAATTTACAATAGCAATGCTAAATAAAGATCGTACATGAACATAAGCCTTAGCTGTTGTACTGGGTTGTCCTGGTTTTGGTTAAAACAGAATGGATACTGTGACATGGGTGTGTTTGGCCTGGTTTTGGCAGCTAGGGGAAGGTGGTGCTGCTGGAGGGGTCTCTGTGGGAGGAGGTCAGGGCTGCCCCGTGCCAGGGACAGCGGACTCTGCAATGGACCCAACAGAGGATACAGCTGAGCCCATCAGCAAAGCTGGGGGAGCTCCGTGAAAGTACACTTACAGAAGGGCAGGAAACACCAGAGAGCAAAAGACAAAGGAGGGAACAAAAAGAGGGAGAGGCAACAGATGAAACCCCAAGGTCAGAGAAGTGAAGAGGAGGTGCTCCATGGTGCCGGAGGAGAAACCCCCGCTGCAGCCTGTGGAGGACCCTTTGTTGGAGTAGCTGGGTGTTTCCTGAAGGAACAAGAGTCTGCGGAGAATCCATGCTGGAGCCAAGGAAAAGGGTGGGAAGGAAGGAGCAGCAGAAAGAGACCCGTGTATATGACAATAAGCTCCCACCCCGCCAGCACTGCTCAGGTGGAGGGTGATGGTAGAAGAGTTGGGGGTGAAGGAGTGAAGTTGAGCCTGAGGAAGGGATAGGGGGGAGGAAAGGTGTATTAATGTTTGTGTTTTCTTACTACCTGTATGGATTTTAATTTGCAATAGATCAAGCTAATTTTCTCCAGGTCAAGTCTGTTTTGCCTGCAACAGTTAACTGCTAAGCAACCTCCCTGTCTTTATCTTGACCCACGAGATTTCTTGTCCGTGTTCTTCCTATTTCCACCCCCTCTTTTCCAGTCCTGGCCCTTAGCCAAAGATAACCCACCACAGCTATAGACAATTAATGGTCAAAACTGCATTCCAGATTAGACTATGAAGGGAATGAAGTGATAAATCCCTGAAAATGAGATCTTCCCAGCAAATAATCACATGGTTATAGCAATCACAATTGTTCTACATTACTGTAAAAGGAGCTGAAATATTGATTTGGTGGGCCATTAGTACATGAATTTATTCTGTGTCTACATTCTAAGAAATCAAATGCTCATCAAAAGAAAGGCATTACAAATACAATACAAGTCCTCTCCAAAGAAATGGTGCAACAACAGACACTTCAGGATCATATCGACAAGGACAACTGCAGCCCTTTCTGCCTGATGGTCCTCAGATTCCAGCGCTGAGTCTTTCCCAGTTTGGCACTGCTGAGTCAAGCACTCTGTACACAGTCAGTTACTGATTTCAATCCCTTTTTACCAATAGCACTACAAAATATAACAAATAATGTAATTTTTATGTTTCAAACCTCTGCATTTGTTTAACTCATTGCAATCATAAATTGCTACTCTTGAGGAATACATCCTGAGGGACCTAACTATGGACTTTTGAAAAGAAAATGAATTAATAAAGTATTCATGGCTTTTTCCTGTATAGTCCCAGTGCAGTGAAACATAATTCTCCATGGTGTGACACAGCTGTGTACTTTTCATAGTGATAATGGTGAATGGTAAAAGGTGATGTTAAAATTAACCATATGGATGCTGCTAGTATTGGTAGTAGCTTCTGACTGAAAAATTACATGCTCTTCTGAATCAAGGGAATTAACATTGAAATGAAGTGATCTTGACTTGTGTTGGATTAGGCAGATTCAAGATCCAGAAAAATAAATTTCAGATACTCCTAAATTATGAATTGTATGGACAGTTAGAGTCTGTAAATTGTTCACCGGTCTAAGAACAACCAACTCAGCCTTACAAAACTCGAAATAAAAAACTCTCCAAATATTGTCTCATTCTGTTTTGCTATCTTTAGGTGTCTATAGCCATTTATGTCCTATTATAAAGCCACTCATAAAATAAGTAATCTAAGGCGTATTCATGAGTCAACATATCTAGTCAGGTGTAATGCATATCCAGGCCTACTATGTCCAGGAGGGGATGCTGTCATAACATTTAATTTTCTGGTTGGAATAATTGGATCGGAATACAATGAAATTGGAACTGAAAACTCATAATGAATCAGTCCATTATTATATCAGACATTATAGAAATGTCATGAGGAGACATTGTCCTGGGTTCAGCTGGCACAGGGTTAATTTTCCCAAGAAGCTGGTTGGGCTGACCCAAACCAGCCAATCAAATGGGCTGTTCTACACCATGTGATGCCATGCTCGGTATTTAAGCGGGGAGTTGGCTGAAGGAAGGGGATTTTGCTACTCAGGAGCAAGCTGAGCATCGGGTGGTGAGAATATTGCATGCTGTATATTCTTTTTATCAGTATTGTTGTTGTTATTGTCTTTTCCCTTTGCCGTTCCGTTAAACTGTTTTTCTCACAATCCACAAGTTTTGCCTTTTTCCTTCTGATTCTCTTCCCCATCCCACAGGGGGAGGGGGAAGGAGTGAGAGAGTAACTGCGTGGTTCTGTGTTGCCAACTGAGGCTAAACCACAACAGACATGAATAGAAAAGGTTGCTGTTGGTTGGTTGTTTTTTTGGTTTTATCAAAGAACAGGTGTAAATGACATGTCCTGGAATAAATTTAGACTGGAAGCTGCTTCTTAACTGTTCGACAAGCGATGAAGTAGAATTACCTCCGAGGAGGATGAGTAAGAGCAAAATTAATTAATTTAAAATGAAACTGTATCACTTTGTGGAGGGTTTATATGATACAGCTGCCTACAGCAATGAAGTTCTGCATTTGGTGATGTGAGAAACCCTTTCAGTCCCTATGTTTGTAATGATTATGCAGAAATTTCTCTTCATCTGTGAGTTAACAAATACGATGTTTTGCCAGGCTCCTGAGGAGACTTTGTTTATTTTAGTGATGCTTATATGTTTATGCAATGCCATCTTATCTTGAGATTATATTTTTACAAATGTTAAATCTTTCAGGTATTTGTATGTATTTTCTTGGCATGTTTCACTTTCTTGTGGTGAATCATACACACTGCGTGACACAGAGCTTAAAACCAAGTACTGCTATGAGCTAGGGGTGCAGATTCCACTTTTCCCCTACTCTCAAGGATATTCAGTGCAGTAGCTAAGGCTGAACCCTGGGAGGTCACTGCTGTCACCGAGAGCTATGCATGTCATACTACAGTGGGAAAGGGTGGTGTTCAAAGACAGGGAAAAAGTCTGGAGCATGTTCTTTTGTTTACCAATTGGGAAGAAAGTCCTTAACTTTAAAGAAACAGGAAATTAAAACCACCTTGGATGTACCAGTTTTTATACTCAGGGCTTGGTGAAAGTTTGAGAATATAAAAGGACTTGGACTACAGCTACTGTTTTATTTTCAGTATTTTGTTCCAACTGCTAGTAGGGAAGCGGTCCAGATATAATGTACTATTTTCTCATTTCATTTGTGCTAGGAATTGCTCAATCAAACACTACATATATACACACACCTGGCATAGCAAAAAGATGACTTCTGTTTCTGTCACAGGACTTCTATTAAGTCTTTTGTTACAACTTTTGGTCAGATAAAAACATTTATTAAGATACCTAATTTGAATATTAAGAAAGGAAAAAAAAAAAAAGTCTGCACAGATGTCCTGCAGCAATTCTTCAGAGTTTTACATAAGCATAACCCCTCTGAATAGTATCTCCCTCACATGTTTACCACTACCTCAGTTAGTTACTTCACAGCTGTTTTATTTTCAATATTGCCTCTTTACCAGTGCAAGTGATCATTTTATGAGTGAATAGGGAAGCACCCAGTGAAGACAAAGATCACTGAACCCTGAAATAGCAATACACGTAAGTCTTAAGGGGTAGTCTTTCTTTTACGTTAACTGTAAAATGCCTTCCCCTTCCCTTCCTTGCTTCATTCTGTCCAAGCAGATTTGCTGTGTTCATGCTGAAGTTTTGAGTTCTGAGTGCTCTCAAGTTTTTCTTGCAGAATTAAAACTAAAATCCATTGCCTTTGTGTCTTAGTGTAAGAATCCTACTTGTGACTGGAGAGAGCACAACTATTTCATTAAGAATGCAGTCAGTCGAGTGCCAGCAAAGAGTGGCTCATTAGAGCACTGCAGCAATGCACTATTCTCTTAGACGAGAGGCAAATAATAGGTTCAGCTATAGATTTTTCTCTTATTTCATCTTTCTTAGATATCTTTCTTTTCAGAGGGAATCATGTACATTGATAAAGGTCAAAGCAAAAATTCTGGTAAAAGAACTTGGTGGTGTTTGAAAGCACCTACTACAGTTTGCCAGCATCTGCAATTTTGTCAGGTGGACTTGATTTCTGCCTTTAGCAGCTGTTTGAACTTGCAGAGATAGGGCTCAACTTGTGTAAATTAGTACTGATTTGTAACTCAGTAGCTGGGATACATATGTGTAAAGATAACCATAATATCCAACTCATAGGTCATAATTACACTGTGCTTTGCTTTCCACTGACATAACTGCAGTCATTTATATGCAGCACAGTTAACAGTACTCCATCTTTAGCTAGAGACAAGAGGATGTCATATAAAAAAAGCAAAGTTTTGTTGCTGAAGAAGCAACAAATTAAACCAACTTTACAGTATAAATGATATATAGTCTTTGCATGAGAAGGACTAAATGTTGATGGGGAATACTTTGGGAGACATCTTAGGCTATTACTAGTTTAACAATAACAAAAAAGTCCGCATGCAGATGCCAAAAAATATACAAGACAGACTTGTAATAGCATGCTTTCACAAAGGTGTCAAGGAGGCCGTAACAATGCAAATGTCTTCTTAAGTGAACAGAGAAATAAGTGCCATGACAAAAGCAGACCCATGCACGTACATTATTAGCATTTGTTCCTATTTCCATACTTAATTAGAATACAAAGCAAGATAAATAACTAAAAGTTATGCTGACAGAGTTATAGAAGTCTGAAAATGTCAGTATCAAAACTCATGTAGGTCTCTAGCCATGGAATGAACAATTATGAATTTGTAATGTTTTGTATCAGTGCAAAAACTTAAGTAGTGAATGGCAATACACATTTATAGGTAAACACTATCAAAAAGGTGTTGGATACCTACTTTCAGGATTTTATAAATGCCCATAGGCAATGTAACTGACAGATGGATGCAATTTATTTTTTTAAGATGAGTTTATAAGCTTTTTTAATCCTTTACGGCTGCTGCTTCATTCTTTCTCTCCACCCCTCCTGTATGCCATGGAACTCCCAAACTTAAATACAACATAAAAGAAACGCAAGTGTGCCTGTCCTATCTATGTAACTGAATAGCTGTAAAGGTTTTTGAAGGGCCTTGACTCATATTTTGAATACCCAGATGATGGACACATAAAATACCTCAAGTCAGACTTTATAACCTTTGTCCCTCAAAAAAACCCAAGAAAGCCTTTTAGAGTAAAGTTGGCTGCACTGAGGTCTGGCAAGAGTTCCTGACTGCCACAGCACATTTGTAGCTAAACTGACAGTGCAGATTTTCTAAACACAGAAGCATAGCCCAGTTTATCACATCCTGGTTCCTGATGTTTATAAATTAGCCTTGCTCTTCTCTCGTAAAAATCTTTGTAGCAGGACCAAGTATTCAGCAATTCTGTGACAGGAGACACTATTATTTTGGAAGCACAAGTATTTTTCTTCAAATGATCTTGTTGAAAAGAGGAAAAACATGCTGGAGTCACTCAGAATGTTTCCTGCTACATGACAAAAAAACCTGACTCTATCACTTGTAATTCTAATATGCTGTGCTTTTGTGGAGGAAAGAACTTTAATAAACTGACATCTCTATGCTACCTCACATCTTTACATCTCAGAAATCTTAAACTACAGGTCAGTTCTTCAAAGCAATTCCAGATGTGCTGAAAGGATAAAAAATTAACTTTTGTCCCAATTTTGACCAATCTTTGGATTGACATCCTTCTCAGTTTAAAGGTTTAAAATGCCTCAAACTGTTGGTATAAATTTTCTGTGACAACAGAAGACAAAAATAAAGATCACCATATGTGTTGTATAAGACTTCAGCTCTGTCCTTTTGAACTAGATTAAAACTAAAATCAAACTGACATTGTTGCTTTAGTTTTAAGTGTTCTGCTAGTGGAGTCATGTTATGAAGCATTCCAATTTAAGACCAGAAGAAAAAATAGTATTCAAGTCTATCTGCTTTCAAACAGATAGAAAGCAGCAGAATTGCTATCTTTTCATTAAAAACCCTAAAATTATTTTAAAATTCGTTAAAGCTTTAGGCAAGAGTATGTCCACCACCAATGACTGAAAAACAACTGAAATTCAGGTGGTGGTCTTGCCCTGCCCCTTCCAGTAGCCTTCTTAAAACCTGCAGCCCTTCTCCAAATGTATAGTTGGCAGTCCTACCAGCATGCAGCAAAAAGAAATGCCTATGAATCCATAAATAGCAAAAAAAAAAAAAAAAAATCCAAACAAGGCTCTAACACCCCTGCCTCCAAATCCCACGCATTTCTGCAGTGCAGCTAAAATTCCACATCCCAGCTGCAGCAATCAGAATTCTTACAATGCTGTACAGAGAGGAAAGGATGGAGTGATATTTTTTGCTTTGAAGCTCAGGACTTCAAATAAAAAGTTAGGCATTCTACAGTTTTGTCTCTTTTATGTTATTTTAAGTGTAGTGTTGTTTTCCAGTATTCAAAAGAAAAGCTATTCTAAGCAGGATGCTTTCCATGGAAAGTACGGCAGTAACGCTCTCGAGTATAGATTCTGATTGAGCAGTGGTGAGCCTTGCTGTCAGTAGCCTATTTGCTAGCCACTCTTCAGAGACAAACAGGGATTTTACATCTGTGCTTTTCTCTAAAAGCAGTTAGTGACATATGAAAAGATTTGATTTGTAAATGTCTAAGGCAATAGACTTCATCTTTATAGCATACAGAGAAAGGAATCGTGAAGCAGTGAATTGCACAGCTGCCTAGAGAAGAACCACATTCTTTTCCAAGATCACTATTTATCAGACAGATGTAACAGGAATATTTCTGTGAGAATTGTCTCAATAGCAGTACAGAATATATATACTACCTCCTCAAGCATGTGCAATTTTAATGAGTTTCCACCTGCCAACAAAATCTGAAGTTCTGCAGACTCCCTTGCCCCCCAACTACACCCGTATTCCCACTTGTTAAAAACTTACCATTCAAACAGTATGCTCTAACTTTATACAGTGGGCTGAATCCACTATATAAAGAAGAATCAATCCACAATCACCCTTTTTTTGGTAAGAATCAGTAATCGCCCTTTGTTCTTAGTAAGAATCGGTAATCATCAGTAAGCACCCTTTGTTTTTAGGGCATGGACATCTAAAAATCTGTGTATGTAAAGCTTTCAATGTCAGGGAATCTGTGACGTGAGGTATGAGGTAGAGGAGAACTACATCTGTAACACGCACAAGCTCATGGCAATTTTTAGATATCTGCAGATACAAACAACAAAACCTGAGATAAAGAATCACTAGAAAATTATATTTAATAAACTTGCAATTTGGACAGTGATAGCATGTTCTCAGTAGGACATATCTGTTATCAGCTGTGAAGTCTTAAATGGAAGATATTTTAAGGCATTAGGATGTTCTTCCTTCAACTCTGCAGATGCATCCAATGCACAGCAGTAACGGTGTAGGTACTACTCTTACAGTTCTAAGAAGTTCAGGCATTGGGGTGGGTGGGAACTCTTATCTATTTCTAGAAATGGCAAAGGATTTCAATCTAAATTTCACTTAGTTACTTTTCTCCTATATTAAAGTCAGTTATAGAAAACAGTAAAGGAAATAAAATTACAGACAAAGCAGTGTTAATAATTTGAAAAGTTATTTCAGTGACTAACACTGAAAAGTGTATAAAACTTTAAACTGAGCTAGACAAAGAAGATACCATTTTCCTTTAATAAACCCCTCTTAGATACTAATTGCTATTTCTCTTAAGAGTTTTGTTAGCTATCTTAAAGAAACTGTCCTTTGAGCATAAAACCAGTAGAGACCAATTAAAACACAGAACATTCTCCAGTAACTTACACTGGACAGCCAGAACTAAAATATTTTTAGTGCAGCTTAGGAAGTCAGAGCATTCTGGAAATTGCATACTCTGTTTGATCTTTTTACAGACAAATGGGCAGAAGACTCGGAAGAACTAGCATTTATTTGAAAAATTGTTTTTTATAACCAGTAATAAAATATGCAAATATATAAAATCTTTCCCTATCCCATGTTTAAGTTATCTGAAAAAACTCACCGTGTGTTTCTTTAGATTTTAAGTCAGTTTTAAATTAATATTTCACTTCTCATGAAATCAAAAGATCTCTCAAAACTTCCATCAAGTATTTGAAGATAAATTTCACAAAAATACAAAAATTAAACTTGTATAAGTTACTGTTTCTTTCAAAGAAGCTTTCAGCACCTAAGTTACTTGGAATCTTTAAAATCTATATCTTAGATTATGATATTGCAGATAGCATCCAAATTCTTTGGCAGAGAGTCACCCAGTAAGGTGGCAAGAATCAGAAACATCTGTTGTTTAAAGCATCCTCCATAATATGTTTGGAAAAAAAATGGGGGAAAAAAAAAAAAGGCATATCATAAGGGTTTTTCAATAAAGTATTTAGGTCTGCAGTTGTTTATCATGGCTCCAGTGTCCATTTCTGTGCTTTTGAGGGTTCAGTCAGTACAAACACTAGGCAGTGAATATCACCTGTACTCTATTGTATATTAACCCACCTCTGGTTACTTTACAATTTGAACGTGTTTAAGGAACTTATATTTGACTTGCACTGAAGAAACACAGCTAGACATTAGATGCTAATCATCCAGCTATTTCCATAGCAGCAGCAGCAAAATAGTGAACCAGGTCACCATCCCTCTGGCGTGGGCTATATTGGAAGTCAGACACTTGTAGCAGCTAGTTTGTCTACTGTTGTCCATCTCTAAATCCAGACTCCTGAAGATTATATGAATAAATTCCTTTTCATATTTCCAAAAAGTGGTTCTTTCTACTGTGTTCTTTCCTGATCTTTATTCTGTCCTTCCTGGTCTTTATTCTGTCAACTGCAGTCTGAAAGTCTCCTGGGTCCCCCGCTTCCCCCTCCTGAAACTTCAGATTCCTCTCAGCCCTTTTCACGTACCTTCATATCTGCAGTCCTCTTGAATTCTCAACCTTTAACTTCCATTTCTAAAATTTCTGCAGTTACTGTCTACGCTCCATTTCTCAAGAGCGCAGTCAACTGCCAGTGCAAAAAAAATGTTATTTTTTTTCCTACAGTGCTGAAAAGTCTTGAGCTATGTCTACACATCACAAAAGGTCCTCTTATCTTGCCACTTCTGTTGTGTCAGCAAATGCCATGAAATCTACGCAATCTAAGCAAGCTTTATATCTCCATCAGGCACTGCTTCATGTCCTTTTCTGCTGTTCAGCTCTAAAACTAACGTTCCCAGACCAAGGTCACGCTAGCTGTTCCTTTTTCAGGCTTATGCCCCTTACACACAGATCCTGCCCTAATACCATGTTCATTTCCATCAGGTTTTTTTTTTCCCACCGTGTCAGCAGGGGATTACCAAGAACACAAGCTCCCAGTTCTAATCAAGGGCCCTTTCTCTGCGCCCCTCCTTCCAGCTCCAAGCATCATGAAGCAGCTGTTGCCCTCCAGCATGGCGTTTTTCCAGTCCTTTCCATTTCCAAAGCTGTGGCCGTTGGTGCATGCTCAGCTGCTCTGAAGAGACAGTTCATTAATAGTCTGGTCATGTAGATGCTGGGTGAGAACAGACAATATCCAGTCTGCTCAGGCAACAAAAGTTGTGAAGGGCTTGCCTACAATAAACACTGTATCTTTCCAAGAACTAACCAAAATTCTTAGTCTTGTGATTTAGAAAATTTGGATAGGTTTTCACAGGAACAGCAAAGGCACAGTAGTGCTAAAGGCTATCAAATTAAGTTTCTGCACCAAAATTTAAGTTTTCCAAAAAGTAAAGGGTCAATAGAATGAAGGAAAAATAAAATCCAAACTAAAAAAAAATAACAAAACAGCACTATACTACTTCCTTAGGTTAACTCTGAGACGTCTGCAACTATTTTGGTTGAAAAAATAAAATAAAACATTACAGGGAATGTGTGTGTGTGTGTAAAAAAATCTAGAAGAGCTATTCAGAATGGAAAAATTCACACAGCTGCTTGGCAAAGTTATGAGCTAGTGAGAACTACATGTTACTAAAAAAAATATCAGAAAACCTTAATGATAGCCATGCTGACATCCACCTAAAATGTATACGCTATCAAGACAGTCAGCAAAAAAAAATCTCTTAATGAGGCTGTGCAAAGTAGTCTAGGTCTTCAGCTTTTGCACAATGGAAGCCTATTCTCATTCTCAAATTAGGGTTTTTGGGCAAAATCTCAATCACAATCTCTTGTGTGTTTCCATGACAAGCAGCCTTTATTTGCATTATCTTTTCATCGTAAGCTTTCTGCAGCAGAATCATAACAACCCCCGGGGAAATGCATCAGTTATTCTGTCCTTAGAGAGTACATTTATGCCATATCATTGCTACCTTAAAAGAAGTTGCTTATTGTCCTCAGGAGAACATTTCAGTTGCATTACCCTGGCAGTGGCTGCTTCCAAATATATTTTCATCCTCGGGATGAGCTGATGATGATGCTTTGTTGATAGGAAAATCAGGAAAGTTTTCACAAACATTTAAATTCGGCTATAGTAGAAATTACTTGTCGGCCCATGAAAGTATCTTTGAGAAGCAAAACATTGTAGGCTTCTTTCTGGGTTCACCAAGGTCTGTGTTAGCGAAAGAAGAAACTGAAAGTTGCTCACAAAAGTACAAACCCCCTCCCTGCAACCTAGTGGGGTAAAACTGGACATCCTAGAGCTCTACTTTGTCTGTTCCACATACATTTAAGAAATCTTAAGAATATCTAGTGCTTTAACCTTTAAAAAAAAAAAAATCAGTGTCAGTCACGTCTGAGACTAATGTAATAATAATAATAAACTAAGGTAACTCAGGGCAAGCCGAGTATTTTATATGTGAAGGGTATTAAACTGAGGAAGGATTGAAATTGATTCTATCCTTCACCCAAGTTGAGCTGTGAGTGAAACTCACAATTTCACTACAGTTTTTGTTTTTACACTTGTTTTTAATCAACTTTATTAAGAAAACAGGGATAGACAACTTCTGAAAAGAACAAAACCCAAAATGTTCTAGTACAAAAAACTATTTGAGAAGTATTTAGTGGGAGATGGGTCTCCCTTGCAAAGCACTATATAAATCACTGGAATAAAAATCCTCTTTCTACTTTCATTACTAAGGCAGAAAAGAAAAGCAAGTAGGAATAGCTCTGTAACCATAGCGACATTTGCTTTTTTTTTCCCAAAGAATTTCTGAAGCACTACAATTGGATTCTGCATTCTGAGGATAAAGTTTGTATCAAGGAAAAGAAGAATAGAATAACTTTATTTTGTTGCAAGTCCTTATGACAGCTTTTTACAATTTTTTTTTTTTCTGAACAGAAGTAGCTTAAAAAAGAGGTTGCATGCAAACAAGAAATGTAATTGCTTATACGTTCTTTTGTTTAAAAAAGGTGAAAGACATAGTATGTAATTCAGGGGACAGTATTTGGAAATTATTACTATGCATGCAAACATACTAATTTAGAATGGTCAATTATAAGAAATTTGCAATAATGACAGGAAGTGTGGAAAAGTAATTATAGTATCAGCTTAATCAGAGAATATTATATTTCATAATGATGAATATAAATTTCCTAGATACTGTTGCTTGGGTCAAATACAAAAAGCTTTCTTTCTGTCTGCCTTCCCCTTACTGGGCACATATAATCTCAACTTATATTTATTATGAAGAATTGTTTTTGCAGTAGCCAAAGCACAGCTAGTTCTTTTATCAGAACCCCCCACCCTTCCAGCGTACAATTAATACTCATTGTTTATGAAAAGCCATACTCGGAAACAAACATCAAGTCATAAAACAACACACAAAAACCTTAAAAATGTTAAAGGTTAATTACACTCAAATTCTAAATACTTTGTTACGCAATCTGAACTTATTCTTTCAATATTCCAATATATCCAAACAGCTCAGTTACGTCAATGTCACTCTTCAAGGGTTCTAGGAGATACACTGGATCTCTTTACAGATAGGGACAGACAGAGAAGGTGACAGAAGAAGACTTACTCATTAAAATAGGGTCTAGTTGTTGGGAGAAAGAGTAGTGGAAAGAAAAGAACAGTAGCATGGCAATTGGAAGACACATTCAACAGCTTACACAACAGCAAATACAGAAGTCCTTGCTCAAGTTACTTTACCTACGTATTTCATTTCTATTTACAAAGTGAAATAGTACAATAATGACACCTACATTGCAGTCAGTAAGGTACTCAAGTACCAACAAAATGGCAATCAAAGCCACGACTTCTAGAGCTCCTTACATCCTGGAGCACCATCCTGATAAAATCTGGCATCCAGTTTTGTTTTTTTCTTTCTTTTCTTTCTTCAACATTTCTTGTTAGAGCCGTCACTTAGGAATGTTCTTCCAGGTTTAAGGTGGTAGAATTTATGTGATTTATTACCTAATAAAGGTAAAGCATTAGGATTTTATGCAAATAGTATGTAGCTCCCATGAGGCAGGTATTCTGGCAAAACTGAGCTACCAGTTTTTCTTTTGGATACATGAGAAGTTATATATCCTTTCAAGACTCATCCGTGCTATATGTAGGCAGATTTATTTGGATTTACATGAAGGTCATACTGGCAACAAAAGAACTAGAATTCCTGAGATGTAACATATTTAAATGCATCATGCCAAATGAGGCAAGTATCCTTTCAAATTGTTATGAGAATATATCAGAAAAAAATACATGATAAAACTCTGCATGTGCCTGATACAATTCATTTTTCCTGGAAATTTCAAGTGAACTGTATATTTGACTTGATATGAGCACAGTCGCATATGCTGCAGCTACTCACAGAGGCAAAGAGCGTGTATTTCACTTTGGGATCCAGAGCTGGGTGATGTCGATGTTGTCAAGATTGGCCAAATGAGCCCATTGGCTATACTAAGGCTTCAACTACATCAGTAAAAGGTTACTGTCCCTTCTGATCTACTTTAGTGTGTTTCAATTCAAATCTCACTAATTTACTTCATGTAAAAAGTGACTATTTAAACTGTTCTGTCTGATTCTGTCCAAGACACATGAGTATTTGCACGGACTGCTTAATTAGCAGATTGCTGGTGCATGACAGTGTCATCTCCAAAAAGAGGGCAGCAATGAGCAGCTGCAGCTGATAACGTTTTCTACTTGCACGGTTACTTCTGGAAGATATTCATCCACTGCTTTGCTCCCTGTGAGCACCCACTGGCAACAGAACAAAGATGAAACAAAGTTTTTGAGAAACCTCTATAGAAGATCAAGCTGTCTGGACCTTTTGGCAACTTGGCTGCCGTGTCATCATACGTAAACCCTACTTCACATTGCAATCTCATCCTCATGATAAGTAACAACAACTACTTGGACTAGAAAATGTCTGATGTACTGACTGAAATCACTGTCCATGTTGGTTTTTGTGTATGTTAACAACAGGATTTGGTTTCAGCAGGCAGGCAACAACTCTAGGAGCACTGCTGATGGCAAAAGCAAGTGGTCCTCCCTTGCACGCCAGTAATTTACTGTGATTTTGCATCATAGGTTTCCCCAAACCCCCACCTCTTCCTGTACTTTTCCCAATAGCATCGTCTCTGCATTGCTCTGACAGGGCAGACAAAGAATACTTTGCTGCTACAACAAAATGGACTGTGCATGGAATTTCTTTCAAGACAGAACGCTGATGGTCACTGACTCAGCTCTGCTCGCTTGCTGGTAACTGAAAAGTTTGTGCAGTCTCTTTTGCAACTGCTGGCTGTTACCTCTGCTCTCAGCCAACAAATTCTGTTTGCATAATGTCCTTGAGGTGATAAGCAATCACTCTTTCCATTATGCAACAACGGCAACTTCTATCATATACTTATCACATACCAGCTCATCTGTATCAGATCTTCCTTTTCTAATGTTTATGATTCTTAACCCATTCTGGTAGTTTCTGGTAATAATTGTCTCCCATTTCCTACTCCATTGATTTTTTTCCATAATGGTAGGCTCTCTTTTTCAAACTTGTAAGACAGCTTCTCGTGAGGAATGTTAGGAAAGGGAATTCTAAGGTTTTAATCAAGAAGAGATAAACTCACAATATCATTATCACTGAACCCTTTCAATTTATGAATATATTGCAGCTTCGTGCAGTGTATATAAGTCATGTTTTATATATATTATGGATGTAAGCAAATAGTAACATGCACACAACTCACTACAATAACTTATTTTCTTGCTCTTCTAACATTTAAAACTTTAATTTTATGCTATGTAGGAGGCTAGGTATATGTATCTCTGACTTTTTAAAAAATAAATCAAGGCTAAGTATAAAGGTAGTTGTTTTGCCACGATGACAAATTTCAGTAACGTCTGAATAACTCAGGGATTTCTGAAACTTCAAAATCTTAATTTGGCCGAAAATAAAAATTAGTCCAAGACTCGCTATGTATAAGCTTTGACAAGTAATTGTTTACACTTGTAAAACATTTCAAAATTATAAACTGTCAGATTACATAAGAAATCCAAAGCACCCAACACTCAGGTAAGATTCCAGCAAAAAAGCATATTTCAAATACAATTTATAGGAATATTATATAACTAAGCTTATCTGAACCAAGTGATATATATTTATTTATCACTGAGAACCGAATAATCCAAGTGCCATAACCTGCCTAGATATCAGTTCCGCAGCACATGACAGATTTTCAGAATCATCCCGTCACGTTTTTCAATAGGAACAATTTTATACAAATCACCCATGTAAATCTTAAATGATGTCTGTATAGCCTATATACTGTAATATGTAGCACACTGACTGCATTCCACAAAAGGGCAATAATTTTTTTGTTGTTGTTTTTTTAACTTTATCCCTCTTGTTAATTTAAAAGAAGAGACACTCAATAAGGAAAAAAAATCTCTGTTATTTGTGAAGGAGCTGGCGTAAGTGCAAAACTAATGTACCTTAAAATACCATAGAGGGACACCAAAGGCAAAATATACCCCAGACCTCCAAAGTCCACCATGAATAACATCCAGGATATAAATTTAGCACAATCAGAAATAAACCCACAACTGGAATATGACTTATCCATTATATTTTATTATATGGCAGATGTCAGCTAGCAGGAAAATAACAAAGAAAGCATAAAGGAAAACATAAGAGTGCATTTCTTCCCTGCAACAACAGCTCTTTAATTTCTAACAGCAGTTATTATGCCCAAATTTTGATGTGAAAATTAACACTTAAAAATCTATTTCTATCAAATCACAGTTGATTTCACAAACATTAATCAGATGCAGATGACTGCCAAAATATTAAATTGTTAATTGAAACAATTCACTGCATGTAGAACAGTCACCTACTGTCTTCAACCTGCTTAAAAAGTACTGCTGACCAGGGAATGAAGTCTGCACGCAAGACACAATACACTGGCACAACAGAACCTGATGGACTGTAAGGGGAAAAATGCACCTTGAATCTCTTTTTTTCTTAGTCTTTCTTTTTTGTGCATGATGCAAACATAAATGACTCTATGACAGGTAGACACAACAAGCTGGTAGGTCTATTGTGCTAATCATCTGCAAATTAAACTGTAGTAAACCCAAAGTAAGTTTTCATGTTAAAGTTGTTGAGACCTTCTCTGTCAATAACCTGCATAAAATGAATTATACAATTATACCTTAGCACAAGCTGTAATGACTACAAATTACAGCAGTAATTGTATTATACAGCAAAGTGATTTGATGCATTGCTTACAAGGCATAATTAATAAGATGAAATAAGATTATCTCTACATTCCATCTTTAGAGTCTTTTTCTGAAAAGTAGTTTGTTGGGATTTTTTACCCAACATCTCATTGCTCTGACTGCCAGAAATATTTAATGCATTCTTTTGGGTGAAAGTCATGAGCATCATCTTAAATTACTGAGGTAAGTCTGGTAGGGTCTGCAAAGAATCAGGAGGCATCACTGCTCCCAGGAGATGAAGTAAAGAGATAAACAGAGATAAATAGAAGGCAGTCTTGTATGGCAGAGAGCTCTTTATGGGTATCTGTTGATGAGCAAGGGCAGGGAATGGACTAAAGCAGATTACATTTGCATTTCTGTTACGTGACAGTTCATTTTAATTTCATTGATTGTTGTTAAGTTAGAATAACAAAATAGCCTTACTATTTCCCAGGGGAAAAAGAATTAGAAGGATAGGCCAGGCTAGGATGACACCTCATGGTCCCAGCTTCCCATCCCAAACAAGAAGCAATTAGGTTTGGCAGAAAAGCCACTCCCAGCAGTCCCTCTTATACAGGTACGGCAAAGATTGAGATAAGAGGAACACTTGGTGGACTGGGCCAAGAGAAGCATCTTTAAGTCAGCCAAAACTGCTTGGCCTGAAGTTCACAAGTATGGCATTCTATCTTAAGGTCAAGAGCCTCCCTATCGGATACCATCATCTATGCTAAGCTACACAGTTGGCAGAACAGCATAGACATCTTTTGCAAAAAAAGACTGACATGTCAAATCTGGAAGCAGTGTTGCACAAGAAACTGTAAAACAGAAAACGGATAGAAGGAAAAATACCTTAACTCTGGACCTTAGACAACTTGTTAAAGGTTTTTGGTAATCAGAGAATGAGTGGAGATGATTATCGATTGCACACCCCTAAACCCTTCATATGATTATCAATAGTTTTCCTAAAGCCTGCTTTACTCTGTTAAGATATTTTTTAAATACCAAGAGGTGATCAGCTAATAATAACAGAGAAAGGGGGTAACATACAAAATAATTTCAGTTTGTGTGCTAGTGTGCATCTCTATTAATTTCAATCAGAAATTTTGTTCAGGTTTTGGTTGTTTTTTTAAATAAGCGGTCTTCATTTTCTAAGTCTACACTATTCTCATTACAGAAGTTTTTTTCAGTGACTTCCATCTAGACTTTTCTGTTCTTAAGGGCAACAGTAAATAACACAGCTGCCATGGAATGCAGTTATGCTCATCCTGCAGTCAAATGAAGGAAACTTGTGAAATCCAGTATTTGTCTGGAAAGATAAGGCTCATAGAAACAGACCCTTTAAGAGTTCTTTGGTTTCTATTTTGCTTAATAGAAAAAAGGCAAAAAGGCAATTTTGCTTAATAGAAAAAAAGCATTTATTATTAGAACAATCTCCTTAATAAAAATGCTGATTCAGCTTGCTCTTAGTAGATGATTATAAGGAAGATTATGAAAATCAGGAAAGAAGCCAGAACAGCAATCCACTCTATTTTGGAATAAGCTAAGCAACACCTGAGAGCTTTCCAGCTTTGTCCTTTGACATGATCTGGAAAAACATTTTCTGCATCTTCAAACAAGGATGTTGGTCAGCAGAAGAAGCTATGTTAGTTTAACTTATTTTTCTTTAATATGTGTTTTGATAACATTAACAATACCATTTTAAAATGTTAATATGAAATTCCAATGAAAAGCCTGAATTTCTGAATGCTTCTGTTTTTCCATAAGAATCTCTGCAGTTGCACTCAAACAGGGATAATATGGATGTCAAATATTTGACAGTCAATTTGAGCACAAGTATGTAACTGTGGAGCCAGGAATAATTTTTAATAATTGAAAGCATTTCATATTCATGCAAACTGCATATAAGAAACATACGTTTTAGAATACTTTTCATCCCAAGAATAAGGTCAATAAGCCCTTAATTTTATAAGGATTCTTTCTTTTCCCCTTGCATCATTATCTTAAAAGAATATATTACAGCTGTAGGTCATATTTTTATGCAAATAAAAGGGTTTGTTGTTGTTTTTTTTAAAGATATGGTACCATCAATTATGATTTAATTGATCTCTCTGACAGAAGTTCCTTATGCATGTACAGTTCAGGAAAATAATCCTTGTCTATTGAATTTTGATTACATCTGTGCAGTAACAAGAGACATGCATATTCACATAGTTATTTTCTCATTTTAATCAAAAAAATAGATAAAGAGGAACTATTGTTTGGAATATTATTGCAACTCTTTCTGTTTCCACCCCAAGAAACACAGCTTCTTTCCTTCCGTTCAGTAAGTCAAAAACATAACATGCATTCACACATGCACAAAAAAGTGAAAGCAGACTGGAACATTCTGATGGAAAAAAATCAACGCTTTCAAGTCATGAAAATGAGTGTTAAAAAGTTGGCATTATAAGGCAGTATATGAATGCTAGAGTCATTTTATTTAACATACATCTGAAACCCACTTATCTTAGAATATATTTTATCATTAATAAAGAAAATACACCCTTCAGTTTTTAGACTTGAAAATTTAGACCAAGCATTCGATACTACTGTGTTCAAAGTTTTTTCACTTGTTCTCCCAAACATACACAGCCATGTTAACTTCCAGACACCAAACACAAAAAATTGAAAATATGCAACTAGTTTAATTATTAACATATTTAAGCATCTTGGTGAAGTAAACAAGTAAGTCCCTTTATCTTACAGTAAATCAAGTATGTAGACACCTTGAAAAAACACTTGTAAGGTCAGAAAACTTACAAATGCAAAATTGTTTCATGGTTTATTAAAATTCTCAGCAATGTAAGAGTGGGGGAAATGGAATGTGTTCTCAACATGAAAACTACATCACAGATGTCTAAGTAGTCTGGCAAAGCACAATCCATAAAGTACATATATTTTCCTTATTCCTAAAGAGGGACAGGCAGTCTACCTGACATGATCAATCCTAAGTCTATTCATATACAGAGAGCAGTAAATGCTTAGCCATGCCATGGTAGTGAATACACATTGGTTACTCCAGAAAGCAGCAAAATCTATTTCCATTCACTGTGCAGTGTTTGCTATACAATGTACTATTTTTAAAAAGGGCATAATTGTCAATTTATACAGGAACCACAGAAAAACCTTGTAGGCTCCCTATCCAGAATTTTTCTTCTCCCACCTAAAAGCAGCATCATCATTTTCTAAATTTTGTACACTGTTTTTTGCAGGACTAAATTCAAATGTATAGGCCGAACTGAGTGTGTTTTGTTTCCCCTTATAGTGGCCTAACCTTTCAATACATACGAATTTTGACAGAAATGTAAGAAACCAACCAACCAACCAAAGCCCCAAAACCCTGACTTGAATTGCCCCTTCCCCTCAGCAGCTCTGCTCAGTGGTAATTGGCACAGGAGTGGTTCTCCCCCATTAAAGTTTCTTCTTTCATAAAACAGAGATGATAATCTTTCTGAACATAATTCAAATAATTGACTGCATCTATTTTTGTTGGTATGTGTCAATGCTGCAAAACTAACAGAGCTGTCAGTTAGCTAAATCAATTGTATAGTACCCAAAAAAGGCTATCCAAAGCAGTACAATACATAAAATACTTGCTTTTATGCTTGTTACCGAAAAAGTATTTTCCTTTACTTGAAAACAATGCAGGTACCCTGCAACACCAAAAAGAGAATCTACCTGCAATAAGGCAGGTTTTACACTGTGACACAACTCTTTATGTTACTACTTTGCAGCTTCCAATTTTAAAGTAATGAAAAATCGAAGTTCATTGAATTATACCACACAGACTACTTCTCGGCTGAAATTCAATTAAAGAATCCATGAACTAGTATTTTTTCAGAGCTGCCAAAAAAGAAGTGTAATCAACAGGGTGGAGAACTACTAAAATAATGAAACCATATTTAACAGTTCTGAACCACAGTACTGGATTCTTGTTATATTGTCAGCCTATCTTTTTGTGCGTACACACATATGTTCAAAAGTGCAATACAAATGTTGTTCAGTATGAAAACCTTACTATTCTTTTACTTTTCACAGTGAAATCAGCAACAGTTCTGGTATGCTCATCAGCACAAACAGATGCTGTCTGTTTTTAACACCCAGCAATGTATATACTGCAACTATTTTCCATTCACTGCTTCTTAGTCTCCAGGTTTTGCACTGAATTCTATAAGCCTTAGATAACTATAGCTTATTCTAATACATTTCATTCATAATACTTCAACCCACAATGGTTGCTCTTTGACTGGAAGGGCTCTTTCTAAATCTCAGTTAAAACTCACTTGTTCTGATATTTCAGGGACATTTTAGCTGTTATCTGTCAAAAAAAAAAAATGACTAAAAACACAACACTGAAGTCATCACAACTATGCATCCCTCTCTAGAGGCAGATAAGTAGTCTGTATTTTCTGCTTTCTTCCATCTGAGTGCACTGTCCCTTGAGCACAAATTGGACGCCCAAAGCTAATGCACTTCCTAATGCATTATCCCCACCTTTCTTATATGCTTCTGCCTCTTTCAGATCAAACACATGTACAAGTGAGTCTCAGCATAATACACCCCCTAATCAAAATGAAGCCGCTGCACAAGCTTAAGCTATTATATTCTCAGAGATGCTGTGAAACCCACACAAAGAACAAGATAGTATAGCACATCAGTAAAAATCTGCATCTCGACTTCACAGATCACAGCATCTCCTAAGACACTGTTACTCTCCTGTCAATATCAATATACTACGAAGAAACTTCCCAAGGAGCAGGGATAGACTAGCTAGCAGTTTTGTCACTCAGAACTGCACCGATGTTTTTTTTCTGCCCAGTCTATCAGACGGTGCCTCTTTGTGTGGCGCCTCGAACCAGCAGTAATCCAAGCTGCCAACATAAGGTTCTGGTGTCCATTTTTGTGCACCAAGCTGACAGCACTTCACATCTTACGAAGTAATCATTGTGTTGAAATACTTGGGTGGTGATAACTATCTCTGCCTTTTGCCAGCTTTGTTTCTCCTTTATTTTCTTCATTGTTTTAACAACAATTGAAAAGACTGAACAAAATCAATACAACAATATATTACACTAGCACTAAACACTGGCCATCTACTTGCACTGATTAAACAAAACTGATTCAGTTGAATTTGAACTTCAGTGGGAATCCAAAACATAAATGTATGGAAAATTGTGGTGATACATGCTTTATTTTTACTTGTTTGCAAAAAAAAGCCATAACTTTGTCAAACATTATAAACACTTTCACTGCTGACAACCCTCTTCAAACATTAACTACTGTAATTTTCTGCACATTTACATAATACTGGCTGATTAAGCTGTCAGAATTTTCATTGCTGCTTGCTGCAGAAATAAAAAATAAAACCACAGCATTCGCAGTGGTTTGCCCTCATAAGATTTTGACACTGGAGTGTCAGAAACAGTAAAATGGCTGATCAGAATCGTACAGGGGAGTATTCTCCTCAGTTACTAATTCTCTCATCCTCGCAGAATTTAGTTGCTTTCTCCCAGTATATCATCTGCCCTGGCTGGCAGCAACCCACTTGACAGCAACACAACCCATAGACCTGCAGTCCTGCCTGAAGAGGACCACTGAAGTAGAAGACCCTCTTCCTTCACAACTCCTACTAAATTACAGGGTTTTTCTACCCTGACAATTTAAGTCTTTCAGGAAATACGAAGTTTCAAGTCCTGAATTGTCTGGGAGACTAGAGAGCTATTACAAGAACTTAGTCTAGCTCTCCCCTGTGTTATTTCAAGGCAATGTAATGCCCTTCCAGTTTATCAGGCACATCTGTTCTGTCTTATATTGAAGTAGCATAGATATTCATCTCAAGATGCATATGGCAAGATGTAAGTCATCATATGAACACACCAGATTTGTAACAAAAATTACCATGTAATTATCATTGCTGCCTTTATGTTGCTATGCAGTTTCCTCTCAAAATAATACATGTTGTCTCACAGCTTATAATTAAATCATAATATCTGTAATTTCCACAGTAAGACCAAAGTTTTGAAGTTGTAATGGAGTTCTACACAGAACTACCAATAATACAGAACATCTATAAAGCTAAAGAAATACTCTGTTGTGGATAAAAGAGTAGTTTGAATTCCTTTCCCTTCTGTAGAAAAGGATAAGTACAAGCACGTGTGCAGGTGAACACTTTTTAAAATATTATGTTAAAATATCATAGAAAGATAAGTGATCAATCCATCTCTATGAAATCATCCCATCTGGTCCCAATACACATTAAATTAATCCAGGCCAAATAAAAACCCCACATACACCAGTTCAACACTATTCCAAAAAGGAGTTTAACAATCCACAACAACCAACAATGAAAACAGCTGCACTAAAGCTTCCCAAGGCACAAGAACTTATTCTTACGAATTGGTCTTCCTAGCATCAGCAACCAGTGAGAGACATAAATCAACTTTAGAAACACAGTTCTAAAATAAGAACAAATAAAAGTTGTCTAGAATGCTTGTATAATCATACAGTGAGAATACTGACTTTCTTTTCTTCTTCAAAGAACAGCTTAAATTGCCTCCAAACTTCCATTTGAGAACATGCAATTTCTCTGTTGTCATCTTCAGACTTATTTACAGTAATTTTCATGGTTCATAAAAAAAATCTGGTAAACAAGAATATGGATTTTATTTTTCTTCTGAAAAAGGTACAGAATGGTCAGCTGCATTGTGATATAGCAGTGTGCTTCTACCCTGATTTGCAACTAATCTGCTTTCCTCATTGAAAGCTGTCTCTTTATCTTAGACTTACTTTTCACAGGGGAATTAATGATTCTCTTATTATGCTTATTGTGAAGTGTTAATCTCTACACTATAAAGAGAAAAGATACTGTTATAATTCAGTATGCTTTTAAGCATTTTATCTTCATCCAAGCTATACCTGTTTCTTCCCTTACACTTCAGCTATGCATTCTCAAAGTCAAAAAATAGTAGATGCTTTTCTTTTAATCTTTTACAGATTTAGTCTAATGTCACTGAAATTAATTCAAAACCTCAACTCTCAATTGAAATCTAAGTAAAACTGTACTTTGTTATGTAAATATTTCCTTTCATCTGAAAAAAATGAATAGGTCATTACCTGTAATTCTATACCTGTCTGGTAAAGAAGGTCTATGTCATTTGAGCTTTTCAGTTATTTTTGCTGTTGTGTTAGTGATGTGGATGAGATAACTGGAGCTGGAAAGAAAGTGGGGATCATATAACCATGTATCAACTTCTTCCTGTTCATAAAGCTGAAATTAGAGGTACAGCATTTCAGAAATAAAATCTGAAATTAAATACCATTGTATGAAAGGCAAATTACTAATGCACTGATTTACACTCTGTTGAAGGTTTTGGTGAATCTTCCCATCTCTATGATTATAAAAAGTAAGCTAAAATTACTTTTTCATGACCAGAAGAGAACACATGCATTTTTACAAGAAAGGATTTCAGAAGCAATACTATACTTTTACTCCTATTACTCAACAAATTTTGTTAGTCTTGAGTCATTAAGAGTCTATAAAAAAACAGAAAAGCCCACATGATTTGGTTAGTTTTAATTGTAGGAAGTTTTATTTATTTCTGCTAGGATCCACAGGAAGTAGAGGTTGAAAATGACTGACAAATGTTCCCTTCAAAATAAAAGAGCTATCAGTTGTGTAATAAGGGCTTAGGGAACGTAAGCACTTATGCAAAATCCAAAAGCAACTGGAGAACGTGAACAGTTATTATAGGGAGTGAGTAGGGGCATTTAATGATATTCCATGTGTGAGGAGTCTTGGACAGTCATGGAATGTCAGGTGATAATGGTGGATGGAAGATAGGATACAGATGCACAAAGGAGTTCCAATGAGCTTCTATTAAATAAGGGTCAACCAGGCTGAGACAGAATAAGAAAATTCAGAAGTTATGAGTGGCTTAGTGCTCTATATTTCTCTCTTCCACAGTCGATCCTATTAATCTCTTTTCCTCCCCTATTTCAATGAACAAAATACTCTTACTCCCTCACAGACCTTGCAAGACTGCTCGCTACATGTTCTACAAGCAGCCTTATCTCCATCCTTTTCCAGGATCCAGATCATCCCTTCCCAATGCTATCCACGCTGCCCTCCAACAGTATGTCAGAAAAAGTTGGGGTTTTCCTTTCTCCTAGCTTCTGGGAACAAATGGACAAGAAGAAAGAGGATGGAGCTTCTATCCTAAGAAACAGGAGGGGTATCCGTTAAGAGAACTCTGCTACTTCTTTTAACTGAGAATAGCATCTGCTTTACAGCAAAGTGCTGCCTCATGCAAGAACAGACTTCAGCAAACTGAATAGCTCTGTCCAGCTAGATCTGCCAAAAACATGACTGTGTTGGACACGGACTTTCTGGTTGTTATTAAGAGATGCAGAATGGTTTGTATGAATTTGAGGATATATGAACATACCCAATTCTTGCTTCATTTGCCTTGACATATTAATTCTTTCCAAGTTGTAAAAGACTAAAGTAAGATTAACTGTGATGGGGATGAGAGAGGAGGCTCAAAATGTGTCTGCACAACCTTGATGAATTTTTTCTAAAGATAGTACTGATGCAGGTAATCAATCTTACAATTTTTGTCAAAAAGATAAGCCCCCTCTAACCCAGATATTGATTGCTTAGAGTAGGACTATGTTTAAGAATGATAAAAGGCATTTCAGTCAATGCAAACTGTGGCCACAGATACCCTGAGGCACACGCAACAAAAAAAGGTTTTTTTGCTTTTGATATATTTACTTCTCTTCCTCCTTTAAGTGCTGCCAGTTACTCAGCTCCCACAGTAATTGCTGTTCTACTTATTTCTCTGATTAGTTTGCCAATTTCTTTTAAAATAACAAATACATAGGGGTTAATTTTTGAAACAGCGGCATCTCACAAGCAAATACATAGGCAAAAAAGGGGGAAAAGAGAGAATGATGGGCATGCTATGAAATGAGTGATTTTTCTACTGGTTGTAACACTGATATGATGGCAGCAGATAATATTCTTTTATATTAATTATATGATGTCATTTAAAAGTTGCATAGCTTTTCAAATCACAAGGTGACTTCAACAGTATTCACAGAAAATGCCAGCAATATTGTGCCAAAAGTCTGACAAGAATTGACACTAGCAGTTTTGAGCCTCTCGCAATGTATCCACTGTGAACCCAGTTACTGGAACAGTACAACTAGCACTTATCTACAATGAAGGCAGTTACTGCTTCACTGGCAGAGAAATTCAGAAACTCAAATAAAACTGTGTATCTAGTTTCTTATTCAACCCAAGTTTGTAGTAAAGGGCATGTATCAAGGTTAACAAAATGTAACATATTTTCTCTTGACAGGAAGATTTTTTGTAGATCTTAGAAGTAAGCTTTTCTTAATAACGCTACAAATGCCTTCATGCCTACTTAAAAAAGAAAAAAAACAAACCAAAAGACCTGAAAGCCAGATTTGCTACAACAGTAAATCTATGCATATACATGAGATAAGATAAAGAATTTCTGAATATATAATTATATATTATAATAAATAATATTCAGCAGTTCCAAACCCTGCACTTTCCACAACTATATAATAAACAAATAAGAAGATGAATGTATAAGAAATTTATTCTTAGTTTTATTATTAATATTAATGAATGGCATCTGTACGATATAGATAAGATATATATAAGCTATATCTATGCAGAGTCTCCAAATCACACAAGCGTAATTGTTTTAGAATATCTCATGATACTGCATGCCCAAGAAGAATCCCTCATAATTCCTTTTGTCTGTTTCTTAGATCCTAAATAAAATGAAATAAATTGTAGTCGAAGATAAAGTTCCACATATTGTTTCCTCTCCACTGAAACACGACTGCCTATTGAGGTATCTCTGAATGTTACTCAAAAACCTTAGCAATATGCTTACTCGGAGGGCAAGGGTGAACTCCATGTATGGTTTGACAAACTTTAAGCCCAGTTACTATCATGTAATTTAATAAAAAAGCAATTAGAACAACAAATAATATGTAGTCAAAGTAAGCCAAAAGTCTATTCTAAACACAGTTAGACCATACATTAGCTATAACACTCAGATCAAAATATTCTGTTGTAATAGATGTGTCTCTGAGGCACGGTAAGAACTATTTGGGGCTCACGTCTTCTGGTTAGAACCATTTCTTCTGCCCCTTTGTGACAAGTAAAATATCTAACAATTAGAAACCTCAACAAAACCAAACCGATATCTTTTGCTGCCCCATTCCTGGCAAACATCAGTTCATATCAATTGGAACTAAATCATGAGTATGCAACATGCCAACCGACTTTTTCTCCTGATGTCAACGGGAGGTTGTAATTCTTATTTGTACCTGTTAACTGCTTAAACCTACTGTTTGCACAATGGCTGCAATAGACTTTGAATCTCCTAGATTTCCTAGTTGTCTGACCTAACCATGACACAATAACCAAAAAGGCAGAAAGCTCTCCGCTTTGGTCACTCTTCCAATTTGTAGGTCTAAGAAGGTGGGTTTTAATTGTGTGCCTAAATGGAAGACTGAAACATGTCGGCCCAGGGAGGTGTTTGGGTTTAAGAGTCCAGCTACACAGTGACACTGATTACAAGCTGAAGGCCATCCCCACTCAACATCCAAGTCAAATTTCAAACACATCTCCATTTACCCATCATCAGCTGCCTTAGCTGTCCCATTTAGAAAATCTCTCATATGCGTTCTTGAATTTCTCTTCTATTCAGGGCCATAAATCTTACTGCTGGACTGTCTGACGTAATTATATCCTGGTGTCTGTTTAATTTGCATGTGAAATTCTATGTTCACAGCATGTAACATCTTGTCCTAAGTACTATTTAAAAGTTGCTCAAAGATTCAGACTATTAGAAAAGGTGGATTAATTTTAACAGAATACTAGTAATATGTTCGTAACGGTGAGGCAACAAGAGGGTACTTACAATTTCAAGTATTTTGAAAATAAATTATTATTGAAAAGGATAGTGCAATTCTGAGCTAAATAACTACTCCTCTTACAACATCATTATATGTTACTCAAAATTTTGAGTAAAAGAAACAGAGATTCTAAAAATCATTCATTGTCCTGTCAGGCACTCTGTCTAATGTCAGACAATTTCTGTTAACATCTTTCAGCCTTTCTCTTTCCTCCACAATACTGGTAATAAAAATACTCTTCCCTCTCCTACCTTCTATCACATTGTATTGGAAAGCAAAGCAGATGAAGAGTGACTATCTCTACTACAGTGCTTTTACAGTGTATGTCTGTGATATTTAGTAGAACAGGGCTCAACTTTTTTTTTTAATTAAAAAAAGGATACTGTTCCCACACTGTAACACAAATAGTGATAATAGTAACAGGTATATTTTGTTCAGGACTACAGAGATAACTCCCACACTAATTTCAGAGAAGCCAAGCTTCCATCTGAAGCCAGGCCTGCACTGCACGTTCCTTCATATCACTTCCAAACGTTTCAGCCCTTGTGAATGGTACTTTCTGGAATCTCATTAGAATAGATTATACATGTTTTATATGTTGCCTCAGAGAGCTGCATATTTTAATACACACACATCTCATAAAGAAATACTAGATCTGCCAGTTTTACTTTATCTACCCTTCATAGATAATTTGCCTTCTGAACATAACTGAAAAGAGATTTTAAGTGATTTTAATACAGGAAGAAATCCAGCAGCTGGAGCCAACTGTTAAAAAATTTGAAGTGCTATTAATTTTTTATCACATGTCCAAAAGGACATTGCTCTGTGTAGATTATGCAGGCATATTCAAATAAATTTAGGAAAGAAGCTTCAGACATTATTCTCAGAATAATTTTAAGTCATGGATAATGATGCTCAGGAAAAGATGAGTGAGAAAAAAATGCTGAGAAAAATCTATTTTGATCAACCAACCAACTACACAAGCGTGTCAAACACATGCATTTCCATTTCTCTAAGAACAGGTTCAACGAAGCATTAAAGAACATATTACCACAGAGACAGCTGTATTCTAGCATACTAAATGAGGAGACATACAGGTTACTTTCCAGATTTATTTATCCCATAGCATCTTCCTGCCAAGGCTGAGTCCCATGACAGAGAGCGCAGCCTAATTCTAAAGACATATGCTATACTTCATCTTTTCTCAAAATCTCAAGCCATTGTGATCATGGTAGAATCTGACACAGAAACAAAAAGATTTATAGCACTAAGACTTGCTCAGCTTGCAAAGATTCGCAAAGATGACCAAAGCAACACTTGTTTCATACACTTATTAATTGTATCATAAAAGCCAAATCAGTCAGTTTACAGTGACGAAACCTCACAAAAGTTAAATGGCAAAAGATCTTTACTCTAGATTTTTGACCTTTCTCTTTAAATTCTCAACACATAGGACACAGGACATAAATTCTTGATGTTCCCACTGCAGCTGGGGTCTTTTTTTCCTGTTTCACAGGTTTCCCTGCCAAAAAACTAATATTACTCACTGCATGCTTTTATTCAGCATTCACCAAAACTTGAACTGCATCTCAGAAAACATCATTGCTATTCAGCAAAATCTGTAACAGTATCTTCTATCATCTTGTTAAAAATGAAAGGTCCAGTTCCCTTGGTACATGAACAAAAAGCACTGCTGGTATAGAAATGAACGAAAATAAAGCTAAAATCATGTTAAAAGATTTCAAGCAACGACAATTGCAGTCAAGCCGAAACCAAAGTTAATTTTTCAATAGTAAAGTCTATCACTAAGGATCAACACACATCTAGATAAAAAAGCACCAAATTGCAGCTTATGTTGAAGAAGTTTAGTGGCACATCATCTCACAAAGCAAAAGTGTTCTTTAGCCCTCAAAAATGTATGAAAAGAAGACATGTGGTCCAAGTCATTATTCACAAAGAGTATGACTGAATCCACCTCAGACTTACATGGATCTTAAAGGCAGGGACAGTGATCTGTACTAGTAAACTGGTGAAAATACTGTTTATGCTCTTATTACCAAATTACTTAATTATTAGTGCTTATTAAATAACAAGAGCAGATCATTATTAATGGTGGCTCAGAACACGTTAGAGGACTTCAAAATAGAAAATAAGACTATTTCCTTGTAGTCTGTTTTGACAGTATCTGAGCATGTTGTCATTACATACCTTACTTAAAGTTATAGATACTTTGAGAAAAGGAAGCATTGGACCAAGCTGCCACATGAAATTGTACAGTCCGTTTTTGCAGGAACATTCCTATTTCTACTAAGCTACCCATTAAAGTTAGGAATAATTGCATCCAGCCTACTGTGATGCAGAACAATAGAACAAATGATGCGTTTGAAATACCTCTCAATCTAAATAACATTAAGAACAAAAAATCTGTTGCATGTCTCTGTGTAAATAGGATCACTTATAATGCTGAACCAGAAACTACATTTGCATCTCCAATTAGCTTTTTTTTGCTAAAAATGAAATCTCATTTTTTCCACTGATATTAAACTGTCACTCAAAGTAGCCACTCTTTATAGAGTCTAGGAAAGTCATCAAGATTCATTTCACTCACTGCAACTAAAATAAACAAAATCTACCATTCACAGGCACATAGGGCTTTATTCCGTTTTCATGGTTCACTTACAAACACAGTTACCAAAAGAAAAAATTTAACACAGGTCCTTGGTTGTCTTGTAATTGTCCGTCATTTTACAGCCTACACACAGCACCAGGGAAGAAACATAAGAGAGCTACCATTCACGTAAATCTTTAGATCATTTAGGGAACAGAAATTATTTTATAATACTTAGCACAGACTCACATGAAGTTCAATATTCTGTGTTTTCATGCTTTAACACTGGCTAGATCAGGACAGAGCACTGGACATAACCAGTGTGCTAGACACTGTATGTTTTCTATTGCCATTTAGTATCGGTTTGTTGCTACGTACAAGAATTGAGTTTCTTCCCTCTATTCAGCAGCAGAAGACTGCATCTGAAGTACTCAGACCAGGTTTAGGTGCCCTCGCGACAAGAGGGATTACCAGAACTGGACTGAGTTCAGTAGTGGGCCTCGAAGAGCACTAGGGGACTGAAGCACATGAGCTATGAAGAGAGGCTGAAAGGGTTGGGCATGTTTAGCCCAGAGAAAAAGAGAGCTGGTGAAAGAAGCAATTAGTTTCAGTCTTCCATTAGTGAATGGGAGTTATAAAAAAGACAGTCAGACTTTTCTCAGAGGTGATTAGAGATAAAAGGTTAAAAGTCAGTGGACAGAAACTGCAACAACAAAAATTTTACTGGTCATAAGAACATAATTGACAAGAGTGGTCACTTGCTTTAAGATGTTATGGAATCTCCATCTTTGGAGATACTTGAAACTTGACTGTAAACAGGCCTGAGCAACCTGGTTTAGCTTTGATGGTAACCCTGCTTTGAGCAGAGGGTTTTACTAGGGAATTTTCAGACGTCCCTTCCATTCTGAAGTATTCCATGATTGTCCTGATTGCATACTATGTCCTGAAGTAATTTCTGAGCAATTTAGGAATTTCAAAATGTCATTTATGCATAGGGCAATTTCCAAAGCTATCCGAAATTGAATTCAAATAAAATGAAAGGGGTTTTTAAGCAACACTATGAGAAAAGCCAAACAAAAAAATTGAATGTGATGATCAGTCAGCTGATCAGATCCTCTTTCAGGTAGTTCTTTGTGATACCTTACTACAGCTTTTTTTTTATTATTTTTTAGTTTAAAACCTAAACATGAAATGGAATTGACAAATTAATTGTTGCCTGTTCAGGCTGCATACACATATCATAGCTAAAAGTCATTGGTTTTAAAAAGCTCTTTAATTCAAGGTGTGTTACAAGACAACCAAGTAGTACAAATATACAGTTGGGTTTTGTGAGTTTTAAAAACCTATACGAAAGAGAAAGCTGTGCAGAAACCCACACGTTGCATGACAAATGCCACCACGAATCCCTAAGAGAAACAGAAAACTGGTCCAAAATATGACTCTTTTTATGGCCATAGTGTTATCCCTGATTATTTTTGTACAGCAGAGCTTTGCAACCTCCCACTCATACATCTAACAGAAACTTCTCACCAGCAGCACGCTCCCGCATAGAAGGATTTTATGGGGAAAATCTTCATCCATCTACAAAGTAACATACAGCAGACTGTGAAGTCTGGTTACAAAGAACAATAAAGAAGAATTCATTTGGCATATTGACTGTTAACTAACTTAAATACCATTTATTTTGAATAAATGCACTACATGTAGTCCTTCTTTAGGGAGTTCCTTCTAGTAACACCTCTATCTCCTAAAATACAGGCTATGAAAACCGTTTCAGAATACTATCCAGTCACCTCAGGGCAAAACGAAATTAAATATGAAATGCCATGGAATAGGAACATCGATTATAAAAAAAAACAACAAAAAACCACAACCAGTCTTTCAATACTTTGTCATGTTGCGTTATCAGTCTTCAACTGTGATTCTCACAAATGCCAAGATAACATTGACCAACCAACGATAAACTGAAAGAAACACTCAGCATGTAAAAAGAATATGCTGCATGTTATACTAAGCATACTGTAGACACAATGGAAAATTCCTGAAGACTGATCTATATAACTACGCATTGTTATGTAAGATAGCTGTTAAGTTATCTTACCCACACAGATATGGCCCCTTAAGACATTACATTTTTGTTTGTTTTTTTTTAATCTACCAAGAGTAAGTGAACTCTATTCTAAGCACATTTGTCAAAATCTGGTTGGGGATTTTCGTAACTGACATTCCTTCAGCCTGTCATTTTCTTCCTTTGCAGTCAAATGACCCTGAAAACAGGACTGGGATACTTTTATATGTTAGAAGGCATCAGAAACTCTGATTTCCACCATAATCCTCGTAAGCAAGTGCCAGCTTTAGTGAAGGCATGCAACAGTGAGAGCTACTGCCTTTTCTGAAGTATGTTTTGGTCTGTACATAGGAGGTAATGATCATTAAGCAGTAATCAATAAAAACAGAAACACAACCTATACAGCACCATTCTTTCTGAAATTTGCTAATGCTGAAGAACCTCTAAAGCAGAGACAGAAACAGTCGTATTTTTTTTCCACTTACAGCTACCTCAGTGGTTGATAAAAACTGCTCCCCCACTAACAGCCTGTGGTAATAGCCTAGGAAAGCAAAACTTCAAGAAGATTTAAGGTGTACAAAAACAAATCACAAGAACACTGTGCATGGAAGCTTGTGATTTAGTAGAATAAAAAAAGCCTCTCTGAACATAGCTGTAACAATCTCTCAAGACAACAATAACAGTTAAAATCCTTTTAAACAGCTTTTACAGAAAGCTCTACAAGGCTTCTCTGCACACGCTTATACATATGATCCGTATGGTAGTTGCGTGAAAAATGGCATTAAAAAAAGGAATTGATTTACTCTCGCAGAAAGGGTTTTTTTTGTGAGATAAATCACCTTAGGAGTAAAAGAATGAGCTTACAGACATAGATTGCATCTACTTGAGCTCTGAAAGTGTCTGGACAAAGAGATGATTGGGTACAAGACCTGAAGACCACCATAAAAAAAAAAATCCCTTATACTCTGATTTCACTTTACAACCATTATGGTAGGGAGGACTAGAAACTGAAAAGAAATCTCACCAGTTATCTTGATGCTAGGTGGTTTTGTTTTATAAAATCAAGGATCTATGTTGAAGGAGCTCTATGAGAAGATGATATCTAAACAAATAAGTAGTTGAAATATTTCCTCCACATTTCTGGAAATGGTACCTTTTACTTATTTTGTAAAAAGAATGACATGAGCTGTGGATGTCCTTGGAACAAAATAACATAATTTTGACTTTGCAGTTTACTAAATGTTCAGCTAGTACCAACTTGCAATGCACAGAAAAAACTACCTGGAAAATAAGAGTATTCTTTTAATTCCTATACCTTTATTTCATCTTGATTTGCCCTAGGTATCAGCTGTTCCAGTTTTCTATGGATCTTCTACATGTGGATAGCATTAAAAATTGAATCTCATTTTTTAAAACTTCCCACAAGGTTTAATTGTTAAGTGAAACCTATCTGGTTGCTTCACTGTCTTACCCTGAAGTGTTTACTCTCAATTTTCATTATCTGGAACATTTTACAACTTGCGTTTTTCCTGTCGACAGGCAAGAAATACAAGTTATAGAAGTATTCCAGTAAAACATGTTAGACACCACAAATATTATGTGACTTGGAAAGGATCATAAAAATAGATTAGAAAAAGACAGGAGTCCTTGAACTTCAAAGCATAAAATGTCTGCAAGGATTAAGGTGAAGTTTACCACTGCTGGGTTTCGACATACTCTCTTACCTGATCTCAAGCTCTTTTGACAAAGCAAACAAGACATAGCAATGAACTAAATGTGTGTCAACCATAAACAATACTACCAGGAAGTGCAGTAGACAAAACTTCCTTTGACAGCAGTATAGTTATTCGGATGACAGGACCCACACCTAGTTCTGCTTTAAAGAAAAACTGTAATTATTTCTGGCCTTTTAATCTGTCCTTGAAATGACACCAGACGCGCATATTCAGATAGAGACAGACAGAACAGAACAGAGGAAGAAGAATAAACTAGAAGTCCCAAACACATCTTCTTTAGTTATAAATTTTATCTTTAAAGGTATGTCTACAGTATCTGTCTGAAAAATGTAATTATAGTTCAGAACTAGCAGGATTTTCTTTAGTTACTGAAAGTAACAAAAGGAGCCAGTGATAAAGCACAGCATGAAAAAGAAATACTATGAATAGTATGTACTTTATTTTTTAAATAGTTTCAATATATTTCAGTTTCTTTACCTATATCTAACAAACACATGGAGTCATACCCTCAGAATATCCTTTGTTCGAGTGTTTTCATTAAAGAATCTATTTTTCTGCCTTTCTCGCTCCTGCACTATATTAGTGAAGTGAGTAGGAAAATCTTTATTTCTAATTTTTATTTTCATTACCTTTCAGCGCCATCAGCAAAACTATTGCTTAGAGGCTTTTCTTGTCAGCTTTATCAGACAAGTTTACTTAGACATCGTTTTTGTTATAGCCACTGAGCTTAAATCTGCACCAGTGTTTGTTCTCACTTCTGGTGCTCTGTAAAGCGCTTCTGTGACTACATAATGGAATCATTAGTTCAAAAGGTAGTATAATTACTGTTAGACTCATCCTTATCTTGAATACCTGTCAGCTGTCCTGAACACGTTCAGCTTAGAAAAACATAGAATAATCTAGATTTTTCCCATCCTCTGACTAGGATAAAATTGAGTGGTTTTCAATTACATTATGAAATGTAGGTAAACTCTATTGTACTGAAGCCATAATGTGCATAGAAGAAAGTACTTCAGAAGAGCCCTTTGGCTTTTACAAGATAATTTAACTTCTGAAATAACTTATGTTAAAGAGCTTGTGCCTAATAACAAAATAAATCAAATGCCATCCATATTCTTATAAGTTACTTCCCCTTCTTTAGGGAAAAGTTTCTAACAAGAATCATCTTAAAAAAAAATTCCTTACAGTATTAGTTTAATTATTAATTCCAATAAAATGTTATCATTATAGATCTGCTAATAACTTATTTTTCTGTGCAACTGCTGAAAGTATATTTCTGCATTCTGTTCTCAGAAAGTTGTGGTTAGTGTTACATACTGCGTGTATTTTATAAATACTGTCATTTTCTACTTAAGTTGAAACATTACGTAAGTTTTCAGATGACAGCAGAAAAGTTGCATTCAGTCATGTGCACTGAGATGACACATGCAGATTAAATTCGTATTTCTGTAAGCATTCAATGAATCATAGATGAGACAAATCCAAACCTTGATAGTTCCAACACCCCCAAATTCCAAATCCATACTCACAGTAATTAATGAATGTTAAGGAAAAGCTGTCTTGAATTTTGCATTTAGATCAACAGAGAGAAAAGGAATTCAGTAGCATACTGAAGAGCAGCTGTGAAATCACTTTCCTTCCCTCCCCAATTTATTTCAGTTTCAGTAAAATGAGTTGTGTGTGTATACATATATATACACACATTACTTTCCATCACCAGTATTAAAGAACTGCCTCCACTTCAGCACATAGTTCCTGTCCCATCATCCCTATGACATTTTAGACTAGAGCAAAACATTGTTTCTGCCAAGGACTCCAGCTTGGAAGAGAAAGGATGCTTCAAGTCCTGAGCGACAATGAATTGTACAGAAAAACTTGCAGTGTGCCCTTACCATAAAGCAATCATCATATTTTTGTGAAATTGTACAGTTAGGTAGGTCTGTTTTTATTCAAGGAGACTAAAATACAATTTATTGAAAAAGACAGTAAGGAGAATACACTCCGCCTAACTGGTGTTACTGGGTATTATTAGTTACAATCCTGTTAGTTGCGTAACAAACTTACACGTTTGCAGCATAAACATCTTAATATCCTTACAGTATCACACTTAAAGCATCCTCAGAGTTAGTGCTCAGCTTCTCCATTAAATGCCTGAAACATGGTTTGAACTATAAGAAATTGCTTTCATATCATTTTCTAATGGTAGCCTACTCTGTTCATCCTTGTGGTTTTAAGCTTCAAATTGTATAAGGCACATCTTATACTGCAGCCTCCGTCCTGCATAGGATTTGACATAAATTTCCATTTTTTATTTAGCGTGGAATGGATAATGTTTTTCTGACTCTTGGATTTTTCAGCTGCAGTGGTGTACAAAGAGCACAGGGGAGCAGGCAGGAAGAATGCGTTTTCCCAAATAGTTTTTTTTCACATGGTGTAGTATCACATGACTTATACACACCTTTCTCCCCATAATTTAATTAGATTATCTTCTTACATGATTCTGAATCACTGGTGCTTGCAATCTGATTTTTAACACTTTGATCCTTATCTGTCTTCTGACAAGCAATTCACCTAAGTGAACTCCTGTATGTGAAACTGGTAAGGTTTCATAAGACATGAAGATTCCTTCAGTTTTACACTCCAATCATCTGAACTTCTTCAATTCAGTTTGCTAATACCCCTTTTCAGTAACTGTCTAGGTCATTTGCCTGAGGCAAAAGCATCATTACCGCTCAGACTTGGGAGGTATCTCACACGCATCTTGCTTGAAAATGACTATGTTTTGACTTTAATTTGAAATGAATGCTTCATCAAGCTTCTGCTGTAAACACTGGGTTTATCATGATCCAAGGGAGATACTTTAAGATGTTATCAATAAATGAGATAAAATTTATATTGGCAGTCCTATGGTATTAATCAAAACCAGACAAGCCAAAATATGCTTGAAACCTATTCTGGCTCTTACCTCAGATCCTCTTCATTGGTTTATAGGCTGACATTAAGCTCAGCTCATGCATAAGCAGTCTGCTGCTTTTTCACGAGATTTAATTTGTAGTACTAGTTTGCCTTTAGAATGCTTTGATGCTCTTTATGTTCAAGTCTTAAAACTTGAACGCTCGATTTTCATGGTGTAATTATTCTGAAAGCCTTCCTTGATAGCTTTATATGATCATTGTGTAAAAAAACCCTGTAAACTCCGCTTTAGAAACTTCTCTTCAGATTATTTCGGTCAGTATTTCTGTAGACTGTTCCTACAGGCACCCAAAATTGTACTGTCTCTCAGAAAGTATGAATTATGCTTTCTGCTCTAATTTGCTCGTAATGCCCTGTAACTCTGCTACAGCCAGTCTCCCTTAAGCTATAACCAATATCAGGATCTCTCTTGTTGTCAGTAGTGGGTATGGAGGGCATTGCTCAGAAAAATTATGAGAGAAATGATGTGACTGGTTGCACTTTGGTCATTTATTTTAACCAGGTGGATAGAACAGCCGGTTCATTTGTGTAGGGACATCTCCTTTTATTTGTTAAATGTTCCTGACATTTAAAAAATTCTTATTGAATAAGAAACATCAAAGCATAAAAAGAATATAAAAGAACTTCTGCTCTTCTAGGCAGTTTTTGTCTTACCCTAGATAAACTGTCAATTAAATGAGATTTTTTTCTTATTCTGCAATGTTATCTATATTAGCTAGGTAAATTTATACTTTTTCTAGGAAAAAATAAAAAAAGGCACAAAGCTACCTACTGTTCTCATTGGTGAAAACCACAGAGGAAATATTTCAAGTATCCTTCACATTTTCTTTCATTATTTCATGTTCTGCTAATGATTTCATAACTAGCAAAAAGAAAGGTAGTTAGAACATTTCAATTTTTTAATAAAGACACTTCAAAGAAGACTACAGAAGTTCTCTTAATCAAAAACTCTTTTTCATTTCCATGCATGAGATTAAACAACTTCCGAAACAAGACAATAGCTGCCTGTCTTATTGCTGTGCTAGGCATACTCCAGTGTCTCCATTCAAACATCCACTGTAACAAAAAATGTCAACAAATAATTGATTATTTCTAATTATCAGTTATAACATTTGGAGGTATAAGCGTTAATACTTATATTCAGTTATAATGTTTGATGACTTGCAGACAAGTACACCCCAACAGGAGCATGGGCATGCTGGTCCTGTGCCGAGTGCCCGTGTTGACAACTAGATCCGGAACTAAGGTTACTTCCAGCTGGCCTCTGAGGTGGTGTAGTTTTTCTTTACATAGTGGCTTCTGACACAACATTTGTCAGCATTTAGCCCAACGTGTAGTCATACATGTAGTTATTGCCCATTTAGCATAAGCTTTTTGTCCTAACGATGAAAAAATTACCACTTCTTGCTGTTTCCAACTGTATACAGCTGTCAGAAGAATGCACCTGGAAAGACAGGACCAGCTTCAGCAAGCAAGAAGCGAAGCCATGAGGAAATGGCTCAAGGTTCGAAAAGCCTTGTACGCATCCGGTGGGGATTTTACAATAAATGTAAAAATGCAAATCACCGAAAACTGAAAGTTACAAAACTTTCTGTATCTCTGCAAAAACAAAATTCACAGAAACGCATCTAATTTTTGCTTGTTTTTGTACTTGAGCCTTTTGCCCCCAAACAGTTCAACCAGTAAACAATCAGTCAGCCCACAGACTGAGTTATCTGACACTGAATCCCACATAAACTCCGCCACGTACCTGAGGGAAGAAGGACGGCCGCTGCCCAGGACCGCTTCCCGCCTCAGCCCAGCCCGCCACGGCGAGGCAGCGCCGCGCTGCTGCGGTCAGCGGGAGTCGGCACTGGGCATGCGCGGCGGGGAAGGCTCTGGAACGCCGCGAGGCGCGCAGCGGGGTGAGGCGCGGCGCGTGCGGGGCGGCTGCCGGGCGGGAGAGCCGCGGCGGCGGCGGAGCGTCGCCGAGGAAGGCCGCCGAGGCGGGAGGTTTATTTCTGAGGCGTTTTATTTGAGGTGCATCGGCAGGTGAGGCTGCCCCCTTGGTTCAGAGCGTTTTGAGAGGGTTGGTTGCAAAGCAGAATGGGGAGCGTTGTCTGCGCCTGCCTTGCTGCGGTGTCCGTGGCGGGAGGCCGAACAGCAGGTACCTGTCGTGCTTTTCAGAGGTGTGTGCCGGCGCCTGGAAGTATCTTGAGAGCAGCAAACTCCGTGTGAATACCTTGTCTGGGCGCTAAAATGTTTCTTCTGTAAGTAAAGAACTCTGCAGGGTGTGGTGTTTGTGTGTGTGTGGGGCTTGGGTTGGTTTGTTTGTGTGTGTGTGGGGCTTGGGTTGGTTTGTTTGTGTGTGTGGGGCTTGGGTTTGTTCGGGTGGGACTGGGGCGCTGGGGTAGGTGAAGCCGTGGTGCGTTGGGCCGGGTCTGGCCCTTGCCCCTGCTCAGGGCTCGCCATTGCCTCGCACCTCGGAGGCACGGTGTGGCGTTTGGTGCAGAGGACAGCTGCCTCTCAGCGCCTGGCTGTTTTAAGAAGTTCTGAGAGGAATGGGTTAAAAAAGCTGGATTGTTTGTAGTTTGCGTGGTGAAGTAAGCTTAAAAAAAAAATACCAGACCGACAATTTTGCATTATTTAAAGTAGCTTTTTTTTTTTCGGTAGGAGATTTTTGTTCCATCTTGTTTTGTTCTGGATGTTTGATCACCTCCAAAGCATGCTGTGCACTATACCTTTCAATACTGTTACTTTAGCAGTTTCCACAGAGCAATACACACTTTTGCTACTTTAATAAGAAACCTCTAAAAGTGTGTCTTTTTTCCAGAGTGTGAGGGAGTTGTCTGGTTACCAGCTTTTCCCAACCATAAATAATGTCAGCCTTCCTTTTGCAGAGCTGCAGCACAGCAAAGTGCGTAGCTGCCCCGCTGAATTCTGTGCATGACATTTTCTAGCAGTGGTCCTGCTTACAGGGGCAAATGCTTCACAATGGCCGGGGTCAGTACTAATCCTGAGCAAGTGCTTCTCCGTTGCTATTTTTGATACTACATTTATGATTCGTTCTTGCTGTTTTGTTAGATTTGAGTTTGAGAGAGGTGAACTCTAGTTCTGAACCCTAATGTGTGTCATTTTCAGATGTAGATTTCATTGTGTTTTTTGCATTTCTTGATGCATCAAAACAGCTCTTAATTAAAACATGTGGACTAGAAATGTGTTCCTTGGTCTTGTGGTGTTGTAAGGTATTGACTCTTCTTGCAGAAATATTGTGTCTTTCATCATGTCAAATATCAATGATGCATGCTTCTGCCCTCCAACTGGGGAATTGTTGAGCATTGCACTTACTATTGCCACATCTCATTGTTCAAGGTTGCAGTAGAGAAACTGGCTAGTTTTTTGGTTGCCTTATAAGATTGAGTGGTAGTTAAGCCACTTTCTGTCCTCCCCACTTGAAGTGTGAGCACACATAGAGGTGTGTATGCATACGTGTACACACACACACAATTCAAAGCCCACTTTTAATAGCTACTATTTATATTTTAACAAATTCTATCTAGCTGCATAGATGCCAAAAAGAAGAGGCTGCCAACTGCTTGTGAGTAGTTGCCATCCAGAAATTACCAGAAGTTAACTCTAGAAGAAAGCATGCTTGTGTTACACCTTTAGCAAAAAAATTCAGAAGAATGTCAGACAGAAATTTGTGGCTAGGCACAGAGCAGTAAAACTGCAGCAGTTATTGACTAGATTTTGTTGTTCAGCCTGTAGCTCTCATTTTGAAGTAGAGTGCTACTAAAGTTGAACTTTGGATTTCGATTGCTTGACTAACCAGCAGTAACAAAAGCAGATTAATGGCTTTTTCTGAATGGTAGCGTATCATACTTGCTACATACAGAGTAAAGGAGGATGAAGTGCCTTGAAGATAATTTCAAGTAGGCCCGAATCCATGCTTGTATATCCAAAATGAACACTTATTAATCTTCGTGTGGAAACTTATATCCCTCTCAGCTCCTTTTTTCTCCTTATTTTTTTCTTTGGCAGTCACACTTGTTTGCATTTCCGTTAGTGGAACAGAAGCAACAATCACAGGCTGACGCATGGCTAGCTTTTCTAACCATATATTTGTTTTCTGAGGACGTATCACTACTTCAAGAATGATTTGCAAATTTTTTGTAATTCAAGAACACTGATAAAGGCCAGCTTGCTAGTGTAGGGATGGGGGGGGAGTAGAGTGGACACTTTGCAATACCAAGCAGTAACCGTATACAGTTTTATAATTCTGAAAACATAAATCAACGGCTTTTTCTGTAACTAAATGAGGAAGAAATTGTCTTTGCTTATGCTTCCCTAAAGTTAGCACTAGCTTTTAGTAACAATCAGTGGTATCCTGGACTAGGAAGAACGATCATATGCTGATCATCAAGTTGCCAGCCCTCAGAAAAGGCATCAGAGACTTCTGAACTTGATTCAGACATATACATAAACTTTGTTAAATCTGTCAAGAAATGCTTTTATTTCAGTTTGTGGTTTTTTTTTTTTTTTGGTCTGCCAGTGTCAAAACTAAATATGAAGAGAACTTACAAGTTTGTGAATGCGTGTCAGGCTGCAAATAGGCTAGGTCTTTCAGTCGTCCTGATGGTATATACAATCTATGCAATTTTAGAAGAAATACTGTGCTTTTTATCCTGGGTTGCCTGCGGTTTGGTTTTGGTTGCTTCCAGAGTTACTTCCGGTTCTCCTGCTGTCTTTTTTTTTTTTTTTTTTTTTTAAATGTTAAATCTTGGTAAAACAATACATTCACTTATGAACAAATTGGTTTTGTTAACCTCACTACTGTTTTTTAACTGGAAGTTTACTTTTGAAAGTTTAAGTCTGTAAGTGCTGTGATAATCTGAATCTCTTGTGTTGGTGTTGAAGGATAAAATCTGAGTTTATCATAGAAAGTAAAAAGATATTTGGACAATATCAGTTTCTTGTAACATCAACTATTGTTGAGAGCACCTTCCAAGGTTCTGAATCTGTTGCTTTTTCCAGAAAGTTTTTGTGTCTTAAAGCTTATGATATACACTTTCTACTGAAGACCAAGTTTATGGGGAAATTTCTATTTTACGATCATCAGAAAATACAACATTTATCATAGTTAAAAGAACTCTTGATTACTGAGGGCAGAACAAACCTACCAACCCAGAATATGCTGAATGTAATAGCAATAAAAAAAATGTTTTTTTTCTTCTCTGGTAATATGCTTATAGCAAAAGATTTACTACTTAAGCTGAAGTTTGCTTTTCCCGCTTACTAAGGATCAAATCATACCACCCAGGATGGTATTAAAATATTTAATGATCCCGTGACCTATTCGGCATCAGTGTTTTAAAACAAGTTGTATTCTCAAGCTGGTAACTTGCATCAGTGTTATTTCTGTTTGTGGAGCAACTTTGTTTGAGTGGTTGTTTGTTTTATAATGAGTTTATATTTGAAAATGCAGTATAATGAAAATGTGTTTGTAGTACACGTTGCACCTGTCAGATGACTCGTTTTAATATGATGTGCTTCCGCATCTGACTATCGTTAAACACAGCACTGAAAAATTTTTTACATGACTTGAAACCTTTGGATTTCATTCCACTCTCCCTTTAGATACAATGTATGTTAGTGTTTTGCCGCAGAGATTTGTCTGTTGTATTGTCATACTCTGATGGAAATGCTGTGGAAGTTAATGTGGTATGCCCTTCACTTCCATAGATCTAGAATGGCTGTGATCTCTCTGCCTTCAGTGAGTTTCCAGATATTCCTTCTTAAGAATACTTTACTTTTTTCTTTATGTACCTCTTGTTTTGCATTCCGCGTGCTCCATTTTGTTAAATTACATCTTTTCAGCTTTGATCTGGAGTAATTTACTGATGCCTAATCTATCTGCATCATCGTTATTCTGGGCACTTAAGTGAAAAACTTCAGTACAAATACAAGGAACCTGGAAATTTTTTTGATAGAATGTATGTGATGAACTGCTTCAGAAAACTTGCTGTGTTTTGCAGATGCCTAAGGCTAAGGCAATTTGTTAGATCTGAAACATGAATTTTAGAAATGAATCAATACACTAGTCAATGATAAAAAAACCTTAGGTACATCTTATAATAAATGGGAGAAGAGTTAGATTCCCAACTGAGCAATGCGTTTAAATTCAAATTATGTTTTTCCAAAGTAATTGAACTGACACATTTTCTATGTCAAATTGTTTCAAATGCTGAAGTCTACTATCCACTACTTGCCCCCCCTCAAGACTTATCATAAAATCCATCATCAGCCTGTTCTTGGTGTAAATGCAGTTAACATGTTAATCTCAATCACGCAGACTAGTTCTAAAATCAGTGACTGCTGTAAACAAGTTCTACCCTTAGTATTTCTGTTCTTTTTGTATAGTATTCAAGAAACATCTTCTAATCAACATTTTATTGACAGGTGAATTTACAGGAAAAGCTTCCCCAATAAATACTTCTGGTTTAAAAATGTCTCTGCCATTTGTAAAAACTACTAGTCTGCTACATCTTCACTTAGGCAAGATTCTATAAAGCAGAAAGGACGTAACTTGGTGACATTAAAATGAACAACGCAAGTACAGTATCTCTGTGGGCAACAACTTGGAACAGTCTAACATTTAACAGCGTGTCAGTACTAGGAAGGCGTGATGTACTGTGGCAAGTGTGAGTTCAAATCAAGTATCTGCCAGAGGGTGATTACTTTTCAGCTACACTAAATAGCAGTCACTCAGTATTTCATGATGTGAATAATAGGCTCAAAGTAACTGAATAAATAAGGATTAGCCCTACCTAGCACAGTTGACTATTACACAGTCAGTAGGTTGCTGGACTCTTTATTAGGTTTCCTCTCTTCTCTCATAGTGGGTCATCCAAGTAAAGTATGACAGAAACTGTCAGTACCGCCATACCTGAGCTGGTAATGAAATTAACTCCAACTGTAAGTTTAGAAAAGATCACACAGACTGTATTCTTAATATAAATGCTGTGCTTGATTTCACATGGCTTACTGCCAAGTTCCAAGCTTTTTAAACTTTTGTAAATAGGTATTTACAAAACTGAGCTGGTTCAGGTCAAACAGTGTCAAAACTGAATTTCCTGAGGAACTTTTCAGACAGCCAGTCAGCAGTACTCCAAGTGTATGTATTGCAAGCATTGAGCAGAAAGTCCTATTCTAGCGTGTAATTTTTCATTCATATGAGGATTTTGAAAATAAATGTTGCCATGTAAATCATCTTCTCAGTTTTAGGCAAAACTGTACCTTTTCAAATATGTTTCATTTTAAAAGGATGTAGTGACATTTAGAATGTCCTATTGAAGAATGATACTACTGACTGTACTGTTGCCTTCTCATCTGCAGTGGAAGCTGTCATGTCCTGTATAACTTCGTTTCTTGCAGGTAGACTAACTAGTGCATGAGAGTACAGAAGTGATGCATGGCCTACAAGAACAGTGCTTAATGTGCTCTGCCTTTTTATAGAAAAAACAAAAATCACCCCTTTCCCCCACCTACACTTTTTTCCTTCAGTTATTTGGGACTATATTTAATTAACACAGTTAAACGTATGGGGCTTTAATTACATATTTTCTTAGGTTCACTGAAACTGTGGGGTTTTATTTCAAAGTAAATGTGACTGTGGAATGAAGATCTTGTCTGTGTAGGACCCACACATTATGATGATAATATTCTTACCTCTGACTTTAAGGAGTGCTGCATCTTTCTTCAAAAGTGACATTACAGCAAGAATCATAAAAATATAACATTTTTGTCGTTATAAATACACGTTCTTTGTCTTTAGAGTTATATTTTTTTATAAGGCAGAGATTTCTTGCTTCTTTCAGGGTGAATTGTATTTATGGACCTCTATTTGAAGATGTACTCATTAACTGAAAAACCTTGCTAGTCTTAATTTTGTTATTTCCTTCTTACTGCAAAGTATGAAGTCAGATTTCTCAGTTATTTTTAAAATTTGTGTCATATTGTATAAAGATAGATATAGAACATCGTATATAAGGAATGGAAAAATAAACATTAATTAATGTAATAAAATCTGTCTATATTCAATTGTCTTTTCCCTAGAACAGAAAAATCCTAGCTAAGACTGAATTTTATGAGCCCAGTTAAATGCTGATTATTCTTTTTCTGATACCCAAGGCATCAACAGCACACTCATCTGACTCTCTAAGCACCATTAAGTCAAGTCCCTATTGCTACTATGGAGTGTTACTATTGGACATAATTATATGTGCTCTGTGTTTATCAGCAGGGTTCACTCTCGAAATGGCTATGTTCAAAAGTGATGTTTCCTGTGGGCTACCTTGTAAAGATACAGTACTGCGTCAGTAAAGTTCCTCTCCATCTGTTAGAGGGTGCTTTTAACTACATAACTTGTTTCACTCTTGAGAGGTACTGTATTTTAATTCACATGCCATTTAGAAATGTAACATTGCAAGCAGCAAGCGATAAACCATTGACTTTGAGCTGAGCAGTAGAGTAATAAAGAGGATGATGTAATGTGGTAGTATGTACATATTCACAAAGGAAAAAATAAATTTTAATTGCTGAGTTTGGCAGCTTCTTTTCTGACTGACATCATAAATAATATTTCTTGTGAGTTGTAGTGAATGTTTTGCTCACAAAAAGAACAGCTAATACACGTAATTAGTCTGTTTTGATATTGTCCTGATTTACAAGACTTGTTGACCTTTGGCATTTCCTTTATTTCTGCTAAGCTCTGAGAATCTGGATCACACTTTTCAGAAGTTGATTTCATTCTGAGAAGTTTTAGGTGTATTATGTGTATTGTATTACACTGTGGGCTATAGAGGCAAGATACTGAAAGCAGTATAAGCTCTGAAAGTGATGTGAAACATTCAGCTTTTTTTGTGACAAAATTAATTCTTTCAGAGCAATTTACTGCTCTGTCTGTTACTGTTTTCTCTGCAGCCCAAATAGGAGTAGGTACTGTACCAGGCAAGACCGATGTAACTTATTTTGGCCACCGGCTGAGAGGTGCAGGATATGACAGCTCTTCAGAGCACCAAAGCTAGTTTACATGAGATCTGTTGAAAACTGAGATACGATAGCTAGCCTCATGTTGGGTAACAGCCAAAATATATTGTAAGTATTATTGCCAATTATCTTGGTGGAATTACCTGATAAGCCCAAATTTTGGGTAGTACGTGTGGGCTCTAGTAAGTTAACATAGGCAACTGTCATCAGTTAATTTTCAAGAAAGGTTAAAAAGTACATTTGTATTAAATGCTGGAGGTATATTAGATCTCTGCTGGCTACCTGTGAAATAAATGTTGAAGTTTCGTAGCAGAACTTGCTGTTCCTTGCCGATTTTCCATTTGATAATCATTAGTCAAGATCAAGTTAATGAAGAATGCTTGAAGATAACTATGTAAAACAAACACTCTTATTTCCAGCTTTGAGAACTTTTTGGGAAAAAAAAAACAACCAACACATCGGCTCACTAGTCTAATAGCATATTTGATTTTTTTCCACTTTTACTCTTATTTACATTATTTTTTTTCCCCCAAAATATGTTTTGTACAACACTTCCTGATGTAAAGTACAAACCACATGCTTGTTGAGGCTCCCAGAGACTTTCCCTGAAGACCACTGCTCTATTTTCTCAACTTGTTTCCAGTTAGCAAGTTGAACAAGTAAAACTGCCACTCTTGTAAGTGTACGGGGAGGGCCCTAGAGTCTCTTCAATATGTAATAAGGTCAGAGTCGGGTATAGAACCCAAGAGATGTAACATGGAGATCCTTGTTTTAATGGCAGAGTTCATTCCCTTTTATCAGCAGCTATAATACCAGTTGATAAGCATTGCATATAATTGGTTTTGTAAATCAATAATACCAGTGAACCCAGCTCTCATCTTACTCTCTGTAAAGATAACTGGGATCCTCTGGCATGATACAGGGCATGCCACTGGTGTGTGTCCCTGCTATGACCCAACAACTTTTCCTGGCTTTCAGTGCCTTAAACTTGCTTGCCTGAAATGATTTCTTAAGCAGAAAGAAGTGCTATGATATGCGAGTAGGTTGCAAAGCTAAGGCTCCTGTGCACAATTACATTATTTTTTATACCTGAAATAGTTGCAAATGCGCTGCAGTGTCTACAAAGCTAACTCTAGATAAGACTGATTTGAATTGGAACAGCAGGAGTATTTTTCGTTGAAACTTGATTGTATCAATAATACTGAAACTACAGCAGTTCACAGGACTGAGGAATGATCTCCCTCAGAGAGGGTCTTCCATACAGTTTGGTGTATGAGCATGTTCATGTGTGTGTGTGTCTGATGAGGAATTGTCCAGTACGAGGGAAATAACAGTTCTTCCTTGGTGTGGTTTTATTCTTTTTAACTGAGAAGCAGTACAATGAAAATCACTCTACTCTCTCTGTTCTGTTGTTTGGCCTGTGCAGGGCCTTTTGGCAGAATAAAAGGCTGTGTGTAGTAGTAGTGGGTTTTTTTGTTTGCTTTATTCAAACAAAGGACCCATGGATCAAATACTCGGTGAAAAAAGTATGATGAAACAGCATTACTGTCTCTGCCTCCACCAGCAATAGTGCAGGTAGGCATGAAGAACCAGATGCAGTTTAATTAAACACCTGTTGGACCAACACGTTAAAATTTTCATTCAAACCTTGACGTGACCTCCTCTAAAAAGACAAAAATTTTAGTCCAGAAGCTGCATATGTGTGTGTTTGTGTATGTATGTGTACAGAATTGGGATCAGACTGCAGGGTAATGTTTGCACTGTAGACTAGCTTTACATGTAGACTCACAGGTTTGGATTTCAGCCTGTGACTGTCTCCCATTAAATACACAGAGAGAATCAGGCCCTAGATTGGGCACCCCGCTTATATACCAAAGTCAAGTGGTCAGCATAAGCCAATCATTTCAGGACAAACTGAACTAACTTCAAGCTTGTGGCTGCTGTTGTTAAAGCACCAGAATACTTTTGTGTGTTTGTAACAGTTTACCTGCTGTAGAGATGCAGTTGACCAAGACTAGATCAGAAGGTGTGTCTTCAGTTTCGTAAACTCCATGAGCTTCAGCTGCCTGGTGTAGTTTAGGGACCAGCCTAGAGAGCATTTTAATGGTCAAAATTTCTTCTTTTGCTGCAGAAATTTTGGGGGTGGGGTGGCGGTGACCAAACCAACAAAAAACCCCATAAAAAGTCATCCAGTGTATTTGCCAATTAAAGTCTACTCTGGCATAATATATTTTGGAGTTTACAAGTGAATGATGGTTTCTCATCTCAGAATTGTACGTTTTTCTTCATAGCAGTTCAGCTCCAGGAAACTTATTCTTCTTTTTAATGTCCAAGTGAACTAATGGAAGAGCAAGGGGTTTGCGTTTATGTAGTACTTCATGCACAGCAGGGTATGTGTATTTTCTACAGATACGTTCTAGTGTGCTATATAGCATAATGCAGTTATAAAATATGATCAGGAGTTTTCCAAGTAAATTTGGCTTTAATTTCAGTTTAAAGTAAAGATACCATTTGGATGCGAACCAACTCCACCTGTGTTCAACTTGTATCCAAACACAGAAACTATTACTAAAGGGATACTTACAGCCAGCAGAGGTAGTCCAGAGCTAACGAATTTAGTTGGTAAGCTGGAAGAAGCATACTTCATTATATTTTACCTACAGGCCTATTCTTAGTATTGCAGAGTTTATTGAGTTCCAGCTTTTTCTAACTTTCAGTAAAGGCTTATTTAATGAAAGAAGAATGAAAAGGTTAAGAACAATATGTTATTAAAAACTAGTGTAACACCTGTTTAGAGTGTAGGCAAGGTGAGCTCTGTTTCAGTGGCAGGATGTTTACAAAAGAGAGGTCGTCCTGTCAGTTGACTGTTGCCTGTCAATTATACAGGGCTCCACAATTACTGCCTACATTTTGAGATACTGTCTCTTTTACTTAGCAAAGTGAAAGAGATGATAGGCATCAGAGTATTTCTTTGCTGGTGCTTGTCCCCAGATCAGATAAAACAATATGGAGTAAACCCACTGATAAAATGTTGGAAGATGATTCAGAATATGCAAGTGGAATTGAAATGAACTTCACTGTGCAATTCCTGCTTCAGTCAGCTATTAAAACTGTTGATGCTGCTAAGAATGTGAATCAAACTGTAAATTTTAGCATAGAAATTAACAAAAATGAGCAAAGAAAGAAGGGACAGTTGCTTCTTCTCAAGGCACCTTTGAAGAAAAAGAATCTTAAATCTACCAGGGAATTTTTGTTGTTATCGGGAATATTTCAGAAGTGAAACTGAGAGCAGTGTCAGCTATATCATTACATGCATTTTAAATCTGGCATACTTGGGAAGGAAAATTAAGGAGACTTCCCAGCTAGCACCAGTTTTAACTAGACTTGTATTACTGTGTGGTCTCAGTCTCTAAATTGAAAAGAATCAATTGTGGCTAGGAAGAGTAAGTGATGGTACAGAGGTGGGTTTCCCTGTCCTCATTTTGTAATGTTAACTTTGATTTCAACAGCTGGCGTGAATAAGCTGTCTAAGGAAATAACCATGTCCCAAACCATAAGGCTTTGCAACAGATGTAATACTACTATATACGTAGACAAGAGCTAAATATTGTAGACTTTACTGCCGTATTTCTTAAAAAGGACTTGATAAGGAAGGCTTACTGCTTCAGCAGCCACTGCAGTGTTGTCACAGACTTCCTACACATGTTGACAAATATGAAATAAGCACTTGACCCCTCTCTATGTTTAACTGAAAAACAAAGGAAAACCCCAAAAGCATTTACTTGGTGTTTTCATGTGACAGTAGCACTTCCTTCCATGATTTTAAAGTGTAGACTTCTATGTCTGCAGTAATGAGCATCTCCATAGTTAGCTTGGAAAGTACTGAATTACTTAGGCTAAGAGGTACAAACTGTCTTCCATCTAGGACTGTAGCACCTGCTTTCTCAAAACAAATGACAACTACCCCTAATTGATTAGGGCTTTTTTGTTTTGGGGAAGGAAAAACTTCTATGAAGAGTTTAATCTCCTATGCATAAATTCGCATAGCCATTGTTCACACTCATTTTTTTAAACTGTATTAATATTATTGTAAAGATACTATGATTAAAGACTGTATGCAGAATTTAGTGCTCTGGGGGGAAAGGCATGTTAATTTCCACAGATTCTATTAATTTGGTTTATTGGTGCTTATCTGCATTATAAATCAATTAAACTCATCAAATAGTGCTAAACCATGAACTATTCTAACTCAATTATTTAGTCTACTGTAATGTTGCAGCTGCTGCACTGCTGACCTGTAAATCTCTAAATTGAATAGGTAAATGTAGAAACAGACAAGTGAAATATTAATCTGATTTATAAATGGTTTTTATATGCTTAGCTGTTTGGAGTACTTACATGCATGCACAGACACTTTGCACGAGGGAAGGGTTATAATTTTGAGGAAATAAAACAGTTACCTGAGCACAGGTTTTTAAATTCAGAACATACATTCTTCCAGTTTGTTCTTTCAGCTTGATCTCAGTTTGGGTGCTGAATTGCTTTGGAGTCGACAGGAAGGTTCCTCTTGGAATTTGGTGGGGCTTGCTTATTTTGCAGTCACCTTAACAACGTGTAGGACTACCTGATCTTTGTACTAATGTAGCAAACTCCAGATCAGCAGAAGTGGTTGTGTTTGTAATGCTGTAGCCTTGAAACTTAGGGACTGTTATGGATGTAGTAACGTATGTCTAAAATTATGCCTTTGTTGGAATGTTCTTTGATGTGAATGGTTTTTGCAAGGAGAAGTTCATATAAGTATTCAGTGTTTTCAAGAAATGTGGTGAAAAAGGGAATGGCAAATTGAGGAATACTGTGCTGTCCTTAGGATCAACAGGTGATGTTGCTTTAAAATTCTGTAACTCTCCAGGTGATGCCTGGAACGCAGTTACTGGAGAGCAGCAGACCTTTTGCCTTCAAGCTGGTCTGCACTATACTTTCTGCAGGAAGCTGAGGTGATGGCTCCTCTTACTTAGCAGAGGAGCTTCTGTGCTGAAACTTGAAGGTAGAACTGCTATTTCTAACTTGTTTTCTAGACTTCAGTGGACTTCAGTTCCGACTGCAGACTTTTGAAGGCTCTGTAGATAACCATTAAAGTAGTGTTTAATAATGCCTTGTCTTTGCTGCATGATGCTTAGCATACAGCTGCTTTGGAAAAGGCAGTGCTGTTAAACAACAAAGTTCTTTGAAGTCCTTGAGAGCTTCAGTGAAATGTATTCTCTGTCTCTTAAAATGCAGCTCCTAAAATGCAGTTCTTAAAAGTTGCATAGAGCAAGTACTGCCTAGCCCAAAGTAATGCCACATACTGTTTGGTGATAAAGTCTGGAGAAGATCAATTGCAGGACGTTTGAAAGTTAACTGACTCTGTGCATCCGGAAATGTAGCACCTCTGCTGTGCTGCGAAAGTCACATTTCTTCCCCTTGAAAATTTAGTGTCCTGTTGGCTCTACAAGACCAAAGGGAAAAACCTCCTCTCTTGTAATACGATACATTTTTTTAAGTCATCTTAGAATATAAACCTGGCAGGTGATAAAACAGCAGTTGGCTGTTGCCCTTTGAACTTCCAAGAACTGCTAGTGTATTTTTCCAAGAAAATGCATGTTAGGGACAGACTGAGTCTTGAACTTGAACTGTGAAGGTGAAAAGATTGAATGTATGTAGTTTCAGGTTTGTATTAAGCCAGTTGTATTTGTAAACTGGGTGCTACAGAAATGTCCCGCATATTTGCATGTAACAAATAGCTCATTTTAGACAGAAGACTGAATACTTCAGGATGGCAGGATCAGGGCGACCTGCCAGCTGAAATGGTAACTGGCCAGAGAAAACTAAAAATCAATTGCTAGCTTTGCCAGACCTACATCCTTTATATGCAAAAGCTATGTGCTGCAACGTGTGGCTAAAGTATATTTTTTTAGACTTAAGGAACAGCATAAATAAACTGTACTGTGCTGGAAAACAACTTTTATTATGCAATATAAATAGGTAACTCACAGCAAGAGCTCGGGAAATTTCGGTAAGGATTTGAACTTGGAATTTGATTCAGAGGCTTACAATACCTGATAGCTTATTTCTTAACCCTGCTGCTGGGAGACTGGAGATTTTTCTCACTCAGGAAAAAGATGCTTCATTTTTTTTTTTCTTGCAAATAAATGTAATTCTGATTAATTTTAATGACTTTTACAGAAGTATCAATTACTTTTTTTTTTCCTTCTGAACTAGCAAGTTCCAAGTGAGTGCATTTTTAAATGAAAGAGTGAGATAATCCCCCCCCCCCCCCCCCGGATTGTAGTAATTTGAAAAGTCTGCTTGCTTTTGTCACCAGTTTTTATTTTCACAGATGATTTGGATGTTGCAGGGAGTGCATCTTCTGTTGCAGAAATGTGTGTTTACTTTCTTTTCATGTAACCTAGCATATCTCATACATCATCAGAAGGATCAGTTCTCTCATTCTCTCAGTACTTAGTTTTGGAGGTGATGGAATACAAATATGAAAATACACCATGGTCTTGATATTGCTCTGGTACCCCAAAATCTTCCTAACGAATGCTGACTCATTCCTGGTATCCAACATGATGCTTTTATGTACAATTCATAAATGTTCCTCTACCTTTCTTCTTTCTGATACAACAGTACAAAAACTTGCAGAAACCAACAAGTCCGAGTGCTCGTTTTCGTAATTGTCTTTTGCATGTAACTGTTTTGAGGATTTACAGCATGGTGTTACTGAATGAGATAAAGCACTATGAATTGTATTCATTAGCTTACTCTTACGTGGTATAGATCTCCCAACCTTATTAGCAAAAGGGGCTTTGGACAGAAATGCTACCTTGCAGTAAATTGCACTTAATAGTTGCATGGTTAATATTTTTAACTGTTTAAAGAGCACACATCTATTCAATATAATCTGTTAATTTTAATGGCTAAAATCTAGTATATGGAAGAAATTTAAGTGTGTGTGGGGGGAGAACCTCATCTCCACTGGTAGAGGTAAAAGAAAAAGCAGGTAAGTGGCGCTTCTTTTAGGTGTGTTTGCATCTCCCAAGGTTTTACTGTTAGATTGCATTGGTGTATTTAATAGGACTGTGAACTTCATATTGGAAGACCTGTGTTCTTGTTCTGTTTCAGACCTGGATAGCTGGTCTTAGGTAGATGGTTTATGGGTAATTGCCTCAAGTTTGTCCATAGTTTTCTTGATACTATTTCAGACAGGGATTCTTAGACAATTAATAAATAATAATTTTAAATGTCTTTGAAGCTTGGTTGTTCCTGGTTTTGCTTTCTTGTGCCAACTAACAGTCTTGAAGATAGTTAGGCAGCTTTTACTGAAGGCAGCAACTGCTCTTTTTTACTTTGGAGTGACAAAGTCTGAACCTGATAGAAAACATAACCAAATAAAATTGTTAAAGCATTGAAAATGTTGGGAGGGATTGCAACATAGCAGATGTTGCTTCTTGCCCTTAATGTAGTATTATAGTTGCTGCAATTATGTAAAGAGAAGTTAAGAGGCCTTTTCAGAGTGTGGGATCAGTAATATCTGTGACTTTACATAGAATGGAATTTTTGTGACCGATAATTGTTTTTAAGGTGACAGAAAAAGCTCAGATCTTTATTAACCTTTATCATTGTTGAGTGGGCTGAAGTGCCTGGGGGCTTGAATCATGTACTTTTGAGAAATGCAAGATTTCTCGGAGTTTCTCTGCTAAGACGGTGATGTAGGTGGAATGCTATATTTTGCTTGAAGCTCTAACCATTTTTGACCTTTATTGCAAACTGGCAATTAGTGTTTCCAGATCTTGTTAGTATACGCAATTAATATTTGGTTATATCATTCTCTGTAAATAACGATGGAAAAAATTGCTGAGTTTTAGGAGAAAACACTGCCAGGTAAATTTCAAGACAAGTGCTTTTATCTGGGTAAAAGCTGTGCAGTGGCTACAGTCAGTTTTAAGTGTGCTGTGGTTTCATGGGTCCTGCTATAAATTGAAGGGGAATTTCAGTTTGTAACTGCTCAGCAGTGGTAATTTGTGACCAAGGAATGATCTGGCATGGAGGGCAAGAAGGCCCAACTGTGGAAGGGATTAAACTGTCTGGAAGCAGGAATGCTGGAGGCAGAGCCAACTCCTTGTGAGTGAGTGAAGCTTCTGGTGGTGATGAGGTATGAAACAGCCACAGCATTGTCTTGTAGCCATTCTGGAATTCCAGCGCTCAGGGGCCACCTTTGGGCAGCTGCGACGGGCCCAACGCCAGGCTGAGGTGCCCCATGCTGATGCTCCCAGGAGTGGTGCTGGTGCAAGTGTATATAATGAATCTGCTTGTGATGCATCTTTGCAGACTCTTTGTAGAACTTCTTGTGGCCGTAGGACTCTAATCACAGGATTCTATCTGATGCATTGCTATTTTTTTTTTTTTTTTCTTTTTTAGTGTTCAAGCACAAAGATGTTTAATTTGCCTTCAAGGGGCACACTAAAAATTCCCCAGCAAAACAAACATCTGGAAACTGCTGAATTGCTTGGTCTTTTAGTCAGGGTATGCCCCAAAGAGTTCTTAGCATAATGCAAATCTGGGACTGTAGTTTGGACTGCTGGCTCTAGCAGTGTACTTTTCATTCTGTCTGTAAGAATCACATATTTCTGTTACAGCATTGAGAAATAACCTATTTTCTTTTTGTCATACATAGTGTTGCAGCTGAAAAGGGGGTATGGGCACATAGTTTGTTTTGTGGGTACTGACTTTTGTTATCCCATCTGTACTTTAAAAGAAGGTTCTTTGATTGTTGTAACACTTCATATTTATGAGGTGTTAATTGGTGTCTGATAATAAAGAGCTTGCAATCAAGGGATGTCTGGAGATTGTAGCCCAACTTCGACCACACTAGGGTCAGCTAGAGCAGGTTGCCCAGGACCATGTGTATCTCCAAAGGACACTTCCAATAAAAGATGGAATTTCAAATGTTCAGAAAATAGCTGTGAATCTGTATTTTTTCTGGTTTGTTTTTTTTTCTTTTCCAATTTTATGTCTCTCCTAATATGTTCTTTAGCAAATTAGCCATTAGTATGGTGTTTCCATGTCTGTACAACACAAATTAATATGCTTAAGTCACTAAACTCTGAGAAAGTCTTTTAAAAATCTATACATTTTTTCAAGTTGATGTCATTCAACACTTAATGGTGTGTCAAATATGGACAAGAATGGTAGTAGTAGTATTTGTAATTGTTCTGTATTGCCAGATCCTGTTAAAGTCAATCTATCAAATGCAAAAAAAAAAAAAAAAAAAAAAAAAGGCGAAAAAACCCCAAACCAACACCTACCCAAAATAAACCTAATTTTCTTCTGTGTGCTGAGGTTATGCTTTGTTGTTGTAGGGATTGAACAGCCTGCCTAGGGGAGGTGCTCTGTGGCAAGAGAGGTTCTGATCATGTGTAAGGAAAAAAAAATCTTCACAATGAGGGTTAGTTAAACATTAGGACAGAGACTGGGAGAGGTTGGTAAGTCTCCATCCTTGGAGACACTGAAGACTTGCCTGAGTAAATCTCTGAGCAGCCTAAGATAACTTTGAGATTGACTTTACTTTGAGTTTGGGATTGGACTAGATGAACTTAATATTGCCCTTCCAACCATAACTGCTTAATGATTTTTGTTATATTTGCCTCTCTGGGGAGTGTGATGTAGTTACTAGAACAGGAAGCTGAAAGAAGTTAATTTAAAAGTAAATAAAAAAAAAAAAAGCCAACCTCAGTACAAGGGCTTGTCTGTGTCCCAATCCTCGTCATATTAGCTCAGGCATCCATGCTTCTACTTCCAGACAATCAGCTACAAAGTTTCTTGCTGTTATTCAAGTACCTGAACGTTGCCAGTCTATGGAAATAGTCTCAGCTGTGTGTTGTATGAGAGAGCTGAAGGTTGGTATCGTCTTTGGCAAAATATATCAGTGCCATTCAAGTGCTCGGGCAATAGTTTTCAAGAAGTGCTTTCAGATGGCATATCTGAGAGTTGCTACCTGACTGCTGTAACATTTGCTAAAGAATTTGGCAGTGTAAAAAGAAAAGAAAAAAACCCAAACCAAAACAGTCTTTGCTTTGTCGTAGGGTTAGGCTGTTATACGATGGTTGCTGCTACAATACAAAAAAAGCTGATGAGCCTTTCCCTTTTTGGTTCTCTGGCCTTCCGGCTGGCTTTGCTGCTAGCATGCTGTCTACTAAGTAAAGGTACATGCTGGGGAAGCTTAATGAAAGTTAGGCTTCAGAACTCATTGCTTGGGGTCTGAGCTGTTTTTGTAAAGATATGGTCAGACTTCCTGAGAAATTTGTTTCCCTGTGTATTTTGACATTTGGTAAATCCCAAGGATGCAGTAAAAATTAATGTGAGCCATGAAGTTTCATAGAATTTCTCACCTTGAACAGCTTGCTGTTCCACTCTAATCATGGCAGAGCTAGGATTCATTTTGAATTCAGACCTGGTTGCATTGATTCATGCTCTCTGCTTATGAACTTCAAGCAGACTTGATATTTTGAGCTTTGTAACTGAGAATGTTCAGTGTCTCATCAGAAGCACACCTTACTAAGGTGTAAGACAGTTTTGCAAGAAGTGAACGTGAAGACAAGATTCTGTAGAAAACTGCAGAATGTTCGACTTTCAGGTTAGAGTTGCAAGGTCTCGGCTACAAAATGCGGTGGCTTTGTTTAAAAACCTGCAACCCATAATATGTGGGTTTTCAGTGCCTGCTCAATTGCATATATGAAAGCTTATATTTTGAAGTGGTACAATTTACAAATTTGAGGAGAGAGGAACTGTTTTGTTTCAGCATCCGAAAGGAATGGAAGCTCTTGAACTTCTTGATAAAATAATCCTTAGCACTGCTTAAATTTGCTAGCTCTGGGGCTAGGTTACCCGCTTAAGGTGTGGCTGCCTCTTATAGAGCAGGAAAATGCACCTAGATTTCCCGACAGGTACATAAATGCCTACGGCATGTGTATGTAGGAGTTAAAAGTTTCAGTCTGTTGTACTAGAAAATACCCTTTTTTCACATAATTAAACTAGCCATGAATAAAAAGTTGGCCTTGCTTCCACCCACTTGAGGTTGTTAACAGTTTTGCTTTCAGTTCAACTAGAAGTTCTATCCTGTCCCTTAGACAATTTTTTTTTTTATGAGAACATTCCTTAATATAATCCCAGGCATCTCTTGCAACATCTCATCTGGGATCATGTCATCTGAAATTTCACTTGATTTTGGGCTGAGTTGCACTAATACATACCAGGGACTTAGAAACTAATGCCTAAAGCAAAAAAACCCCAAGCAAGTCCCAAACAAATACTCAGAAACACAGTGCTTGTCCTGATATTTTTCTTTCTTGTAGGTTTTTTTTTTTTTTTTTAAATGATCAGTGCTTTTTTTGTCAGAATGCTCTGCATTTTTGGTTTCTCAGTGATATGAGTTTTTTTAGGGTGACATCCACTTAATTTAAAGCTGGCTACTGGACTATTTGGATTCTTTGGTTTTGGATTCTGATTTTATAATACTACAGTTATGCAAACCCATAATACTAGATTCAGTATGGCAGTAGTCACCAGTGGAGAGAACTGTGTTGCTCTGGAGATAGTGTTCCTGTCTTTTTTTGCCTTTTATATTACCTCTTTAAATGAGATTTTGCATTTCAGAGGATGAATGTGGTAAAGTGTTTCTTTATGTATTCCCCTAGTTGTTAATAAAATATATAAGATCAGGAAAGTCAATGCGTTTCTCAGCAAAGACTCATCTTTTTTATTCTGCTGTGTTATTTGGAGTGTATTTTTGGTTTTAATACTGCATCAGATCGCTGTTATATCTACCTTTTCTATTCTTTACCTATCTTTTAATAATACAAGACAAGGGTGTGGTTATCATGAGGATATACTTCTCGAATGGTGTAATAAATGAGGTCTTAATGGGAAGTTGGAAATGCTGATGATTTATGGCTTTCTACAACACTCATTAGGCATACACATCAATGTGTAACATCCCATAAATTATATTACATGCTGTAAAAAGCCATAAATTGTCATTTTTAGTGTGAGTTATTACCATTAAAGACTTTTATTCCCTGCTGCTAGTGTGAGTTTCTATGGCTTCCTCGCCAATTCCCTGACTAATGATTTCAGCAACTGCAGGAAGGAGACCAAGAGATACAGTGGCTGATTAGGTAGCACAATTGCCTGAGAGCTGTTAAGTCAGAGGTTAAACTACTTTATAGAGAAAATATGATCTACTCGCCTGGTAATATCCTTAACATCGAGCATTTCCGAGTATCATTCAGACCAGCTGTATTATTTTTCTTCGTTGTTGTTAATATCTGCCTACTGAAAACCAGAAATGCTTTTAAAATAATGATAGGAGTTTGTACTGAACGGTCAGCTGCAGTAGAATGAAGATGAACTAAATCCTGTGGATCAGTTCAGTCTCTCCTGTTGATCTGTGCATATCAGAATTTGCAGCAGTATCTCAGAGGAGATATTGATATTATAACTACATTATACTGTAGTAAATTGTAATGTTTTTAAGTGATGAGCCATCAAAGCACTGGCTTGTGTGTCTTACTGTGTATTACAAGTCAACTTGAACAAAGTTAAATAAAGTGAGGGAATTGCAGGTATCACTGTCTCTTTTTTTTTTAATGCAGCACTGTTGTGGTATTTGGCTTCAGGGAGGGCATTGCATTCCTCCCAGTTGTAGAGGTTATAATTTCCAACTCTGTGTGGAGGTTCATGCAGGAGCAAGACAAGAAACGATGTATCCAAATTTACTTCTAATTTTAGACACTTTTGGGGATACTTTTGTTTGAAAAGTAGGTGTTACCTTTCAGGCTGCTGGCTATAAAGTGTCATTATGAAAAGTAGATGCTGCAGCTTGCAAATACGGTTCAAACCCAACATAATTTTGCATGGCTTTTCCAAGAAGTTCTTGTCTGTTCTTTTCCCTGGAATACTTGTGTGTACGGTGGCTTTTAGGGAGATTTTTCATTGCCACGCCTTTGTTAAACCTTAATTTAGTGAGTATCTTTCCTCATCCAAGCTCTTCCAGTTCAGACTTTTGAAGAGAGGGATATCTTTCTAAAAAGCATCTTGGTAATCTTGTTTTAGGCATGTTGAAAAGAAGAATTCTGATAAAAATCAATTTTAACATTTTGCTAGCCATTTTTGTTGCCTGATAAGAAAAGATCATTTTGTATTCCTCCATCCCCCCACCCCTTGTCCTGCCACCTAGAGCACATTTCTGGCTAAATCATGCCCTCTAGTGAGTCTGTTCGGTGAGATTAGAATTACAAAACTGTCATAACTGAGGTGGATTTCCCCCCCCCCCCCCCGTTTTTTTCTCATATCGTTTGGAGAATTAATCACGTATAGTTCATATGAATAGCTAATTTATATTTTCTGCTAGGTGAGAGAAAGGTCAGTGTGTTAATATTTAATATATTCCTAAAGCTGCCACAATTTCATATCATACCATGCAGGAAAAGGAAGCAATACTATTTGTGCTTTTTAATCCTTATGTAGCATTAATTTAAGAGCTGTCAGTTGCACTGATGACCCCAATAGCAATACTAAGATACAAAAGGGGAGACCAATTAGAACTAAATTCTGATTTTTGAGAATAGATCTATAGTATATCTAATTGATTTACATGGAAAAGAGCCAGAGAGCATCAAGAAATTTAAAAAAAAGTTGTTTGAAGCAAATAAGTTTAATAAAGTTACTGCTGCCTTAAATTCAGGAATATGTCTTAGTGAGGAGCGATGAACTGCTTTTTGCTTACTGATTATTCCAGCCATTGTTTGGATTCAGCTTGAGGACTGCAATATATTGTGGTTTGGTAATGTTGGCTTAGGTCATCTGATGTTTTAAAATGTTAATGTATTTTATATATTCAATTATGTTACAAATTTTATAATAATAGAAACAGTATTTATAAAATACATGTTTGGCATTGTTCAGTTCATGCAGGTTCATTGAAAAAGCAGATCTTGTGCCATAGTGTTATCTCTCGCCTGCATAGTCTACCAACAAGACTTTTGTGATCAAATACTGTGTGACACATCCCAGATGGGAACTGGAAATGGAAAGAAATGCTTTGTGCTCAATTTGTATTTCATGAAATAGGCATCTTTTATGAGGGACTTTGAGGGTCTAATCCTAATGAGTTATTTTGCCACGGTTAAGAAACAGAATTTATTCATATGCTGAAATTTTTTATGCTTTCAAACCCAGTTTTCATGATATTCCTCAACTGTTACATTAAAAGGTAGATCTCAAATGATTTTTGATGCTGTACTTGATTTGCATGAAGTTTTTTTTTTTTTTCATTCTGCTTTGAAATGAAAAACTACTATTTTGAAATTTTTATGAATGAAATGTCTGGAAAGTTCAGTTTGGTTGAGAAACTTCGCTTGTTGTGTACTTTAACGTTTGTGGTTTTTTGAAATAAATGCTTTGGCGTTTTGAAGGTGGAATGTTTTGACTTCTTCCTGGTGATTTTTTTTTTTTTTTTTGGGTGGTAGGGAGGGATCATGTCTTGTAAAGCATTTAAATTTTTAGAATAATTTATTTTTCATGAGTTCAAGAACTTATGTTTTTCTCATTGATATATCTTATGCATAGGAAATCATAGATCAAATGATACTGAGTGACTTCGCTACTGCCAGCTAGATCTTGTCAAGTCCAGGTTTTGATGTGATCTTTTCCTTGAGAAACCTTTTAGTGATGCTATGTGGAAGCTTTGCTTTATTAATGGTATGAAAATAGTATTTTTGGGTAAAGTAAAACCTTACGAAGCTTTGAACAAAGACTTCCAGCTACAGAAGAGGCTATGTAAAGTGATTTTTTTTTTTTTTTCTTCTTCTTAGGCTGCATGCCTGAATGTCAGTGTAAACTCTGAAATCCACCTTGATTCATACTGAGAGAGAAGAAAATATTCTGTGAAACATCTTAATATCTGCTATTATGGAATAATTTGGGGTTTGTGAGCTGCAACGTGTATATTAACATTGGGTGTCGCCAGAGCTCTTTTTAGCTCAGGATCTTGTGCTGAAGGATGGTTACATGTTTGGTTCTGGCCATCAAGTTTGGTTTGTGGAATGGAGAAGATGGGGCACTTGGTTTAGAACAACTTTTTTAGAATTGTTTTTTTTTTTTTACATGAAAATTCTGCATGCTGTTTATCTGCTGAGCTGAGCGCAGCACTGTCCAAATTACACCAATAACATGGTTGCAAACTTCGTGCAAAATAGTTTTTTCTTACCTGCCACTTGAGAATATTGGAAAAGCAAAATTAGAAATATAGAATATGCAATCTAATAGCTGAATTTAAGAATACTCTTATGATACCTGACTGCAGTCAGGATTTGAAGACAAGCAGGTATGGAACTTTCTCTTCTGTGAGAGAGCCTGTGTATATCCCAGATGAACTGTTACATCATGTCATGTAAACATCACAGCCAGTGGGAGATGAACACTAGGAGTTTACAAGGGCATCCAAAAGTAGTATGTGTGTGATGAATGAGTCACATGGCTCATGTGCACCAGATATTCCAAGTTAACACTAGGCCAAGTCTGAGAGCAAAAAGAATACTTGTGTTAATCACCAGTAAAGCTTATGCAGTTTATGCATAGGAAGCTTTCAATGCAAGCAAAGGACAGAACTGTTTAGACAGGTATTTTGAGTATATAACTTCTGTTTTGGGGACCATGCTCAAGGGGCCTTATTATACTGTCCTAGGCAGAACTTCTGCTTTCTCTCCTGCTACCCATTCACCAGGATTCCAACTGTATCAGCATGCTCCAAATCTGTTTTGCAGTAGCAGATGCGTTCTTCCACTTCTGCACAAAGTAACTGCAGCTGATACTTAATCATAAATATCTCTAAGAAGATATTTTTAAATTAAACTGATACAAATTACTTCAAAATTATCACACGCTTGAAATATACACACTGCATTTATTTGTTTTGAATTGATGAATTGTTTATGGAGCACATACATACAAATCCATTTGTTCCAGAATGAATGGGGAGAAAAATTTGGAAACATTGGCTGGAAAAGTTCTTTCCATTTCTAGCTCGCCTTTCCCTAGCTATTAGTCAGCTGTGCGTGTAAGAGCTCTGTCTGAATGAAAATAAATCAGTTGTGCTAGCTGTTAAAACTAGCTTGATTGTTGTCTTCCAGTTGCAAGGATATTAGAAAGCTTTCTCCTTCCAGTGGTTAAAAACCTCTTTCCAATTTCTAGCCTAAACTTTTTTATGGCCACTGTTTGGGTTTCTGACTTAAGACCTCATGAAGTCTTTTACTGAAATACCCAAAACTAAAGTACATAATAAAACCCAATATTTGTTCTTCAGAAAAATTTTTTAAGAGCCTGGTGAGAAAGTCATCTATGGCAGGAAGTGTGGTAATATCATGCGCTGGAAAAGGAGAGCTCTGTTTGGGTAATAAATGCATTCTTATTTTCTCTTCCCTCTTGGATGTTTACCAGTAATTTCCAATCACTAGCAGGAGAATATTTTTTATTATTATTATTTTTTATTTTTCAGTGTATTTTTGTGTTCATTGCTGTCCAGTATTTCAAAACCGGCTATGTTATATGTCAGTGTTAGAATATTGCCGACCCATGCTAGCAAATCCTGCCAGGTGAATAATAGCTACTTCTGTGGAACATTTTATTGGAAAAGGTCTGGCAGTGTGCACACATAATGGACTCCTGAAGACAGCGCAGTCTGCTTAGCTAAAATTTTATAGTGTCTGTAACAGGGTCGGTAATCATTCTACTTATGCAGAAAAAATGGTGTTTTTGCAGGATTAACTTAGAAATCACATAATTCTCCAGCTCTGGAGCCCTCAGCATGGGACAGACATGGACCTGTTGGAGCAGATCCAGAGGAGGTAACAAAAATGATCCAAGGGCTGGACCACCTCTCCTGTGAGGGAAGGCTGAGAGAGTTGGGGCTGTTCAGCCTGGAGAAGAGAGGGCTGCAGGGAGACCTTAGAGCAGCTGCCAGTACCTGAAGGGGCCCACAAGAGAGCTGGAGAGGGGCCTTTTACAAGGGCATGTCGGGATGGGACAAGGGGTAATGGCGTTAAACTGAAAGAGGGGAGATTTACACTGGATTTAAGGTAGCAATTTTTTACGATGAGGGTGGTGAGGCCCTGACACAAGTTGCCCAGAGAGGTGGTGGATGCCATGTCCCTGGAAACATTCAAGGTCAGGTTGGATGGGTCTCTGAGCAACGTGATCTAGCTGAAGATGTCCCTGCTCACTGCAGGGGGTTTGTAAAGGAAATTGCTGCCTTACTAGCTGTTAAATCATACTCAACTTATGTAGGTCTCGTTGAACGTGGACATTGGCAAGTAAAATTTCTCGTGAAAATATTATAATGTCCAAATTCTTCACTGACTAAAAGCAGCAGTTGCATCAAAATAGGATTAGGTCCAGGTTCCTTTATCTGGACCAGATTTGATGTCACATTTTGTAAATACCTTCTGTGGTAGACAGATGAAAGTAGTCAGTTGTGCAGCGTAACAGTATGCAAAAGTAGGAACATGGAGAAGGAAATTGCGTTCACAGCCAGTTACAGATAATATGTCCTGAAGCAGTTCTGGCTTTGTTTTCACCAGTTGGCTTTTAATTTGCCTCCTGTATAAGAAGTAGTTGATACCAGGCTTTCAAACTGGTGTTCATCCATTTTAAATGTCTGAAATGAAGAACTAAAACTTATTTGATGTTTAAACTTCACTCTCATTCTGCCTTCAAGCTCAGAGGTTCATTATGGATATAGATTTTTGTCCTTTTGTCCTTTCTCAACTGGAAACACTTGCCGCAAAGGATTTTTACAAGTTTGAGGCATTTCAGTTGCCATTTTTCTTCTCCAGAAGAGACTGCGGTAAGGACAGTGTGTCATTACTACTTGCTATGGAACAAGTGTTTTCATCTGGTAGCTCAGTGGAAACTAGAAAGTGGTGATCTCATGCAGGTGTAGATTTTTTTAGGTTACATGTCAAAAAAAATGCAGCCTGGTGTGAAAACTTAGCTGCTAAATTTATGAAACACTGATATCTGCAAGGGTCTTCTGAAACTCTTAGTGCTGAACGCTATCATGGGTACCCAAAATAACATTTTGCTAGAAATTCCTCATATTTCTCTGGCTCTGTAGCAGCAAGTAAAAGTTGAAAACAAGAACCATGTGGTGCAAATTCATTGCTACTCCAGCATGTAATAAAATCTTGTGCTGAGGAAATGAATTATCTTTAAAAAAATGTGAGAAGAATATTGTCGATTTCTAGGGAAGCCTTTTAAAGAAAAGATACTGATGGGGGGGGCAATAGTACTTTGAGGTAATGTTATTTCTTTTTACTGTGTAACAATTGGCATGTGACTTCAAGTAGACAATTGAGTATAGTGAATCGTTTCGTCTATACATTATACTGTGCCATTTGTGAGATCACTCCTCTTTATTGCTCCCAGGTGTCTTTTCTTCCACCAGTTAGTATCCAGCATCTCCTGCTGAAATCTGTTGTCTTTCTCTCTCCACTTCCAGCTGTTAAACCCATGCTGCTTCATGAATGGGAACAAGCCACCCTGATAGCTTTATGTGCTCAAAGCAGAGAGCAGTAGTGGTGATGGAAAAAGGCTGCTTGTAGTATCCACTCTCTTCCTATTTCCTTTTTTTTTCTTGATTTTTCCTCCCCCGGAGATCTTGAAAGTTAAATGCCATGGGATACAGGTATGACTAAATTGGTATACGTCTTGTGAGCTTGCATATGTAAACTCTGAAATGAAATGCAGTGGAGGAGTGTTACTTTTGCTGTGTACTCCCAGACGTGGTTGCACTGAAATTGTAAAATGTCTGTGAGAGCTTTCCTTTTCCTGGGATCTTCTTTATAAAGGTACCTTTTTACTTGGTTGGTTTATCATATGTGTGTTCTTGATGAAGACTTCATGTTAGTTTTCTTTTAATATATGGTTATTGTTGTTATTGGGAAAACTAAATTCATGCGAAAACACCTGAATGATTGGTGCCATTTTCTGCATACCCGTGGTTGTAATAATTACTAGGCAATATTTGTGGAATTTTTAATAGCATAAGTTGTGGCTAGTATGACTGTAAGGATTAAGATTGTACAAAAAATCCCCACTGTGAAGCTTTACAGTTACTGGAGCACTTTATGGCTCTGCCAATCAGCAAGTAATTAAAAAAAAAAGAAATTGGTGGACATGCTTCAAGGGAATAACAAGGTTGACAAGACTGCATTGTTTGCCATCAGCAAGGTAATTTGCTAACAAAATGCTGCATGTCAGACCTTTGATTCTTTTGACCTCTATGTAGAAGGTTGAGAGAATCAGAATAAATCTCAGAACAGCAGTTAAGAGATTGAAAAAAGTAGGTAGTTCATGTGAGCCAGTAGGCCAAATGCTGAAAGTAGCGATAATACTGGGAAGAAAAACAAAAAAACAGTGAACATGCTTGAGGCATTCTGGAAATGGTATTGACAGAATAGTTCCCACTGGCCAGACTTTATCAGCATTTTGGAGATGGTAGGAAAAAAAGGCAGTGAAACTTAGTAAGTCGTTCTGTATAAGTATTTCGCAGTGGATAATGTAATTACAGTGTAATTTTTTCTTGAAAATTTTTAATGGCATCTTACCTGAAATGTATTTATTTCGAATTATTAGTAGAATAATATTGAATGATTTTTAGATGTAAATATTTAGTACTGAGAATTCAGGTTTTTACATAGCAGTGGTGTGACATTGTTTGTAGAATTTGCATAACAAAACTTCTGGGTTGCCTACTTTAGCAAAAGTGAAAAATAGGTTAGTGGTAGTATTAAAAAAAAAGAGGAAAAAAAGAAAATACGCATTTGCATCAGCATTCCAGCCCAGCCAGCAGAATTTTATGCACAAATGTTCTGAAGAGTGGGAGCAGATGTAGAAAGTAGATCAGCCAGAATCAAATCTTACTAATGAACATGTAAAATTCACCCCATTGGCAAACTGATAGTGAAACATTTTATCACTCTCGCTTCTACAGACTGTAACCTGTAAAGCAGTCTATATCTGAAAGGAGATCGAATCTCTTTTTTTCGTCTCCCTTTGTATTATGTGCGCATATTATTTATTTTTGTTTCCATTTACAGATACAGTATCTTTTGAATAAAGATGGCTGTTTATTAATTTACTGAAATGCTACTCTGTTTATCTTTAAACATCCTGATCTGAGTCTAATAGTTATAATCTTAGGTTTTGCATACACAGAGCTGATTCTGAACTCTCCAGTCCTTCCTTGTGCTGGTGCAGTGCTTCAGGAGGCAGTTATCCGTTAGATGAAGCACAAATATGGTTACTGATACTATTCAGAATAATTCTAGGTAAATGTCGATTGCCCTCTCTTACGTGCATAGTTCTGCAGTGGGTCACATTTACTTGGAGAAAGCTTAGATTGGTAAAGCAACTGAGTAGAATACAATAGTGTTTTAGAATTGGATTTCTTACTACTTAATCTTTCTCACTTGGCTGTTTCTTTGTCAGCATCATCAGTAGTTTTTTGTATCAAAACAATTATATTAATGCCAGTTTGTAATCAATAATGATTTCAGTACTGGATAGATACCTAGGTGCTGTGACACTAAATACCATTTTGGTTTAGAATTACCACGCAGTAGTGGGTATCAACAGCTGTAGCACTGAAAATGGGAACAGCTAGTGATTTTGGTTATGGGTTTGTCTTCAGGTTTTTTTGGCATTGGGTTTGTTTGGTTTTTTTTTTTTGAGGGTGTTATTTGTTTGTTTCTTGTTGTTTTGTAAGACAAAACAGTGGTAGTCATAGCTGTGTCACTGCAGGTGCTGTTAAAAGCTGCAGCTGTGGATCTCCAGCCATGACAGGTGTAGTACTAGAGGAGTTGGCAGTTGCAGGGGCAGATAACTGGTAGAGCCAAGAACTTTATTTCTGACAATGCTAACTGGAACGTATATAGGACAGACAAACCCTCCTTAAGCTACATATGCTTATACATAACAATTACAAAAACCGTGATGGAATTAATGATACTGAATGCACACGCACTGTTAAGCATAATGTAGTTGTTCTGTCCTTGCACCTCCTGTTTGAGCTTTGCTGTGCTAATACGCAGCTTATGTGCAGTTTTGACCTTAGAAAGAATGTTTTCAGTCAGACAAAATCAGCTCATGCTGCAGCCAGTCCAACTACTGTCTTAAAGCTCTGTGCAGTTCTGAGGAAATACATGTTTTTTAACAAGTGTGTCAGAGTGAAACAGGCGTTGTTTTGTGCTTCTATGAGTACAACTATAAGTGACTTTGCCTTCCAGCTTTTTCTTTCACCTTCCTAGACATGTATTAATGGATTTGTCTAATAAAACTCTCCCTAACTTTGAGCTCAAAATTGATTATTTACTGTATAAAATGTCAAATACTGAAACAGTTTTTACTTTCAGGTGGGTCGGTGACCTAGAAATCTGTGTCTTAGATTTCCACTGGTGAACAGAATATTATAAATTTTGTAGGTACCATGATATTCTTACCGTGTGTGACGTTATCTGCCTTCAACCACAGCTTCAGTAAGCATTTTACATTGATTTTTTTTTTTTACAATTTTTAATCAGAGCTCTGAATTTAACTGAACAAATGAGTTTGCTGAAGTATATTTTTTTAATGGAATATAGGCAAGTTGCAGCTGCCATGCAAATTTGTATACCAATATTTTTCTTGCTTCTGTCAAAAAGAAAGTGTAAGTTATATTTACATAAAGAAAATCTTGAAGTAACAGAAGATCCATACTTTGCTGTCCATTGCAAAGTTGGGGGAAAACTAAAAAAAAGAAGTCATTGTATGCCAGGCTAAAAATATAGCTGTCCTAAACAGCTTTGGGGGGGGAAGGAGTAGCAGTAGGTCTTACTGGACAGTGATGCTATGGGAATAGCTGTCAAAATATTTTGATTGTTTCTGTACAGCCACCTCAAAGGATTTCTGCTCCACAAAGTCAATAAGAATTATTCATCAATCTTAACAAATCAAAATTACAACTAAAAGTTTTAAGAGTTGGTGATTTATGCTGTGAAATTATACCCAAATTAGTCTTCTGTATTTCTACATAAGAGAAGGATATTAAAAAAAAAAAAAAGCAACCCCCTTTCTTAAAGAAATCTGATTCAGTTTTGTCTCATCAGCTTCACCTGATTCAGTTTTGTGAATTTGGAAATGTTAGTGCATTTAGGGTTTGCTAATTTGTTCAGTGTAGAATTTTATCACTTGTTCATTGCTTGTGGCTTTTTGTGCATCAGTGTTTAGCTGCCCTTGAAACTTTTGAATTAATATGTGGTAAATGGGTATGTTTTGTACTGGTTTGCAGTAATTAAAATGAATTAATTGAGCTGCTCTAGTGTTTGTACGAAGTACAATAGTGTGTTAGTACTTAATAGCTTTACCACTCAGTTTTCATGATTCTACAGCTGTAGTTGGACTTTTACATACACAGTTAAAGTATTTCTGTTAATTATTTTTCCTTTTAATTGCCTAACATTTTAGCAACATTTTTGGGTGGGTACAGTTTCTCCTGTTCCCTGGCACTTGTTAATGGTATGAAAACAAGAGGTACATATGTATATGCTTTATACATATGAAATCACTATGGTTTTTGTTTGTGAAAGAGCAGTGTCAAAGAGCAGTGCGTTTTTGATACTAATGTAAGTATGGTCACAGTGTACTCTCTTTTCCTGGAGTGACTCCTTCACTTACAGCTTTTCTAACAGGAACCAGCTTAGTGGAAAGGTGCGGGTTTAACTCAGCATTACATCTGGTTGTGAATTCTTTTCAGAATTTTTATCTTCTTTGCTCGTGTGTTCTTGCCCCCCGATTATCTTTGTGGCCTGTGAACACAGTGCAGCATGTCAATGTCTGTCTCAAACTGGGGGGGCGGGTCCCAGACTGGCCATAATACTCCAGATGTGATCTCATGGATGCTGAATAGGGAGGGTAATCACTTCTTTCTACTTGGTAGCCACACTGCTGCTAATCCAGCCTGGCATGTATTTGGCCTTCTTCCCTGCAAGGGCACTGATGACTCATGGTCAACTTGTCTACCAGGACTGTCAAATCTCATTAAAGGTGTTCTTTAGCCAGCTACTGCCTAGACTGTACTTCTGTGTTGGGTTATGCTATGCCAGATGTAGGACTACACATTTGCCGCCTTGAGTTCGTGAGGTTCTTGTCAGCCCATTTCTCCAGCCTGTCAGCTTTCCTGTAAATAACAGTTCTACCCTCCAGTGCATTGGCCACTGCCATGAATTTGAGAGCACACTCTATCCTATTGTCCAGGTTGTTAACAAAGCTGTTGAAAGGTTTCATGCTGCGGATTTATCCCTGGGGGATGCCACTAGTACTTGACTGGCAGTTGGACTTTGTACTGATGATTACAACCCGTTTGATTCTACCAGTCTGGACAATTTTCCACCCCCGTCATAGTCCACTTATCTCACAAATTTGGCTATAGGGGTACTATGGGTAAATCTGTCAAAAGTCTTTGACACATTATTATCAAAATGGTGTGACAATATGCTTCACAGCCTAACAAAAATAACTATATATTGAGGAAAAATTTTAGAACATAGTTATTCTTGCCCAGAAAAGCAGTAAAAGTTACTATGTAGAAAGCTTGGTTTTATCAGCGAAGAAGTTGTTGGGTTTTTGTACAATTATTTCTCTAAGAAGAAAAAAAAGTCTTCGAAGTCTCTGTGGGAAGCAATCTCCATAAAAATTTAGTAAGTATACCACCTTGCTGTTTTAGTTGTGTGGGATCAAATGAAAAAATGCAGGATGCTTGGTAGCAAAAACAAGTGCTAAGGTAGATCTTCTTGTATTGGTGAACTTCTTGACACTGTTCATCAGATTCAGAAAGAAAAGAAAAAATGAAACGTTAAATGTTTCTGAGGATCCAGCTGTGGTTTGTAAGCTATTTCTGAGCTTTTAAATTGAACATGGAAAATAAGCAGAGGGGCAATTTTTGGAACTATTAAACAGGGCAGTGACATGACTGTAGTTTTATACCAAAGTATTGTCCAGGTTTTATGTAACAAGTGAAACAGCAGGAGACTTTAGCGATATGACTGAAAGTTTTTATATTTCTCCTATGATCTCAGGTCATTGCAGTTAGGAAAATACAGAGTGTTCATTTATTTTATTTTTTTAAATTATTTCAATCAGTTGAATTTTTTCCTTAGAAATCGGTTCAAAAAATGTTGTGAACATGTTAGTGAATAAAATACTCAGTTATTGTCCTGGTTTCGGATGGGATAGAGTGAATTTTCCTCTTGGTAGCTGCTATGTTTGGCATTTAGCACGAGAAGAATGTTGATAACAACGATTTTAGTTGGTGCTAAGAAATCAAGGGCTTTTTCCAGTCTCCCATACTCAGCTAGTGAGCAGGTGCGCAGGAGCTGGGAGGGAGCGTAGTGAGGCAGATGGCCCAAGCTGGATAATGGAAGTATTCTGTATCATGGATGTCATGCTCATTTTATGAAGGGGGATTGGCTGGGGCGGGAGTGGGGGGAATGGGGCAGCAATCTTCTTCTCTTTTCCGTGAGTATTAATCCTCTCTTGCCTGGAAGTTCAAACTTTTCCATGAGTTTTGTGAAATTTGTGAAATCCCCAAGTCCTGTGTTCTGCGATCGCTGCTCAGGGACTCGCTAAGCAACTTGTCATCAGGCAGTGAGAAAAAAATTGTGTTCTGTATAGCTTGTTTTACATATTCATTATTATTACTAGTAGTAGTATTTCTTTTGTTGTCTTATTAAACTGTCTTTATCTCAACCCATTTTGTCTGTTTCTCCTCCCCATCCCACTGTGGGTGAAGAGGAGGGTGAGCGAGTGGCTGTCTAATGCTTAGTTGCTGGCTGCTGGGTTAAACTGTGACAGTTAATGTAAAAAGGATGCTACATAATAAAGTATGGTCAATCTATTCTTCACAGAAGAAGAAGAAGAAAAAAAGTGTACCAAAGGGCAAGTAAGAGAATTTAATAGGGCAGAAAGGGAGAAAACAGGAAAACTCCAACACCCCCCCCCCCCCCCCCCCACTTCTGTTACTGGCACACAATGTGAAAACACACTAGATCAGAAGCCATATTTCTTTTGATTTGTTTGTTGGGTTTCTTTCCCCCCCAAATATACCTTAGTGAAATTAAATCTCATTTATGCTGAACAACTGACAAATACAAACTGTTCTGAAAGGAAGATCATATTTGAGCATCAAATCTTTATATATGCCTAACAAGGTGAGACACATCTGTTTAAATGCGTGAAGCACATCAGAAGCTTTTATTAGTGTTTCAGGGCTCACAGTATAATGCTTTTCTGATTACGAAGATTAAATGCCCATTGTCAAACGCCAATGAAGTAGAAAGAATGCATTTCAAATCACAGAAAGGTCACCTGAATGTAGTAAATTCTTCATCAGATACTAATTCCATGTCTATAGGGTATGAATTAATGGTTTCTCAACAGTTCACGCTGCTTCAGGTGCATTCTAACCTTCTGTCTGTGCCATAGATACTGCTACAAAATGGTTGACAGTGCAGTTGACTCCTGCATCAAGCCCCCACGCAAACTCGGCAGTCCATTCCAGCCCAGCTCAGACATTCGGCATGCTGCTTCTACTGACACACTGAAATAAGGCTTTTAACTGGTGTGCTGCAGTGTTGTCCTATGGGGTAAAATTAAATTTCAGCATTCATTTGAACGTGTGTGTTAATGTTGTACATGCTGTTTATTTATAAATAGTAATTTCTCATTGGTGAATAACTTCCATTTTCTCGTTAGAATTCTCTGAATGAAAAGCCTTTTTTCTGAGAGGTTGCAATAGTGGTGACTGGGACCTTTTTCACATCAAAGTCTTATACATATGAATTTAAAGCACGTATCTCAAGAAAAACACTTTGTAGAACTGGCATCTTGGAGAATAGGTTTTAGTATTTTGTGATGAACTCCGGTTGCAAAGATAATAGGCAATTCTCATCTTGTTGCTGAAGATGAAGCCAAAGCTCACCTTGCAAGGCTACAAAATGTTACCCAGGACAGGATTTGGCATAATTTCAGAAAGAATGGCATGTGGTAGAGTTCTGTTGAATTTGGCATAGATCCTTCTGTATTGTGGATGGTGGAGGGTCTAGGCATCCATCTGGAGCATGGGTTTATATGGCTAGGTGGTCCTAGTGGGAAGAGAAGAGGAATTTGACTAACTTCATACTTGCCGATATTTAAGGGATTCTTTAATTAGTACATAGTGTTTTCTTAGACGTATAGCCACTGTATTAAGTGCCAGTGAAAATCATACCCCTTCCTAATATGGAATCACCAGTCTTTTTGCAAAGAGCAGTCAGAAGTGTTTCAAATCAATTCTCCAGCTCTCACTAGTTGTCTTGTAGGTCAGCTGGAACCTCTGGAAAAGAAATGCTGAGACTTTAATGATCAGTTTCTCTGGCCGTGTCTGCAGTTTCCTCGACTTTCAGTAAGACAGGGGGCTGTGGTTGGGCTCCAAGGTGTCGAAAGTCTGTGACCTTGCTCTCGGCTTCGTTTAGTAGGAAGAAGAGGAGATTCAACATTGATCTTGTTATAAAATTGATGTTACGCTTAACAACTTCAAGCTGCCCAGAAATGGATGTTTGTACTTGTTGGCTTGCAGTTCTGAAAGCTTCACTGCCTGCATAGTTTTACAGGATATCTGCATACGTTAAAATTCAAAATTGTCAATGTCACTTTTCCCATAGACCATGGTGACAGTGTGTGCCTTAATTGTTGCAAAATCAGTGCATTCCTTTGTGTGTGATAAATGCCGTCTTGTGTTTGAAATGGCTTTTCAGCCAAGTTTATGGGAGATCTAGGATTCTGTGAACAAAGACTGATGAGTAAACTAAAAAAGATAAATGAAAATATGCAAGGAAATGTAGAAAACTCTTCCTGTGGATCTGAAAAATTACTTGCAATAAAATTCTTCGTATTACTTTTATCATAGCATGGGACTGAATTACTAATGTAGAAACACAGAATACCATATTCTTAAACATGAGGTGCATTGTTTCTTTTAAGCTTAATTCTTGCAGGAAGAAGGTCTTTCTTAGATTAATGTGATCTCTGTGTTCTTATTCTTCTCTGTGATATTTCAGTTCAAGTGCTTTTAAGAAAGATTTCAGCAGGAAGTTATGAAACTTGTAGTGAGTTGGAGATCATAAAAAGTATTATGACCCTTTATGGTGTTTTCCAGATTTATTGTGCAGATCACTCTAAGCCTTCTGCTTGATGAAGGGAAACAGCGCTTGCTCTGATCTGATGATTAACCTAAGAACTGCTTTGTCGTTTGTGGTACCTTAAGAATATTTCCAGTTCTATTACTGCAAATTTTTTAATGTGTTCAAATTGTAAAATTAAAACTCAATTGTCAACAAACTGTATTTTGATGACATGACACAATTTAAAACTCCACAAAAGCAGTGAAGAAAACACGCTTTTAGAGTAATTACCCATTAAGTTACTTTTGATTAATTCTGTATCTTTCAGAATGGATTTGTGAACAGTTTCTGCTTTTTATTTTTTGTACATACTTAATCTTTAAATAAAGTAATAACTAGCAGTAGCAAATAAGCTGGATAAATGCTGAATAAATACCCAGTGTGTGCATTAAATTAAAGAGATTACTTTGAGCTAAAACTGTAACATTCCATGTACAATCTTCATTTAAGGGGGGGAGAAAAAGGCTAGTTCTTGCATTCCTTTTTGTGATAAGACTTTATCCATCAAATGCCAGTTGGCAGGAATTGAAGAACTTTATTGGACTGTTCCTCAGTGATGGCTGCATTACTTACAGTGTCTCTTGCTTTCTGTTTGGTTATTGTTTTCAACAGATTAATTATCATCTGTCATTTTCTACCTTCTAGTTATTTGTGGTTGTTTAGAAAAAGTTTAGAAAACTTTGTTTAGAGAAGCTGGGTTGTAGATTATCTGTACTTGCAATGTTTTGATCATCTGGACATGTGGATGTCATTTAAGTTGTTAATATACGCTGGCTTGGGTCTAGGAAAACAGATTTCAGTTTTCTGTTTTGGTATGTAACACAGACAAAGAAGATTTTTAACAAATACATGCCAGCATCTCAGGTAGGATGCTGTATCCTTTTCAGTGTAATGGCATATAGCTTGCTCATTATTAATATTTTTTTAATTGAGTGGTCTTTATCGTGTGAAGGATTAGTCATTTGAATGTATTACCTCTGTGATCTTCCAGCTTTTACAAACATTGAACTGAAATATCTAAAATATAGCAGAACCAATATTATTCTGTCCTGAAAATCAGAGAAAAGAAAGATAACATATATCAGTCCAGTTTTTCAAAAGCTCATTGACAGGAACCAGATAAAATTAGGAGGATATGTACAATCCATGCTTTAGTACATGAAATGTGTCTTTGAAACTGATTTGCAGTTAGAAGTCTTGTAATGGTTAATATCTGCACCTTTGATGTACGCATATGCTCGAGTGTACTAAGCGCTGACTGGACTAATGCATTTTGGCATCTATGTCTTGAATGTATATGAATTTACTGTGTGAGGTTCCAAAGATGAATATACTGACCGCACATCCCACACACTGGACTTCAAGGCATGGTGAATTGTGGAAGGATTCCAAAATAGTTTCAAAGACCCTTTTTGTTTAATTGTTTTGGGACTTGATTTTTTTTTTTTTTGGTATGTGAATATTGGAAATGATCAAAACTGCTTAGGGAACAGTCTTCATTGATGATATTGAAAAAGTGTACTATTTGATTTATAGAGAAATTAAGTAAATCAACTGAATTAGTGCTGTACAATTTCTTGTTTTAACTGGAGAGACTGGAAAGAAAATAAATGTATCATGAGAGGAGAGAACTGGAAAATCTGGTAGAGAACGTGGCTGAGAATGAGGTAAAACAAAGTGTTGACTTGTAAGAGTCTGTGTGTGTAGAGTGGAAAAGGTTGATGAAGAAGGAAGGCAGTGTTGTCTCAGATTAGTTAAATCTGAAAAAGATTATACATTTTTAATGTTTACAGGAGGCAAATGTCACTTCTGTTGTTCTGACTGTTGGTTGTTATGGTAATAAAAAGGGCTGACCAGTAAGTTGAAATTCAGTAGCTTTAATATCTGACTGTTTATTATGCTGTACACTGTAAGATTATTTCAGAATAGCAGGGGCACCTATTTTGTTAATACTTATCAATTTTGTGTGTATTTTTATCCTCTTTAGCCAAATTTTTAAACCCCTAGAATGTTGATAACGTCTTTTTTTCCTGCTGTCTCCTCTAATGTCTCCTTTACTTTTGTTTCCACATTCTTTTTGTTCAGATGTACAAATTGTTTTCTTTTCCTCTTTACATGAAAGATGTTTCAGTATGACCTACTTTTAAAAGTTTTTGTTAGTGAAGTTGGTCTTTTTTAAAATGTGCAAAGGCTGTAGAAGACTAAATTACAAACATGTCTTTCACAAGTGGCTTTGAGGGCCTCTTTATTAATATGAGAATGTGTGGAAAATGATTTATACAGAGCTATGCTGCCTAGCTGTATGTAGTATGAGTCAAGAAAGACTAGATGAGATTCGTCATTTTTATTTCATGTACGTGTGATTTTTGGAGTGGTAATTTTTTTTATCCTTTCATAAGAGAAACGTTCCTGAGTTTATCAGTTAAAATAGATTATGTTGATACAGTGCAGTTCCTTCAGTGTATTATGTTGTATGTGCTGTAAGTCTGCAGCTTGAAAGCAGTGACATTTTATATTATAGTAGGATTACTCTATGTCAAGTTTGGAATTAAGGCGTATGTTTCTTGTGAACTCTGCAAAAGTAAAATGTAATTCTGACTTTAGTTTGGAAGGTATGCACAAGTGTTTCTCAAGTAAGCTATCTCCTATACAATATCCATGTCTCTCTCCCAAAGTCAGGGTGAACATCGTAGCCTTAATTTAATTTTAAAGGCCAGTCCTTCAAAATTTTGCCAAAAATGAAGATCACAAGATTGTAGACGGAATTGAAGGTTTGGAAGAACATTACATTTTGGGCTCAGTTTATTTGCTTTCTAGTTGTTCAACTCCTTAATTTATTTTTGCATGGTGCTTCCAGGCTTTTCTTTGTTAACATCAGAGCTGATGCTGCTGTTGTGTGTGGGTTTGTTTTTTTTTTTTTTTAATCCAATCTTCTGATGCCAGGAACAGGGCTTTAAGAAAAACAGAGAACTCGCAAACGTCAGTGTTAGTGGTAGTGTTTCATGCAACTGATAGAAGATAATGTGTATGCTTCACAAGGCTTCTGTCATTGCTTTTATGTGTGTGGTGGTTTTGTTTTTTTTAACAGCCCTGAACAGGTTGATAGAATTGTGGAAAGGTAATTCAAATATTAGATCACTTTTTATTTATACCACACAGTGACAGCTCACTTCAAAACAATAATACATATCTCTGGTATCTAAAAAGTTAAGTTTTATTTTCTACATTTATTTCAGGAAAAACAGAACTAGTATAGAGTATATTCTGAATTCTGGACGGAAATACATCTCTTGTGAATGGAGCCTGTGATGTTTGCTGTGGGTTGTTTTTTGTTTTGTTTTTTTGGGGGGTTTGTTTCTTGTGTTTTCTGAAAGTGTCAGTCTGGTAAGAAATTGTTCAGTAGGGTTGTACTGGGATGGGCTTACCTGCGTACATTAGCACTGAGTTCCAGTGTCAGTGAAAAGCTAGGAGAAACAACTCTGCTTGTTCTCTGAATCAAACTTACTGTAAGGACCAACTACAATTCATGATTTCATCTCTTGTGTAGCAAAGTTGAAGTCAACTACTCAGATCTTTGCTTTGTGCTCATTCCCTCCCTGAGTGACGGCACTGCAGCAACTGTTTAATGAATTAATATCCGTTGAAGAAAATACTACTGCTCAGGTGGAAGAATGACTGGGAGTGCAGACTGCTTCAGTAATGGAACAGATAGAATTCAGACTGTCTTGTGCGTGCTCTGTTAGATTCGCTCTCCGCTTTGGGAGGGAACTTAGTACAGCTGCTGTTAAGTTCAGAAACAACACCAAGGCCTTTGAAAACAGGGGGATGTTAAGCAGAGCAGAGAATGGGTGCTCTGCAAGGAATTTTCCATTAGCATCATAGAAAGCTTTGTTTCATTTTTAGTGCTTTTAAACTAGTTCTGTTAAATTTTTCAAAATAATGCATGGGAAGAGTAAAGAAAGACTGGGATAGGTAGAGCATAAATGTTTTAACCTTTCACTCTAACATTAAACAGTATCTCTACTATAAAAGGGACATAAATTGTTCTCAACAGCAGAGCTTTATTGAAAGTTTCTAGTCTCTAAATGCAAAGCCTTTCTAGATTGAGGTTGCTATTTCACTTGGTTCTGTGTTTGTGTGCAGTGTTTGTTATTATAATAGATTGTATACAATTACTGTGTCCATTTCTGAAATAGTGCTGTATTATATGTAGCTATAGTAATATATTTGGGAGGACTGCTTATTGCGACTTACCGTGCTTGCTAGCCTAGTGTTTTTCAAAGTCACGGTGCATTTGTGACTGTACTGGTTAATATGCAATTGTTTCATTCTTCCAATAGCAGATGGTTATTTAGCCACTGGAGTTAACAATGTCAATGAATTTCTTGGGCTAAGTTTCAGAAACTTTCTAAATGTAATTATTTAAAAAAAAAAAGTTACACTTTGACAGTATTATTTTAAAAACCAAATACAATAGAAAGCTTTTAAAGTGTTTTGATTGCGAACTCCTGATTAATTAAGGGGAGGGAAAAATAGTAAGGTACGAAATCATGAGATTTTAGTAATTTGTGAGCAGTAATTACCAGTAGCTAACTCAAATTATCACATCTTTATTGTCAGCTATGCAGCTTTATGCGGTAGTGAATTATACTCACATTGCATACTGCTTTGTGCCATGTAGTGACTTCTGAGCTTACTGATTCAGATTACATGAGCAGGCTAAATGTCCAAGTTTATTCAAGAAGGTGGGATAAAGAAAAACAGAGGTTGATGACACATTCGATTTCCTTGTACAAAATACGCAAAGAATGAGCTGTCCTCACTCTTGCTTCATTGTTAGTCCTGTTTAGGTTCCTGTGAAAAAGCTTAGGTGGTGATCAGCCATACCTCTGTTTTGAACAGGTGAAGAATGTACTTTGATTTCTGTACAACTTGAATCAGTCTGACTTGGGTGGCTGTAAGATGTTACTGTTTTTGAGAGGTAATAAATAGGAGCACCTGTACATGTAATCAATAGTGCGGGCAGGATAACTGGTTTATATGTTAAACTGTGATGTGGTCATACTGTTTTAAACATTGAAAGGTCTATTAGAAGCACAGAAAAGACAAAAATGGTAACTTCCCCCCCCCCCCACACCGCTATGTTATACTGGTGAGCTGTTATAGGGCAGATGAATTTGTCTTGCATAGTTATTTGTGGAATAGGCAGATTCCTGACTTTATGCCAACAGTTAATGAAGCTTATCTGGTGTTCTCAGAAGATGCCATACTGATGAACAAGTTCCATATGCAGTACCCATGAGAATTCTCTCTTTCATTTGAACTTCCTATCTTGTCATGTATGACAACTGCAGAAGTAAATGTGGCATGTTTCGGACCCTCAGCTGTTTTCCCAGAAATCTTTTTCACACAGTTTTGGGTTTTGTTTTTTTAGTTGCCGTGCTTTTACAGTGTGCCAGGTGGTACACAGTAGTGTCAGCATCTGTTTTTGTTATCATTGTCCAGTGCTTCTTCGCTTGTGAGTGGTAAACTATGTCTGTGTTTATCCAGTGATTGGCTTTATGTTTACATTTAGATGATAGAATATTTACAACAATGTATCCTCTTTTCAATATGTTAGTTTTTTTGTGTGGGTTTTTTTTTTTTTTTTTAAGTACTCTGTCAGGCTCTACTAATTTAAACTATAGTGTACTTAATTTGTTGAAAAAATTTACACATCCAACATAAATGTAAGAATATTTTAAGGACAAAAACATACACATAAGATACTGGAGAGCCTAACAAATATGATAATGCTACTTAATGTCTTTTAGTAATTGTTAAATTAATGAGAGGGTTTAAAAAAATCTATAGACATTTGTGGGTTTTCTGTGTTGGGATAAGAATTGACAGGCTGCAGTCTATTCACCGCGTTATGCTGGTTGTATACTGGTGTTGTAGATGTTTGTTACCATAGGCTATACATGGCATGGGAGAAGTTTCAGTCACTGAAGAGTTAAATGTATTGCTAACATTGCAGTGTAGAGTAATAGCAAAGCTGATATTGACATCATGATATTCAGAGTTCAATGGATTCATAAACAAAGAAGTGGGCTGTTAATATCGTAATTGGCACAAAGAAAAGTTTTTGCAGCAAAAGATGTTACTGCTTCTTTGTTTGTTTGTTTCCTTTACCATAAGAACTAAGCTAGCTGTTCTTCCCGGTCTTTTTCTGTCCTAGAGGCCTTTCTTTTTCTTCTGTTCTGGTGGCAAGAGAAGGTGTTTCAAGAAGTATTTCTCTGGAGTTGATCACAGATTTTTTCAGCCATTTTTCAGCTGGATTATTGGAATTGCTTTGCAATGAAATGCTGTAGTTCTGTGCTTTGCAGATGGCTTTCAGTTCCGATAAAGAACTGGAAAACTTCGCATTTGAAAGATCTAGTGTCTTAAAATCCAGAAGTCTGCAGTTATGGTAGAAGTAGGCTATGCTGAGATTTGGTGCAATGAGTAGAGCAGTGGTCCTTGAGTGGAAAGCTCATGGATTCTTCTTTCCTGTATACACTTTCTCTCTTCACATGGGGAAGACTTGTGCATCTTGCTTCCTTTGCACAGGTATTACTGGATGGCATAAGGGACAGGAGTAATGAGAAAAAAACATTTAGAACTTAAATGTGCTTAATAAGCATGACAGTCTTAAATTTTCTGTTTAAAGACTTCAGAAGTAAGCTCTGAAACCTAAATTATCTATTTCAGATTATTATTTTAGATTATAAATACGGAGAATGGAATTCTTCAGGTCTAAGGAATCGTGTTGCTTGTAAGAAAGCAGAGGTGCTAGGACTGCTCTCTCCTTATCGCTGACGGAATAAATACATCGGGTTATTGACAGGAGGTTTGTGGTGTTACTGTTTAATGTTATTGTTTACACCCTATGGGCATCAGAAGATCAGACAAGGAACTGAAAACAGAAATAGCTGAATTGGGTAAAATCGAAGGTCCACCCAGTTTCGCTCCTGTCTGTTGAAGTCAATCAATAGTGGAAGTCTGTGGGGAGTATAACAGCAGAAGAGCATGGGGAGACAATTTCAGGATACTCTTCTCTGCTCTGAGTCTGTAGAACAAAATAATACAGACTTCCTGGTGTGAGGTTTGTAGGTGTTCTGTGGACCTGCAAACCTGTGCCAGCTTTTGGAGCTTGAAAACAAGGCATAAAATGTTTTCTAAACCCTTGGGAAGCTCCCAAAACTTGCATTGTTCCTTTGGATTACAGGCACTAGAAGAAGACTGCAGAGCAAATCCTTCTTTGTGGAGGGGTTTGGTCTGTGGGGGGGTTTGGTCTGTGGGGGGGTTTGTACTTCATTGGCAGATGACCATGAGTGATACTGGAATGTCTTCTGGGAACACCTTGACCAAGAGTTGGGAAGTGCTGGTACACAGTCTTGATGTTGTCTCTTTTCCCATACAAACAAGAATAACAAGAGTACTACTTGTACTCCATTTAACTGTTCCCCTTTTAGACAGCTTTATTGCAAATATTCTTTGATTTTTTTTTTTTCAAATTTCTGTTTTTTATTTTTGGAATGCTGAAGTTGAAAGTTCATACTTCTTAATTCCTAGATGTTTTGGTTTAGTCTCCTTTTTTTTCCTTTTTTTTTTTTTTTTTTTTTTTTAAATAGCACTGTGTTTATTTGTGGGGAATCATCTCCTGATGGCATGTTGAATCTATCCAAACTTTCAATCTGGCTATCTGTAAACACTTTACTGTGTCAACAACCCTCAACTGCTAATAAACTACCTGTGAAAAAAGAAAAAAATGGGGCGCTCTGAAGTCGGTGCTTTCATCATGTTACCTCTTTCTAACTCTAAAACTGCTAGCAGCTATTCCAGTTTGTGACTATGAGACAAGCTGTTAATGCAGCCTTTGTCATGTCAGCTTTTCACACTTCTTTCTTCGTAACAGTCTTTGCCATTTCAATTTTTCGCACGTTTTGTGTGTGTGTGCTTGTCTTTATTTGGTACATGTGCTGTAACTGAAGACTTATGTTGGCAGGTGCCTGCCATGGGCCACTCATTTGTAAGAAGGTACTAGTTTTTTGTATTTTTTTGTCTTAAAAAAAAAAAAAAAGCAGAAATTAAATAGGCCCACTTCCAGCCCTGGGAGTGGGGGGAGAAAAAGCCAGCAAAAACTGGCTGCCATCAGTGGTGTGGTTTGTGCTCACGCTTTACCAGATAGCTGCAGCTGATCAACTGATCTGAAGCTGGAGAACACTGCTGCTCTGTCCTGTTTCAATGGGGGTCATCAGTTGAAAGACTGTTTCTGTTGCCTGTTAAAGAACAAAAACTGTAGCAGTGAACTCAAGTGTATTTGGAGGAGGCATACAAGGAAGGAAGGAGTTATAGTAAAGGTAACAAAAAGAGAATTTGCAGGTTTTACATGAGTATAATCTCTCAGCATTTATCACACCACCTGTGACCATTTTACAACCATCACATACTGCCAAAAACTTGGACAAGAGCTAGTGAGAATGTTTTGGTTAGGTTTGGAGATCTGAATATCAACCTTGAAACTCGCAGGGAAGAGTGATGAAAGATAAAGTTTTGCTAACTGCTGGCACAACAGTTACAGGTGATCTCTAAGACATACCATTTTCTGCAGGAGAGCTTACAAATACAAAATTAAACTGCCGTGCTCCAGATGTATTGACCTGTGTAGGTGTTAGAGCTGATTTAAAATGGCAGGTTAAGGAGAGGGTGATAGAAAGGTACTCGGTGGGTGTGGGTGCCAAGACAAATACCTAAATAAATAAAAAAGCACCTGCTGAAACTTTGCATGTTTTGTTCTGTTTGTTGCAGGGGTGCTTAGCTCTCCAGCCTTGGCTGATCCTAGCTGATTGTGAAATCCTGTGGTGCCCTCTGGTGGGTTAAGCCCCTTTGACATGGGGCTCGTGAAACCCACTCAGAAAGTGGTAAGTTGTAGAAACAAAAAAATTTGTAACTTAAAGCAGGTGATATACCTTTCTAGTTCTGTCTGTACTCCAGAGGTGCAGTGTTCTTACTGCTATGTGACTGCTATTTCTATATTCAGAAGGTAATTCTGAGAATGTCTATGTGGAGCAATTTGTATAGCGTGAGAGGCATTGTAGGCTATAAGGTATGTGATAGCCTAATTTAAAAAATGAAATAGCTTTAATGAACTGTTTGTAAAAATATGTGATGCACTTAAGATAGCCTTTGTAAAGTTTATTGTAATATATTTTTTTTTTGTGCTTTTACCACATTCGCTTTTGCTAAATCAGTGGTGTTTGTATTCATGTGTTGAAAGTTTTACCCATAAAACAATTTCAGGGCAGAACTTGTCACTGTTAATGGTTTTTTGGACTGTAATGTCTGTAGGAAGTGAGTAGGGTGGGACAGTGCCTTTGGTAAGTAACAGCTTTGCTCGGTATCACCGTGGAAGCCTGTCTTCTGGCACTGCACTTTGGAAATTGGCTGCTTTTTTTTTTTTTTCAGTTTTGTCAGGCAGCTGGGGAAAAAGAAACATTCCAGTGTAGAAGGAAGGTGATTAAAAAAGGAGGCTGGCAGTTGGCATCCTTAGAAAGGTGAAATGAAGGTTCTGACTTAATGTACCCTTCCAGTATATGTTACTAGTGCAGCTAAGTCTTCTGGCAGAATTGCTTTTAAAGAAGGCGGTGCTCCCTAGCTGGTTTAGGGTTTTAGTCTCCATTTCAAGGTTGTGATCATAACTACTTTACAGTTTGGATTTATTTACTAATAATACGTGTGGCTAAAAATACTTTTCCAATACTGAAAGGCTGCAGGATGAAGGAGTAGGATGTCAAAGGTTTATGACTTCTGTTCACCATTCCCGGGGCCACATACACACACCCACCCCCATTACTAGAGGCTCAGATAATGATTTTTGGTAGTTGGTTGTACTCATAAAGCGAAGTATGAAAATCAGGCAAGTAATTAGTCTCTTACTTAAATGGGAGCCGGAGTAACCTAAGCAAAGGAACTTCACTTAGAAGTCATTATTTAATTAACATACTGTACATTAAGCATCTAGTTGCATCTAAATTAAACACTTGAGATGCTGTTTTAAAATGCTGCTGTTAGGCCACTGGTCAGATTAGTTTAAAGCTGTAGTATATCAGAAAATTATGGTTTTCAGTTTTATATGTATGAATGTACTTTGATAGGTGCGGATGAAGCATGATAAATTGTTTGGAATAGTTTGGGGAAAAAAAAAAAAGAAATTCTAGGTGGTAATGGGAAATAAATTAATAGCTGCTTCTGTACTTTGACTGTCCTTTGAGATGTGATTGTATCTCATTTCGATTAACATTTAAATAAATAAATAAATAATGGTATTCAGTACTGACAGCTCTGAAATGTATAGTATATTCAGCAGCTTCAGAAAAAGCTGAATTTTGAGGGTTTTTTTCAGGTCCTTTAAAGAAAAAATAACAGCCATGAGTATTCTAATACAGACCAAGGGTTGCGTATTTTGAACTTCTAAGAGGTCAGCCCTTTGATTAGGGTGATTGTAAGTGTTGTATGGCAAGAGTTAGTAAAGTTTAACTTGCCAAGATATGTAATGCATTGAGAAACATTAAAGAGAGGAAAATACTTTGACTATCCCCAGTCATATAGCATGACTCCTCATATGCTTTTTAGTTCCATATTCAGTGAAAATAACAACTAGAATGATCCATGTTGATGCAGCTTATCAAATGCTGTTGTTAATGTGTACAGTTAACAGTTTCTATATTATGATGGACCCAGCTATGGCGGAGATAGTGAGTCACTTCAGATTAGATATAATCTGAGTGTACCTGTTGGTCATATGAGTTCATTTGCTGTAATGTATTAGGATCATTTTTGTCATGTACTGCGGTTTGGTGACTTCTATAATGTATTTTTAGACTGATCCTCAATTTTTCCCCGTATTATTTTCCTTTCTCATGTAGTTCTTCGAAGTCTTTGTGTTCTGGATGTATAATGTCTTACATACTCAAGAGTGAAATTGAAGAGAGAAGTATTTATTTTCTTTATCTTAGATGTCTGAGATTAGCTCTTCATTTCATGGTAGCCTATATTATCAGGAGCATAACATGGCTTTTTACCTATCTGCCCAAAGAAATTCTTAAAAAAAGTTACTTACGATGACTATATGTTATACTTAAGGGAACAAGAAATGTGTGGCTGAAGTTAGGCTGTTGAGTCACTCACTGTTCATGCACGTCTCCCAGGATCACTGCTAAATGCAAATCACAAAATTCTCTTGTCTCTGTGTCTGTGATGTTCAGGTATGTATCTTTGCTTTTAAACTTCAAGTAGTCTCTATCTTAAAGAAGTGCTATGGTAGTGTTACTCTAGTGCCCCCAAACAGCTGTTAGACCATCTGTGCTTGTAGCTCTTGGTGTACAGAAGATTGTAGATGCATGAAAGTTGTTTTCATTAGGACACTGTCATAGCCTTTGTACTATTTATGACTAAGAGAACTTACAATGCAGTTTAAAAGGGGCAACATTACATTAATTTACCTCCTTTCCTCCCAAAACTGAGTACAAAATGTCATTATTTATATCTGGACGATAACAACTTTTTTCTATGTGAAATAGCCTAATTATGGAACAAAATAATGCAAAATTTTCTACTGGGAGCAATAGCTTAAGTTGTGAATAAAAAGCCCTCAAACTTTGTGATTTGTTCAGGAGAAAGATCATTTGATTCCGAAATAGTGCTACACAGAGTCTCAAACCCTCCCCCTGTTGCTTTTTTTTTTAAAAGTTGCGTTCTGTGCATCAGACTATCACTGTTGTCTCAGGGAAGAGAGCTTATCTGGGGACTCTTGGAACAAAGCATTGCAAGAGATGAAGTCCGAGTGAAGATTCCATCTTACAAAGCACAGACTGCTAACCACAAAGGAGCGAGGACTCCAGTGAAGCACCCCAGCAATCTGCCTGGACCGAACATGATTCTTAAACAGTCAAGCCCCATGTGTAACTGCATACAGCCCCTTCATTAGGTGTTATAATGAAACTGAATTTACTCTGCACTGGTGGTGTAGTCGTGTCCAGGTACAAATTTCTGTTGCATTAAATAGAGGTGCATATTTCTCTGGTCTGTATTCCTATACTTATCATCAGAATGATTAGTTTTAGTATACTCAGGTTTGGTATTTGATTTGGGGTTTTTCATGTTGTGAGTGACTTTTCATAATGATGAATTAAGCTTTCTGTGAATATATTATGGTGTGGAATAGAATGACTGGAACGAGGCAAGGCAGTAATTGGGAAGCCTTTTAATTTTGCAGCATGTATTTTAATAGTAAAATGTACCATTAAATGACTGACATACCACAAAATAGCAAACTGTTTCTGCAGTTGTGGTGGGTTGACCCTGGCTGGACAGCAGGTGCCCACCAAAGCCACTTTATCAGTCCCATCCTCGCCTGGACAGGGGACAAAAAATACAATGAAAGGCTTGTGGTCAAGGTAAGGACAGGGAAAGATCACTCACAAATTACCATCATGGGCAAAACAGACTTGACTTGGGGAAACTAGTTTCATTTATTACCAGTCAAATGAGAATGGGTTAATGAGAAAATAAAAACTAAATCTTAAAACACCTTCCCTCACCACTCCCTTCTTCCTGGGCTCAACTTCACTCCCAGTTTTTCTCTGTCTTCTGCCCCCAAGCAGTGCAGGGGGACCGGGAATGGGGGTTGCGGTCAGTTCATCATACGTTGTCTCTGCTGCTCCTTGTTCCTCAGGGGAAGAACTCCTCACCTTCTGCCCCTGCTCCAGCATGAGGTCCCTCTCACGGGAGACAGTCCTCCATGAACTTCTTCAACGTGAGTCCTTCCCATGGGCTGCAGCTCTTCATGAGATGCTCCAGTGTGGGTCCCTTCATCGGGTGCAGTCCTTCAGGAACAGACCGCTCCAGTGTGGGTCCCCACGGGGTCACAAGCCCTGCCAGCAAACCTGCACTGGCGTGGGCTCCCTCTCTCCATGGGGCCACAGGTCCTGCCAGGAGCCTGCTCCAGCACGGGCTCCCCACGGGTTCACAGCCTCCTTCGGGCATCCCGCTGCTCTGGCGTGAAGTCCTCCCCAGGCTGCAGGTGGAGAGCTGCTCCACCATGGACCTCCATGGGCTGCAGTGGGACAGCCTGCCTCCCCATGGTCTGCTCCACGGGCTGCAAGGGAACCTCTGCTCCGGCGCCTGGAGCACCTCCTCCCCCTCCTTCTGCACTGACCTTGGAGTTGCTTCTCTCGCATATTCTCACTCCTCTGTCCTGCTGGAGGATTTTTGTTTTGTTTTGTTTTCCTTCTTAAATACGTTATCCTAGAGGTAGTACGACTGTAGCTGATAGTCTCGGCCTTGGCCAACAGTGGGTCCGTCTTGGAGCCAGCTGGCACTGGCTGTGTTGGACACAGGGGAGGCTTCCAGCAGCTTCTCACAGAAGCCACCCCTGTCGCCCCCCACACCACTACCAAAACCTTGCCACACGAACCCAGTACAGCAGTTTACTTAAATTTGAAAATAATTATTGTTGGAGAATAAAAAACATTTCTCAGTTTCATTCCACGTGATCTTCAATAGAATTTGTGGTGATGGAAAGAGATTTAGATCATGCATTTGCTCCAGTTTTAGAAATTGATAATGTGTGGACAGGACAAACAAGAAAATGATAGTTAATTTTTCTGAATAATTCAGTGAGGTGAATATATCCCTACTTGCATATTTTTCCTTTCTATTTTGTCAGTTTGCCTGAAAGAAACCACATACTGCCCATTAGAATCACTATACAAAGGATTTAAAACTCCAGAGAGTCCTGTTGAATTCAACTTTATGTTGGTATAAGTATCTCAACTGTGTGAGTAATTTACGTTTGAGGAGAGTCGAAGTCCTTGCTCCCTTTCCCTCTTCTGTCCTTGAATTGATAAATCTGCTTAGTTAGTGTAGAAAACTCAGCAAAGCTAGTGCTTCTGGATTTCATGTCACCATTTGCTCTTTTCTACTGATCGGATCAAAACAGCAGCCTCAGTCATAAACTACTTAATATACAGGAACAGTTGTAATATTTTGCTGGGGGGAGGGGTAATTCTTTGGTTCGTGTCAGTAGATCTAGTGTGTACATTGTGAAGCAGCTGTGGACAGGAAATTAATTATATGAGTCTGGATTTGGACTTGCCTGGGGAGGAATACAAGTTAAAAGTTGAGTAGAAAGTCACTTAACTTTTTAAAGAGCAGTGCACTTTTTCTGGAGACAATACGTAACTAATAAATTGAATAGAATATGCTAAAATAGAAATTTCTGAGTTATCTGATGTTTTCAGAGTTGTAATTTTCATGTCATTAGTAGATACGAAAATTACATAACTATGGAGTTTTTTTAATGTCATATTTTAAAATAGCTGATTGAAGACACTTGTAGAGGGGGGGAAATGTTGTGTTTTTTTGAAATAAACCTTCTCCCATGGTTTTAAGTTTCCTGCATGACATGTTACATCTTACAATTTGTCAAATTACACCTGTCAAATCATACTGAGTAATGTGACAGTAGGTGAAACAAGTGAAGCAACATGACATGGTGTATTAAATATAATGCCTCATGTAGAGAGTTATAAACAAATGGTTGGATTTTACCAAGAATGTTCATGTACTTTACCCATAGAAAGGCATGTTGAATAGTGCTTTTTTTGAAGTTACGTATATAGGTATGTATATTGATGCTGTGGGAAAACTCTTATGTGTTTACTTGATTAATTTAATGAGGGTTTTGAAAAACTTTGTGCTAGTTCACAGTAAATATCTCCGCTGATGTTCTGTTTATGTTTTCTTCTTTCTTCTGGAGTTCTGACTTGCCCAGATTAAGTTGCAGTGACGTGTCTTTCTATGTAATGTGTTATATGACAAGTTTTTCAGCCATGGACCTTTGAAACCAAATGACTAATGTTTGTTTTATATAAACAAAAGTATCAAGTCTGTGTACCTATCAGTAATAGGCTCTGAATCTCAAGTGAAGTGCTATAAAGGGTGTACAATGTTGTTTTTTTCTGATTTTTACTGATATACTCTTTCGTACTTTGCTGTGCGTGGTATAGAATAGAGCATCCAGTCAGGGTGTCTGGTACATACCTGGTACGGGATTGATGGAAGGCAGGAAGACGATGCTGTGTTTGTCATCAGAAACACCTAGCTTCGTGTAATTGCTCACGTTGTTAATCTTGACCAAGCTTATTATTTATTTATTGAAACTCAACTTTATTTTTTTTCAGTGGTTTCCTGTAAAACTGAAAGTTCTGACTTTTTAAATGCTAGCCTTCATTTAATTTATTTGTTATAATATCTAACATACAGTCAGATATATTTCTATATTACAAAGGAAAAAATACTTAATGCTGGACTTCTGTTGCAAAATTAATTGTTTTAATGGAGTCATGATGTAAATTTGCAGGGAAGTCAGTATTACGGTCAATTTTTTTCCTCTTCAGCAAGTATATTAAATTAATACTAGGTCTGTAATTAAAATGCCAGATGGAACAATAAAACCTCATAGAAAGAGAAGTAGTCAATAATGAAATGCTGCAGAGCTCTGAAAGAAGGCTAGTAATCATAAAGTGTGGGTACTGCTGTGGAAATAAACAAGACCTTCATATGAAGCAAAATAAAGATAAATGGTTGCATTTCCTTCAAAAAAAAGTCAGATTAGAAATCTGTCTGCATTACTGCTGGATAATATTTATATTTGAAATATTTACAATAATGTTTTATTTTAAATTTACTGTTAAAACCATGAATTTTTATATTTAGTTAGAGGTGAATCATCTTTATAAATACATGGGTTTTTTCCATTATAGGATTGTTGTAATATTTCTGACGTTAAAGTGGGACTATGGCTATTGCAATTTAAGACCACATGGCAAGGTGGAAACTGAAATGCATTCAGATACCGGAAAACTTTAATCATGGATATACAATTTTCTTCTGTTAATTTTAAATTTAATTTCTTCCGTGAACTTTGTCCTGTTACACTGTTGGTTTTAAAATTAACTTATTTTTCTCTGAAGAGTGGCTACCTGTCTTTCAACCTTTGCTACCATTTCTGAATGTGCAAGTTATGTATTTTAGCTTACCACTGGATACCTTTGACAGTACAGGTTAGAATTCCTCAGCATATGCTATACAACCTGCTTATATCACTAAACTTTTAAAATTATTTGAGTTTAGACCAAGTAGTTCTTTTCCTTATATGTATGCCACAGAGGCATTTCTGGGCTCTGACCACATGATGTGGATAAAAGAAAACGTGGTCTGGTTGTTCATAATATACCCCACATAAGTGACAACCCAATGGATTGGATATGAGGAATTACACTACAGTACTGCTATTGTATTTATAGTTCCTCATGGTTTTTGGCAGCAGTGGCAAGTGATGATTCTCTCTGTCTAAAAGTATATGATGTAAGCAGAAACATACTTGCCTGTACATCAGTGGCTATGCCAGTAGAAAACTTCCTTCATGTTGTGTGTAATAGTAATCCCTCACTTTTTGGTGTGTTCGACAGCATTTACGAAGACTTACATTTACATATTTGGAACTGTGGGTGTGTGGAGGTGGGAGACATGGGTTTGTAAGATGGGGAAGGCAATAAGGAGTAAGTCTTGATTTGGAGAGACAGGGGTAATAAGTGGAAAAAATGTTTTTGGGTGTTAAGGGTGTGAGGTTGAAGAAGAGGGAGGAGGTAGCAGAGGTAAGTTTACAATTGAGCTGAGCAAAGCTACTAATAGAACCTCTTCAACTTTGTTTCATAGAGTGTTAACTTTCTTTGAAGATATTTTGTGTTTGATCCGTGTAGTGTTGGATGTGAGCTCCAAATACTAGATACTTTGTAGTTCTATGTAGAAACTCTTGGTATCAAGATAAAGATAAAAATTGGGATAAAGGAACATTTGTAGTCTGCTTTATGAAGAAAAGATAAGTACTAAACTAGGGTCAAGCTTTGGGCATTAATACAGTAGAACTACAAGTTGCAAAGAAACAGATTAATTTTTTTTTCTTACTTCTAAGTGACCACTCAGCACATAAAATGTACATAGTCTGCTCTTTTTGTGTAGCTTTTCAGTTGCCTGTTGTGAAAGAAAATGAATATGGAAGCAAAGTTAAACACGCCTTAGTGTGTTCTGTCTTTGAATCCATTGAAATATTAGTGCATTGAAGAAGATTACAACATGAACTCCATTACCACATTTTACTTCCACTGTAATTTTTCTCAATTTAGAGGCTGCTTATTCTATTAAAAGAGAAGACTTGAACTAATGGTGATTGGTGATCTGACCTACTGACTTTTTTTACTGATTTAAATCAAATTTAGTTTCGCCGTTGAGGATATTATTTAATATCTATCAGTTCATTTATCCAATTTAGGCATGGAAAAGGATTTAGAATCCACATTTTCAGTAACACAGAGACAACTGAGGACAAAGTGGGTAAATTGCAAATAAGGGCTGAATATATTCTCAGTTCAAATGTGCCTAGGAGACCTACTGTGTGCTGCGACCCAACTTTCTGTGCTGGCAGACTGTTAGGAAGGTCCCTGATACAGTTTTGGCGTGTTCCAACCAGTGAACGATGAAAGCGAGTCCCAGCTGTGGTTTGGCAGTCGGACGTTCCAGAGAGTTCTCTTAAATGAGGCAATGGGGTGTTCTCCGCTAGTGTCCCCACACGTTTTTGCAACATCGGCTGTATGCTAAGCCACTGGAAACTGTTTAATCTCTTTTTCCATCCCTGGTGTATTTAGGGTTTTAAGCATTAGAGCATCTTTAATTACCATTATTGAAGGTCTTTCAACTTTGAACACTGGAAATATATTTCACCAGAGACTACAGCATGGTAATTGGCATGTTGTTGCAATGTCTGCACAATGTTGTTGCTATTTCAGTCTGTTACATAAAAGATTCTTTGCTGGTTTTCCCAGGAGCATACAATTAATTCGATCCAGGCACTATCAAGTAATTTTTGTTTTGTGGAAATGAAATTGTAATTTTTCGAACTGTGAGTTATTAAAGTCTGCTTTGCTCAGAAAAATAGATTTTGAGATACAGAGCAGCATTGTTTCCTTTTATTTATTTTAATCAGAACAATATAGTTGTCACAGCTTAATTTTCTAATGTTATGATGGGAAAAAATATAGTAACGTGTCAGAGTGCTAAAAAGTTTTTTATAAAATACGTGTGACATTGTTTCAGTAAATCACTACTTGGTGCTTTCACCCAACCCCACTGTATTAAATGATAAGCAGTATTTTGGCATAAGATTATGGAAAAAAAACCACATGGGAAAACAGTCCTGAATAGACTACCTCAGAGCTCCCTTCTTTTCAGTGACGTTTCATGAGATACAACATGGTGATTATTCCATGTGAGCAATTAAAAGTGCATGTGCGGGCTGATAATCGGTCTTTTGCATTGAAAATGATGCATTGTAAGGATGGTTAACAGATTGCCTCGAGCGGTTGTGTACCTTGTGTCTTTAGAGGATTTTGCTAAACAACAGGACACACTCCCGAGCAAACCAGTCTGAATTCAGAGCCTCTTCTGGGCAGGAAATTGGGCTGCAGACCTCCTGAGGTCCTTTCCAGTCCAAGTCATCTTTTATTTTAATGTATTTTTATAGGAATTGTTTTTTGTAGTGGGTGATTCTAACACAGAACTTAAACATTATGTGCTTGCAAAGGTTAATGATCAGTTAAGTTTTGTTACAAGGAAGATTTTGTCCTAATTTAATGTACTTGAGAAGCTGTTGTTTGCAGGCTGAGATTACTTTAAAAAAAGTTCAGTTGTCTTTTTGTTTCAACAAAAAAAAGTCTTTCAAACAGAGTCACAGAAATTGGTTGGAATCCATTGTAGACTATTATTATAGACTAAAATATATCTAGGAGAAATAAGGCATTATTATAGTGATCATTATCTGTAATTTATTCCACTCTGCGTAGATCTGTAAGAGGCAAGACATGCACATCTTGTTGTATGTAATATGAGCAATAATGTTGCTTGACAGGAAGTTGAGAAAAATAACTGAAACTGAGATGCATTGATGTGATCCAGACGACAACTTCAAGAACCAACCCCAACCCCATTTTCATTACAAAGTATCAGATAACCACCCACAGCCTGCAAACCATCAGTTGTAACTTCAACACCCAATTGCTCCAAGTACTCTGAAGGCTTGATGCTATTTCTGGGGTATTCTGATGGATGTAATTTCCAGGACCGTGGATTCTCTGATAAACTCTGTTACCTTTCCTTCCCTCCCAGCTGAGACGGGACCTTTGGTATGCAGTGCACGGATGCTGGTGTTTGGATGTTTCCTGCCTTTATGTTGCCCAGTAAGGGAACCTGTTATGTGGCAGAACTGGGAAGTATCATACACAGGGTACTGTAGGTCTTTCTCTTTGAATTTTTTTGAGTTTGTTACTCCGCTCTGCTAGTGCTTCATTTGTTTTAAAGAAAAAAATGTAATACTGTTGAATATTTAGACTATTAATGTCTCATTAAAATACCAGAAAGTTTCTCAGAGTTAGCTTGATAAGACAGTAACGTCTTGAGTGCCCTCGGACCAATTTTGTGAATGCAGTGAGATGTCATGTTGTGTGTAGTGTAAAAGAAAGTACCATGACAACACAAAACAGTAGGTATGAAAGTGTTTGTCTTATTTTTAGCGATTCACATTTTTCTTCCTTGATGATTCAATAAATTCTTTCCAGATGACATTGGGGGTGGGGAGGTGTGACCCAACCACGGATCAGTGCTTACTTTCTAGTCTCAGTTACGGAGATGTAGCTTGCAGATAATGACAGCTAAATCTAAGGAACCTAACTCTTTTCCTTGGGTGCTGGTATCCTCCCCTCAGAGGACTGCTGAACTGCTGCCAATTGTGTCATTTATTGTTAGTTTTTGGAGCTCTCAAGGCCAGCTTTATACATTTGAAGCAAGCAGGAGGTATTATAGACTGTGTAATTGAAAGTACTGTGCAGTGTTTTTCTGAAGCATAGTGGGAAACAACAGGACTCTTGTACACAAACAAAATACAGATGTTTTTTCCTGTCAGCTTGCTGTAGGAAAACAGATGAAAGTGAATGGCAGAGTAAAAGTGAAATAGGAGCATAGCATTTTATTTACAAATTGTAAATATGAACTTATTGTGTATAGTGTAGCATTTATTTAATGAATTGAGGCAAAAGTGGTAAACTCTCCAAGTTGAAGATAATGCCTGGAAACATTTGAAGACATTGAAAATACATTTTAATGTACACTTTCGCATTATTGCAGTATCTGCGTGGGTGATACTTCCTTGCCTGTTTTCCATCAAGATTTTGTAATAGTAGTTTGTGTTGTTCTATCATATTTGCTTCCTTGGTCTCAGATCTGGAACAAGTCTGTGGATGTGTCTGTTGCGCAGTACTCAGACTTTTGCGAATGACTTAGTCTGTGTTGCAATTAGTAAATTTGTATTCTTTGAAATGTTTCTTTGAAGCGAAAGGTTTGCTGTAAGCAGAGGCTCCTCTTGCCTTTCGCTGTTAAGAGCAAGTGTTCACTTTTGTCTTTGGAAATGTCTTGATCTTGATCAGTACAGTTAGTTTCAGGTTCTACTCTGATGCTACTTGAAAGCAGATACTTAGACTACAATGCATAGAATTTCCCCCAGCAAGACTTGACAGCTTTTGTTAGAACTTACAGAATGAAGTTGTTGAAAGTGGCAGTGCAGTATGCAGTGATTCTGAGAACCACAAGCTGACCAACTGACCTGTGCAATTTCTAGAGAGTAGACTGTCTAGGAGCGGAGCAGCCCTCACTCAGAAGGGAGGGGGGACAAGACAGCTTCTCATTTATACACACAAAATACTATTTGTGCATGGGTAATCATCATCTCCGGCTTGATAGCGGTTGTTCATCTGGCAGACTTTATCATTGAGGTATAAACATGACATTTTTATTGAGTTAAAGTTTATAAACAATTACACAGTTCTAAAATTCCAAAAGGTGATAACCTTGAGCATTATTACTGAGATTCTTGAAGTCTCGTTCTTACTAGTGAAGTGCTGGAGTAAAAAAGAGGTGAAGAAACCCTGTCAAAATTCAGGACATGTAAACTACAATTGTTGGTAAGAGTGGGAGTGGTATGAGATAGTGGTAGAACATTTTTCATCCTGATGTACCACATTTAGCAATGTGCCTACGTGCTTTTTGAGATCAGAGGGATTTTTGTACTGACTCAGATTGATAATGAATTGACACAAAACTGGTTTCTTACGGTGGGGCATGAGAACCTTGCTATGCTTATGTAAAACACATGTGTGTCTCATATAGGTCATCTTTCATACTAAAATTTCCTTAAACTGGGACACAGAAAGGTTAATGTCCCTTCTAAATTTGTAATTGCCACTGTTTTGATCCTGGATGTTCTTTGTAACTATAAATATTTAATCAGTTTTTAAGTCCTGCTATTAGTAATGCTTGTGGCAGTGGCTTTTAATATGAGAAAATTACTAGCTGGTTTCGAGTTTTCCACACATTAATTTCATGGGTCTACTAGCTTTAATACATGTATGAATCCTACACAATAATTTTTTATATCTGTTTTCAGTCATAGTGAACTTTTTGAGATTTGAGATCTCTGATGTCCTGAGAGCTGATTTTGATGCCAGTGAAATATTCCAAACCAAAAAGTGAAATCACAACATCGGATAAATTCCTCCCTCCAAAGTAGCTTCTAATTGTCCTCTTGAATATTAAATAGTGGCTTAACTTCATTGACATTTCTTTGTATGTTCAGTTTTTTTGGAATCTTTCATACTATTCCCAAGAGTAATAATAGTCCTTAAAATAAACTATGATCTCTCAGATCTTAAAACGTCTTCCTGAACCTTGCGGAACAGTCCTTGAAGATGCCAGGAGTGCCGATTCAGACTTCTTGTGCGTATAAAGGACGTAGTTTCATGAGTCTAAGCTTTCAGCATGTGCTGTAATGGGCTTTTGTCTTCATCTTGCTGAATTCCTTCCATTCTGTTGTCTTGTTTATGTCACGTTGCTGGTAATCATCCTCTTACGTTCAGGTTTCTCATATCCATCCTAAGGTTTTGGGATGCTTGGGCCAAGAACCTTTTTTGAAAAATCAGATGATGTTTTGTGTTTAGATCACACTTGTGAATGTATGTTCCTGTAGGTCTTCTGGAATTACCTGCTTAGGAAAACTCTGCAACTACTAGTTGAGTGGGCAGTCAGGACCACCTGTACTAGGATTTACTGCATTAGGGTGAAGAGCTTACATAGGAGCGAGGAGGACATAAGCATGACCCTGTGCACAGACTTGCTTGTATTCATTGACTCCTAGTGATTAAAGCTGTTTAACTATTAAAGTCCGAAAGTATGAATTATCGTTATGAATTGTCATATCATTAGATACAGGATAGTACTGTTTGTAATTTGTTAATGATTCTTACTGCAGGTAGTGTCGATATTTTAAATAAAACCCTACATATTCTTGACACCATTGTGCCACCAGCTTTGTCCTATTCTGGACACATTGTTTAATTGCTTGCTTCTGTCCTATTTATTTACCTGATTGCAGGTTAGTTTATGATGTTAGTTCCATCTTGAGACACTTGGATAACCCTGTTCTCTTGAATGATGTACAGAGTCTTTGCTTTCTTTCCAAATACAGTAAATAATACCCAGGCTTAATCAATTGTTTTCTCAAATTTTGTCATGAGTGCATTTTAATATTTCATAATGTGCCTAATGTGTTAAGGAACAAGATAAATATGTTGACAAGAACTATAAATGACTTTGGTATTGACCATCACTCACTTCAATTAGCAAATCTCTGAATACACTGGAATCAATTAGTTTGTTTAGGAATTAAAATAGGTACCTAGTCAGGATATACTCTTAGTTTTGTAATTCTTAAAAGGGCGGTATTAGCAGATGCTAAAGACAAAAATAATTGGAGCAGCTGGAATAGAAATGGGATATTGTTAAATATGCTCCTGGTTTATCATCATCTTTTTTTACAAACATTTTCTTTGAAGTGAGATGCTAATGACATTGGTCAGTTACTGGATTTGTCTTGATAATTTGTATATGCTGAATAATTAGTTAATTTTTATGACTAAAAGCTGGTAATCTAGGACATAATTCATGAAACTTTAATTCAGTAATTTTAAATTGTTCATTCACTGATGTAATTAGTAATTGAATTTACTTCCTAGAGGCTGCTGTAATAACAACACTGAAGACAGTGATTCTCTGCTGCCGGAACTGACAAACAACAGAAGTGGTGTCAAAGGCTGCTTGCTGTCTCATTTTCTGGTGCAGCAGAACCTCTCCCCGCAGGATTATTTGATGTCCAGTATTTTTAGTCTTCTGTCTTTTTTAGGACAACAAACAGCAGTAATTGTAACAAGGGTTGTTATGAGAAAAAATACTTGACTGGGCAAAATCATCCATGGTTATAAGCCAAAGATGAAGACCTCATCAATTTAAAAACCAAAACAACAAAACCAACAAACAAACAAACAAAAAAAAAGCAAAACAAAAAAAATCAGATGTAGTTTGGGTTCAAACTTGTGACTTAAGGTGAGTAGATTCTTCATTAGTTGTTGGAGTGATTCATTCACGTCATAGGATACTTTATATAGTAGTGCAAAATAAATGTGTTGTCTGAGATCACTCTTTGTGTTGATTACCTCCCTTCTAGTTCCATTTGTTTCAAAATTCATATGATGCAAATTGAAGGGCGGCAGAATATTTTGCTTGTAGGTGTGATTAGCAGTAAGACTTGTGATCACAGAACTTGCTATATTTGAGGCTGTTGTGTAGATCACTTCAATCCTGAGGCTGATTTGGAGCTGTCAGTGGGTATCATTGCTGCCCACAGCTGCCATCACCTCTGCTAAATTGTGGGGTATTTTGTTCCCTCCCTGTGTTTTGCATTTGAGAATCAAAGGAATCCCAGCTGTATTTCCTGAACTACTTGCTACCATGGAAATCAGGGGGACAGGAGAGAATTGTTTTATGCCACCCAGGGACTCCTGAAATTGTTCTGTTTGTGCAGTTTTTTGTCTGCCTTGTGTTGTCTGAGCAGTTGCAACTGACTTGATTCTTAGTTCCTGCATGGGGAATTTTTAAGCTAAATGCCTTAGAAATCACGACTGGAAAAGCAGAAGTTTCTATCTGTTGTACTGAAGTGTGCTTTATGTAAGCATCTCTGGTAAAAATATAGCCCATTTACATCTGGTTAGTTTATTTGGCAGAATGTAGTATAACCTGGTGTTCATGGCTGTCATTTTTTTCTGCACACTCACTAGTGAGATAGTGCTGTTGTCAGTGCAGTTTCTGTGACATTTCTGTCAGCATTTTCTTTCACCAAGGTGTACTTCTCTATCAAAGAAGGATCTCTTAAACTTTTAACTCCGCTTTATAAATCTTTCTTACTTTCTAATTTGTTACTAAAAATACTGGCTTGAAGTGCTTCATCTTGTTCTGGAAAGGTATGATAGCTGTTGAATTTTCCAGGATTATGTCTTTTAACTAACTCAGATTTCTTAATTTAGAGTGTGCAAGGCTTTCCTTAGTGATAGAATGACAAATTCTGAGTGTGGTGGGTAAATAAAGGAGATTGTAAGATAATGCCATGTTAATTCAATAATTTCAGGTAGACTAAGATCAGGCACTTGAATACTTTCTATAATATTCTGGTTTTACTGAAGAAGGAGAAAGGAGTATGTTTCGATTTCCAGTCTGTCTTGCTTTAAAATATATGTCTTTATGACTGGCAGTTGAGTATGTGAACATTGGGCAGTTGCTGCATTGCGCAAAACAGTGAGAAAGAGCTAGATAATGCAGATACCTCCCTTTCTTGAATTGTTAAAAATAGCATAGAAATCAAATTGCAGGGTTATCCTTTCATATCTTTCTCATCCTTGCTTCAGGTCACTCACTGATGAGCTTCTTTCTTCTTGTGTGTGAGTGAATTTATCTTGACGGGGAATTGTACGAAGTGACTGCTTCCCTCCCAGAACTCTCGCTTCATGCCCTGTGTAGTTTCTTGTGATGGAAATGAAGTCATAAGAATTGTAGACTGACTCGGTAGAAGGCAGGCCTACAGGAAAGACCAGGTTTATAATGAGGAGGGAGTTCATATTATGACACAGACATATATACAGTGATCACCTGAATGATGACTGGAAGGAAGAATTCCCATTTAAAGGGAATAGTTAGATTGGTTTATTTTCCTAAAATACTCTGTTTCTGCATATTTTCATGTCTAAATGTTGTGATTTTTCTGCCTTTATCTGGGCTGATATATTTGATGATACTGGTCATCAAATTTTCTGAAGAAATCTACCTTTTCTTCTTTGAAAAATAGAACACTCAGGAGATTATTATGAAAAATCTCGATCTGAGAATAATTGTATCCCCGGGCTATGCCAGCCATTGCTACAGTTGAGTTCGTCAACATCTACATTATATAGCCATATCTAAATAAACTCTGTCCGTCATTCCACAGTGTTACAGCACGAGCAGAGATTTTTTGTCGCTGCTGTGTCAGGCTAGAACAGAATTGTATTACTGGTATTAAAATCTGTTTTAGTGGAATGGCTAGCTAAAGTCATGGTGGGTTCCCATACTGTTCTCTGCTACTGTTGCCCCTTTTTCCTAGAGACCTGCTTGGTTTGATGGACATCTTTATTCCAACTGCCTCTTCAGGCTTCCCTCTTGGGTCCTTGCTCCCAGTATCAATAGTACTAGTGTGCCAGCTTCTTGATTGTGGCCCCGTGCCTGTCTAAGTGAGCTTGGGGACAGCCAGGGAAGTCCCTGCTGTGGTCTGCTGTGCGGGTGTGGTATATTTCTTCTTTTAGTGTGTTGTGCTTCCAGGCCTGGTGCTAGCATCTGTGTCACCGGTGCCTAGCATAAGAGGGAAATAAGACTGGGACAGACTTTTATGAGTGTTGGAAAGTTCAGGCAGGTATGGATCCCCACCTTAATCCCTAGTGTAAGAGCAGTCTGTATAGTAGCAGGTCAGGGACTACTGGAGTGCATCAACAGCTGTGGGAAAAGACGGCAGAAACAGGATGCAAGAGTTTTGAGATGAATATCTTAAATTTTGAATGTTGGAAACCTTTCCAGAATTTGCAGTCTCTGCAGAGAAATCATGGAATTAACCTTGCAGAATGGAATAGAATAGGGGACTTACATGTTTAGTTTGCTTTCAGAATTCAGGTACACTGGAAGAAGGTAGAGGTATTGCACTGTTGTCTTACAGTTGTCATTTGGATTGTCACCCTGAAATTTTCTACCAGCTTCATGCTTTTTTAAAATATTTGCATTACTGAATCAACTCACATCATGTAAATACCTTAGAATTCTGGTCATACTTGAATAAAATCAAGGAAAGATTTTCATACACTGCATTAAAGTTGGATTTAATATCTCGCAGATAATGTAATGGCAACTTTAAAAATAGCAAGTTTTCTCATTCTCGGAGGAGTTAAATACTGAGGAACTTACTGAAGGGGGTGGTGCTGGTGTGCGGGAGTGAGACAGAAGATAGGGGAAGAAGGTAAAGTGCTTAATTACAACAATAAAATGTACAATATATTATGGTAAAACCTGCTTGCATGTAGAACCACTACTTTTGTGGTTTGTGTTTGTTTTTTTTCTTTTTGTGAAAGAAATAATTTCTTTTAAGGGAGATATCAACTTGTAAGTCTACGGAGAATAACAAGTGATATTACTACCCCCAGAGTGCAGTATGCCATACATAATCTGAAGATATTTACTGATTATAATCATACCACATTATCTTGAAGCAACAGATTTAAAACAAACTACTGCTGAGTTTTAAAGGCAACAGGAGTGGACAGTACAGGAGATTTCCTTAAAATTGGCACACTGTCTCTACTTTTGCAGAGGCAAAATGGGAGTATTTTTTAACTTGACTTCATTGCAAACAGTGTTGAGAAATAATCGTGGGATTCACCTGCTTAGACAGTTTATTTGCTCATATTTCACCTAATAGTAATGAAAAATGAGTGCTATTTTCCTTACTTGTCAAAACCAAGTTATTTAACCCTGATGAATAGAGAGCATGATAATGTAGGTAATAATTTTACAGCTGGTGATACAGAGTTGTAGAAACTCTAACTTACTGTGCAACTCAAGGATACAAATATGGCAAGGGAAACCTTTAATTTAATAGAAATTTTTTCTTTTCAAGAGCTACTTGCACAGAGTATGACATGTACAAGTAAATCCTGAAGCTATTAAAGTTAGCATAAGTTTTGAAACTCAGTTTGAGGTGTGTATTGACCCTGATTATTGACAATGTGATGAGTCCTCTTTTATTGAAGAACTGAACTTGTACTCAGGAATCTAGCTGTAAATGAACAGCGGCTGCCATGCTGCGAGCAGTCTGTTTTGAGCTTGATGATGGTTTTCAGATGGTTAGCTTTCAAACATACTCATGACTAGTTGCATGAACTTGCTTTGAACTAAAAATGTGTTTATGTATTGGTTTTCCATATGGCACTGTCATGTGATGTGAAGGTGCAAACTACGTAAGTGAGCTAGTGTAGATGTAATCTACATCTTCTTCAGTCTTTCATCAGTAAATCTAGCTTGGACCTCCCCCCCCCCCCCCGATCAGCAAGAAAAATAATTTTCATTGAACTGAAAATCTCTCAATGATTTTGCATAGTTTACAAATAAATGTAATGACATCTGTCATGATCGGCATTCCTGCTGAGGATGGAGGGCAATGAAAGTTTTGGTGTTTGGGAATTAGGTGTATTAGTAGGTCTGGATGCAAAGCTTACTTTATGTCTGTTTCAAGCTAGTTTTATTTTACTATCAGCCAGGGCTAACCTCTCTACAAATTGAAACTTACAGCTTCTTAGTCTGGAATTGACTTTCTCAGGCAATGTTAATCATAGAATCATAGGTTAGAAAAGACCTCTAAGATCATCAAGTCCAGCCATCCACCCAACACCACCATGCCTACTAAACCATATGCTGAAGTTCCATATCTACACATTTATTGAACACCTCTAGGGATGGTGAATCCACCACTTCCCTGGGCAGCCTGTTCCAATGTCTGACCACTGTTTCAGTAAACAAATTTTTCCCAATATCTAATCTAAACCTCCTGTGATGCAACTTGAGGCCGTTGCCTCTTGTCCTATCACTAGTTACTTGGGAGAAGAGATAAAGATCATTTTGAGTTAGAACATAATGATACTGTTTAGAGAGCAGTAAAGCTCGTCAATTTGCAGGTTTCCTACTTAATGAATTCCTGAGAAACCCGAAGGATAAAGACATAAGATTGACAGATACAAAGGTAAAAGGGATTAAACATAAGAAAGAGAAAAATTGCAAAGGAGTAAAAAAAAAAATAATGAAGCAGTAATATAGATTTAGGAATAAAAATGGTACAAAATGACTAGAGAAGAGGAGGAAAATTGTGGGAATAAGATCAGTTTAACAATGAAAAGAATAGAAGCTGACAGGGAAAGGGTGGAAAGGCTGCAAATAAAGATAAAAACTGGAAATAAAGATGTATTAAACTGAGGAGGAAAAGGAAGTCCAAGATCTGTTCACAAATAAAAGCACCAATACTTAAAAAGATGGTGTGCTACTGTGGATGTGATGTTGTTTTCACAGGCAATTAGTTTTGTGTCTTGGGTAATATTTAAGTCTCTTCTACCTATGAAATAAAAGTAGCCTTAAGGAAAGTCTCTATACTTCCATTCTTGTGGAAATCAAAATTTTGACAACCTAATAAGCACCAAAATGATAATTAAACTTTGGTGTGTCTCCTTCAGTCATATTGCATATAGGATGAATCAAACTTAATCCCTGCTAAGTATGTCTCTTACTTCTGTATGGCTTCACTGGGCAAAAAAGCTTCAGGAAAAGTGAGATGAGGTAGTTGACTTCAGCTGTTGTTCATGGATGTTGTTAAGATCCACTTATTTCTAGATAAATACACTAACTACATTATTTTTATAACAACATTAGTTATTCTCTTCTTGGTTTACCTGGAATAAAAAAATATATGGCGTATCTTACACTTCGCTAATTCATGTTTGAGGGTTTAATGAGGATTGCCTTTACCTGTGCCTATGTGCCTTGCTTTTAATTAAAACTGCAATGTATTGCCAGTTTGGTAATTTATGGTGTAGTAATCAAATATCAACAGGAAGCAAGATGGATAACATGTTCCTGCATTTTACCAATGCAGTATAAAGCGGTTGTTCTTTTGAGCTGCTGTGTTAGTAACCGTGAATGTCAGGTTTCAGCCGTTCAGTAGGCAGTGACACTGCATTTGTGTTTTATGCAAGACAGATATCTGCCAAACGGAAGAGCACCCACCATGCACAGTAGGTGGGTTTTGAGTGAAGAAATTGATGTTCTCAGCTGTTGGCACTGCATTTTTAAAAAATGTAAATAATTACTAAAGAATAAAAAAGAAAACAAACAAAAAAGGGAATCTAAGTAGCTTAGTGTTCCAGGCAATCAAGTATTTCCTCAAATGCTTTAGTCATGGCTGTGGTATAAATTTGTTTACACTTGCTGAGCCTTTCTCAGAGATGCTTACCAGACTGATGAGCTTCTTCGCACAGCTGTGGCTTACAATGGTAAAACATTTTTAATATGCTATTAAGTTGATAGTGTTTTTTTTTTTTAATCTTTCTGTTGAGAACTAACTCGGTCCATTAGAATTGTGTCTCATTGTCAAAGAACCGTGACTTTGAGTTTATAAGGGTGGTGGGAATCTTCTGTACTTGCTGTTGTTACGCTGCACAGACACAGAATTCTGGCCTTTAAGTGCTTCTAGAGTATATTTGCATGATAATGGTCATAACTTCAGGAGAGTAAAAGCTATATAAAGCTCTTTAAACTTCATGTATGTAGTTGCTCAGGGAACTTCATGGAAGGCTGTGATTTCATTAATGTGGTTTTTTAAAATAAAACAGCAGCCTAGGAATCTAGTGTCACGAAATAAATGTTAATAGCTTTGTATTTTCCATGCTCATTCAAAATATTGTCAAAAGTGGAATGCACTTTAGAGATAGATATTGAGAGAATAAACTAGAAAGATCGAGATTTTTTTTTTATCAAAGTGTATCACTAGAATGAGATATTACCAAAAGCAGATGAAAAACATGTCTAGGTAGCCGCAGTTCAGCTTGCACATGAAAATGACAGCAATCAGAGTAACGTGGGATTTTGGTGTTCATAAAGATGCTAACTGAAATAAATGGCTATGGCTTAATTTGTATGCATGAAGAGCGGTTACTGGGTGGAAATGGCTCTTGATTGCAATAGACTCTGTGAACCAAACAATTGGCCTCTTACAGTAGTGGATAATATTGTCATGCAATATAGGCATCATCAAAAGTGGGGCAATGTTTCTGATGATGTGGAAGCTTTTAAGAGACACTTGAACAGTTGAGAAAGCTTCCATTTGAAGTTTCCAATTCAATTTACAGTTGATACAAAACTTGTAGCAGTTACCTATAGCTCACAACAGCAGGTGAAGCATATGTTACTTCTACAGATAAGTAGAGTGAGCCCAAAGTCCTAACTTTTAGTGAGTATCTTCTCTAAACAAGCATTTCAGACATTTTAAAATGCCTTTTCATCATGCTGCTGTTGCTTTACCTGTTTGCTGCATTTTTTTAATGTCTGCTAATGTATGTGTTTTTCCCTATTTGCTTTTTATTCTGCTTTTGGTGTTTACATTTTGCCTTAGTTGTCTTTTGCCCTATCTCTCCTTTATGGAAGTCAATATTACAATGGCTCATATCTTAGGGGGGAGGGGAGTGGTGACACACTTACCAAAAAGCACTCGTAATTCCCCCCACTCTACCTTGAGGGTGTTTACCTTTTAAGGTACCTTGTCCTCCCTACTCGTTATTTACACTTACTCTTTTCTCTATGTCTAACTGCAAAAGCTCACAGTAAGTACCCTAACCTCTACTGATGCTCCTTTGGAGACAGTTGCTGCTCCAGAGAGTGTGCAGATAACTTGCGTATCCCAAGTCCTCCATCTCTTTCTGGCAGATGATTTGAATTTTTTCTGAAAAGGTTTTTTTGTGGCCTCTACAGACTTTCGCTACGCAGATAAGTCATACTTTTTTGTCAGTCTCCATTTTACACACACACGTGAATGTGGGCACAAGATCACTATTTCAGTAGTTTGTGTGTCATGGTAGAATTAGGAGGGAACTGAATTGTTGAACATGACTGGGAGAAGTGGAGGTAGAATAATCTTTCTGGCGTGGTGCAGGAAAGCCAACTGCAGCAGTTGCTCTGAAAGATGAGAACGACCAGTAACCTAAGCATAGGAAAGGGGTGTGCTTACAAGATGTTAGCTCATTGCATAGGATATGGTCAAAGTGATGTAGCAGGTTCAAAGAAATAGAAGCACGTAACTTAAATATCTGGTTTCTGTGACTGAATTGTTAAGAGCGGAAAGCTGAAAATCATTGCTGTTTTGTACCTTTTGTGAAAGAACAACATGAAATCTGTTTTCAGCAGTCAGAACACCTTGAAGGAAGAAACTGAGAACTTATGAAAGCAAGAGAGAAATGGTTAGAACTGTAGGAAATAATTTCTTCAGTGTTCTGCAAGAGCTGTGTCACTGATGTCATGGTGGATTGGCACTGCAATATTTTTCTGCTGTCTCTTCACCCAATCACTTAGACAGGAAGTCAGTTCAGAGAAAATTATTTCTAATTACACAGACGGATACAAAATTTTAGAGTGGGGCACGGGGACTTAGCCATGTGACACCCATTAATGTTAATGGAACTCATGCAGCTAAATCACTCTTCACTTTTATGAAAGAGGTGTCCTAGAGAGTTTACATAAAGACATAGTTGTCTGTCACACAGCTGGACTATAAATCATCACTACTATGTGTACAAAAGTAACATAGCAGGAGAGATGAACAATTTAGTGACCTTTTTTTTCCTGAGTTTGGTGGAAAGCCACTTTTGATGTCCTTGAAGGCTGTAATTTTTATAATGTTTTTCAGTAATTAGCAATTTGAGCATATTAATAATGTGGAGTAGTCATGCTGTTGTTCCTCACGACAGCAAGTGGATGTACTCGCTCAGTATCTCTGTAGTGGCTGTGATTCTAAGGTAAGCTGTAAGGTTAAACAGTATTCTGCCTGATACAGAGCCTTTCAGCTCCTTGCCTAATGTGATTCCCCTATTCACATAACCTGCCTTTAATGGCCTTTCTTCCTCTAGTGTTACGGAAAATACGAGAATTTAAAGCCTGGCAGCTGTTACAGGATAGAGTAGGGCAGATCTCAAGTCTCAGATCCCCTATATCACAGTAATTAGAAATATCTTAAACTGTGAGTGCATAGTGCAAATATTATCTCAATCTCGGCAAGTTTCTTGAAAGGAGTTGCAGTTTTTTGTCAGGTTGGTGTTGTTTCCAGTTGGTTAAATCATTAGGCTTTAGGAAGCTTTGCTAAGTAAATTACTGTTACATTAAGGCATGTCTGGAGAGCAAAGAGCCTAGTGCCAAGACAAAATATGATCAGAAGATCAGTCATCTGCCTCTAAGGTACTTCTGTTGTGCTTAGCTGTGCGATGAAATGCTTGGAACATGAGTCTGTGTTATGTGGGTTTAGTCACATTCGGTGTCAAAGAATACACACTGTGTCTCGTGAGTGTACTTTTGTCCTCCAACCTGCTGGTCAATTTTTTTCAGAAATTCCAAGATACCCATGTTTTGCATGTCCAAAGCTTCCTTAGAGCTAGGGTATAGATATGTATGATGTCTAGCGTGAGGCCTAAATCCATGTAGCTTCAACAGGAATTGGGTCAGGCTTTGTACAACTGTTATTTGGAGACCTTTGATCATAGTAACAACTGCTACTCGCGCTTGAAGGAAAGTTTCCAAATCAAAATTTTGTTGAATACATTTTTTTCCTCCTATTTCTCTTTTTGTTTAGGGGGGTGGCATGGGACTCCAAAAAGTAACTGACAACCTAACAGAAACACAACCAGGTCTGGATGAAGAATTTTGTCATATTAATTCCTGGTTAACAGATAAAGTCTTTACATTTTGTTTTTGTAGCAGAATATCTCAGGGAGTGGTATTACAGGTAAAACTCTACTTTCAAAAAAACCCCCAACCAAACGTAAAAAAACCCAACCCCCCAAAAAAACCAAACCACCAGAGGAACCTAATGACAACTGTAACCCAGTTTGTTTTATGGCTTTTAGGATTCATTTGGTGCCATAAGCTTAAAACTGTTAGCTATGTAGGAAGACTTCTGGCTGGTTTTCTGGTGGGCTGTTCTGTTACCATGAGCTGGAAAGACAGTCCTGTTCATCACATCCTCTCGTACGTGTAAATACAGTGTTTTACATCGTATGATTTCATCTTCATGAAAACAAGACTTTCAGGGCTTCATAAGAGTTCCTTTAATTGTAATAATGTTGATCGCACATTAGGTCTGCTGAGCGCAGGAGATTTAAACTCTGCGAGCTTTGTCACCTGGTGATTCTGTAACCTCTAAGCCTTTTCCAGTTTATGTAGTATGCTGTGATTCCTAGTTATGCTCTGGGCTGTGGTAAGGCACTGAATCGCAGCAGAGCGATGTGTGCATTCAATTTGAAATCTTTCACTTCCATGTATTTCCTTTATTCGGTGTATTGCAACATATCTGCTTGGGAATATGTCCCTCTGACATACAGGATTATTCTGGTCATTGCTTTGTTGAAAAGTGTTTCCCATATCCAAATTCTAGTATTTATTGAAATTCACTATAAATACAATCTTAAAAACTTAAACGTACCTTCAAAACCAGTGTCAAAGTAGATTTTATGTTGAAAGTACTGCTGCTGCCTCTCCTATTTAGCAAGCTAAAAAGAGTAAGTCAGTGATAGGTGGGGGGTTTTTATTACTCCAATTCCATTCTTTTATTGTGATTTTCTTTTAATTGCTATTATTATTTAATTAGATACTTGGTATCTTATCTTTGCACTAAAGACATTGTGGAAGTGAATTATGTTGCTTCTGGAAGCAAATGGGGGAAGGGGAATTAAATAGGGGTATTGAATTTTTGACTCCGCAAACCAGCATCCGTCACTAACTCTTGCTGCAGATCACAAAAGCAATAAGAAAGTTCATTTCATCTGTGACATCCAGCAAACTTGAACTGTTGAGTACTTTAGTATAAAAATAGAGATATTAAGAATACAAATTTCAGTATAATAAAATCTCTTTCCTTGGGAGATAATTCATTGCAAAAAGCAGATGAAAGTAGTTCTTTAACATCTCATTATAATTCTCCCTATTCATGTTAAGTCTGAATAGCTAAAATCATTACTTTAAATGCCTTTTTTCTTTTATTCCCTTTTATTTTGTTGTTACTTTATTACTGTCACTTTATTACTACAATTCATTTTTACTATTTTTTTATTATTTAAAGTTACATTTACAAAAGAGCAGTTTCCTGGTTTTTAAGGAAACTCTTTTGCTCTCTGAATATAGGATGTTGGAGATAGAACATTAGAGAGGATGAATCAATAGGCGATTAAAACAATAAATAAATTCTACAGGTTTTGTGACTTGGATCGAAGCCAAGGTTCCAGTGGTCGCATTCATCCTTGACTGAGCAAGCTGCGAAAGGAGAGCACATGCTGAGAGCAGTGGAATATACAGCAGAAGCACTAAAGCAGAAGCGCAGCTAATTAGAATTCCTGTAGGCTTTATCAACAGGTCTGCAAAATACAATAATTAAGATTTGGCTGTGAAAACATGCCACTTTGATGTTTTTGAGATGAGACAAACTAGCTTAAAATTACCCAGTTGAAAATTATCACTTAAAATCTTTTTTTTATAGTTTATAATGCATCTGCTACTACAGTGATTTTTGCAATTACTGCAATCAAAGCTAGCACTAATTTAATTTCTCAATAAACTGTACAATACATACATTTCTTCAGGCTGATACTGAAATGAAGCTAGGCTGGTAGAAAAATATTTTATCTTGGTACAGCAAAAATGTGCGTATTTACCCGAGAGGTATGTTTTGAGGTAGGAAAATGGTTGTAGGCAGTAGATTTGCATAAAGACCGCCTGAGATTTATGTCTGGTAGATGTTCTGGGAAGATGTAGTTAATGGAGTCAGCCTTTTTAAAATGAAGTTGGTAGTGGTGGGCAAAGTCTAATAACAGCAGAGGATTTAGTTTGGAAGGAGGAAATTGATGGTTGAGCTCGACATTCTACCTGTAACCTTTCCTCTTGAAAGGGAAGATGGAAAAAAATACACTAGTTGACAGGTTGGTATGTCAATGCCTTTATTAAAATATTCTTTACAGGTAAGGATGGGGGCCTGTTTTAAACCTGCAAAGCATTTTTAAAAAGTTCTGCTGTGTTATCCTTTTAAATGTTTACAGTGGAATAACGTAGTTTGGCTCTTTCTTGTTTGGTGATTACGTGGGAGGTGAAACTGAGTTGATAGAACGTGCAGGGATTGTTACAGTAGTGTTGTCACTGTAACTGTCTAGTGGTAGGGGTGGTCTGAGGGTGAAAGAGGGGTAAGAAGTGGAGGGGGAAGGTGGTAGCTCTTAGCAGGTTGATTTTTTTTTTTTTTTTTTTTTTTTTTTTTTTGGTGGGAAAGGAAAGGTAAAGGGAGAAAACAAGCCGATGTTTGGGATTTGCATGAGAGAATCTGTATTGTTCTGCTGGGTTTTTTTTACTGTCTCCTGCTTTCCTGTCTGTACCAGCAGCTCCAGTGAGAATACGGCTTCTAGTGTTTCCAGCCGCCTCGAACACATCGGGTTTAACTGCAGCAGTGACTGGTTAGGCTGCTGCTGTGGCGGGGTGTCCGTCACGGGGAGCCCCGCGTACAGCACTGGCCTCAAGTAATGTGTTGCTGTTTGGGGTTTTGCGGTAACAGAGTTAATACGTGACAATACTGCGAACTCTGCAAGAAGCTGCTTCCTTGTCTACGCGTTTTTCCCTGGCTGAGGGTGGCAGGGAAGGGCAAGGGGCACTTGGCAGAGCTTTCCAAAAAGCAGTACAGCGATGGTAGCACTTAGAAATATCACGTACTTTTCAGCGTTCAGATTCATTCACCTGATCTAAAAAAATATATGTATTTCTTTTAAAAAATATTAAAAAAAAATGAAAAAGGGTATAAAAAGGTTGCCTTATCTACAGGCAGTTATAGGAATGTGCACACGGTGAGGTTTGTGGATGTGAGCGGGGCCGTGTAGAAAAGGCAGTCACTTTGAAGGAATATTACTTGCAACACAGCATGTTTTCATCTGATACGTCTGGCAGCCCTCTGGATTTCTTTTCGATTGCTCCTGGTAGTCCTTGCTGCACTTCAGATGAAGCAGGGCTAATGAGAAAAGACGTTACGAAACGCCTTCTCCGGGGCCGCCTGCCTTCCCTCGGCCGCCGTCCGGGCCTTCGGGCGGGGTCGCCAGCCCTCCTCCGGGCGCCGCGCGGGGCCGGGCCCTGGAGCTGCAGCGCCACCTGCTGGCCAGAGGCCGCCGCTGGGACCGGGTTCCTGCCTCCGCGCAGCGCGGGCAGCGCCGTGGCGGGGTGCACGGCGGGGTCTCACGGCGCATGCGCGGCGTGGCTACAGGCGACGCGTGAGTGCTACCGTCAAGAGAGGAGTTAATCAACAACTGAGCTTTGGACCCTTTTAAATACTCGCATTTTTCTCCCTAGAGTAAAATTTAACTGCACTCTGGAGTGGGTTTTATAGCTAGACATAAACTGCAGCAGAATTAATTTTATGTTGCACTTCTCCCTGTTGTTATTTTCCCTAATAATGTAAAAGTCAGCCAAAATTTTAGGAGAGCTCTGTCTTAAAATAAGGTAAATAAATCCCAGCATGTCTTTCCGTTAAGGCGGGTTTGAGGCAGATCTAACAGCCCAGCTTTAAATGACTTCTCTTCGTCCATGTGCACTGGAAGCAGCAGGTGTTCAGAACAGCTTCTGTATGGACTCCTGTGCACGCCAGGCCTGAAAACATTCAGGAAAATGATCTCCAGTGTTATGGACTTATCACTACAGGGAAAAAAAAGTACACAAATGACCTTTTTTGTTTCTGTGATCTCTTCTTTCTGTTAGTCCACTGATAAATTAGTGCGTGGGGGTGGGGAAGCTTCTACCTCATAATCCTTTTTTAATTTTTTTTTTCTCCCCTTAGTAAATTGCTAATCCCGATACATTTTTATCTTTGTCCCAATTTTATAAAGCTGTAGTTTACAACAAAAGTTTAACTTAATAGCTGCATGTCTTCTTCTGGGAAAACATAACTGATTGTAAGTCAGCTGTACAGTAAACTGCAAAATATAGTCTCACTCCCTTTGCACAACTATACATTGACAAAGATGAGGTAGACTTCTTGGAACTGATCATTTGCTGCTGTAATTACACAAAGGCAAGAAGAACACCATGGAATAAATATGTGTGTATGAAGGGTGTGTGCGAGCTAATCTATCACGTAGCAACCGTCAGATGCTGAAACAGAAGTCATCACACTTTTCTTGGATGATCTCATGCTGTCTCTATAAAAGGATGAATGGAAATCATAGTATTTCGCAGGATCACAGACTCTGCAGGTTGGAAGGAGCCTTGGGAGGTGGTTAGTCCAATCCCCACCTCAGCACAGTATCACTGCTGAATTCAAACTGAGTGGTGGCTTTGGGCTTAGTCCATTTGGGCCTTCAAAAACTGCAAGGGTGGAGATCCCACCAGCCTCTCTGGGCAACCTTTTCCAAGGCTTAACTGTCCTCAGAGTGAACTGAGGAACTTCTTTTCTTGTATCTACTCAGAGTCTTTTCTGCTTCCATTTTAGGAAGAAGGAAGGTTTGGAGCTGGAGTGTGGGTATTTTGAGCAATCTGTGCGGTGGCTGTAACTGGGTTTCTGCACACAGTCACGTAAGTTCTTTGGCATCTGAAAGAAATAGACGTGACACTTGAAAATAAGTATTTGTCTTTTGTGAGGGCAGAAATAGTGTATGAACTGTTATTTGGGAGTCAGTGTAGATGAGCTGTGCTTTGGAATTAATTCTAAGAATCAAATTGGCTTATTTTCTGCAATTATTTGGATACTCTTGTTTCACAAGGTGGTGAAAAAGCTGGTTTAGTAATTGCACTTTTTGTTTTTTTTTAATGGGAGACATGGACATCTTCAGTTTTTGTATTATACATTTAATGATGATATTGTGTACGGTGATGTCAGTGGTAATGTATTTCAATTATTTAGGGCATAGTTAAATTTAATTTTACCTCTGAGCTAGTAGAAAATGAGACAGTTCACCTGTTAATTAATGAATACCTATATAATTTCAAAAATCATTACCTGTTATTCATTTGTGCACGTGTGTGCACATCCTGTGAGATGATGCATTGGTTGAGCTAATCTGATTGCTGTTTATTAGTAGGAACCTGACTATACTTGCACTTAAAGCTGTTGGTTATCATTGCTTCAAACTGATAAACTTCTGAAACTGTTGAAAATGCGGATGTTACACATGAATGTCAAACATTTACTACTGCTGAGAAACATTTGTGTCCATATGAGTTTCTGATGCATGAGAGAGAGAAAGGAGATAGCTTTTTCTCAAGAGGAAAGATAGTCTCATTTTGTTGAGTCCTTGAAATGACACAGAAGTTGCTTTTAGAGAAAAGAAATTACGGCTTTTGGATTGTCAGTGAAATATAAAAATGTATTTCTCTGCTCACTTCTTACTGACTTCTCTAAACCGAAATAATTTTATCCTTCCGTACTTTGATCTAAAGTTTCTTTTTTTGCTGAGCTCAAACTGAATTTGCCTTAGTTGTGATACTTGGAAGGTAAACTCGATTTTAAGGATCTCATGGCAAGATTGTCTGTGTTCAGCTCCGAAAAGGAGGAATAAACTGAAAGCTACTACCTTGAGCTGTGGTGCAGCTATACACAGAGCTATCTTTGTTAGACAGTTGTGGAGGGTATGGAAGAATACTCTGTGATTAACTGTTTCTGAAACTTGCTGTGTAAATCATCCTGGTTTTGAAAGCTTTGGAGCAACAGAAGCTTCTAAATACATGCTTTTCCAGAAGTCTTCATGTTACCAGAAAGATGTCTGTGATTTGGTAAGAAAAGCAGTAATGGTGAAAGATTTTGTCTGTTCTGCTGGAAAAGTCTGTTATATTGAAATGCCAGAAGCATAAATGTAATTGATCTCTAACCCCAAAAGTGCTTAAGGCAGCTCTGATTGGACTCCTGCCCTGTTTTTCACCAGAGTGTGTGTTTGTGGCTGGTAGTGGTATGGAGTTTTTTTGGTTGGTTTGTAGTAAATTTCTAGTAGGGTGCAAGGTGCAGGCAAGAGCAATGTATTCGTACTGTGCTTTACTGTAGGGATGCTGTGGCTTACGCATGGGAAACAAAAGGAGCAGGTTTGGAATGCTGAGGTAAGAGCTATGGCGTGCCCATACTCTTCAAATACACACCTAGTCCTCCCTGCTGCAATAAAGATATAATTTTCTTTTTTTGTGGAAGCTGAAGCTAGACAGGTTGTGAGATAGAGGAACATGCTTTCAACAGTAAAGGTCACTTAACTGCTGGATCAGCTTATTCAAGAGTATGAGAAATTCCCCATTAACAGCAGTCTTAAAGCTAAGAGTGGGTGAGTGTCTAACAGGATATAATCTTACTCAGGTGATATAGAGAGGTTGTTTTTTAGCCTGTCTTTTAAAGAAGTTCCTACTGGGTGATCATATTTCCAGGTTTTATTACTTAATGGACCTAAAATGTTAATTCACACCAAATTTTACTTGAGTGCACAAGAGCTTTAGTACCATCAGAATAGTCATATTATAAAGAAAAAAGATGGATGTATACATACCTAGCATGGCATAGAAAACCAGGATTTTTCTTGTGAATAAACCCTCTATTTCACGGAATTTTCTTATTTAAGGTATCTTTTGGAGAAAGGCTTTTCTTGAAGTACTCTCACTGGATGAAACTGTTAATGATGTTGTTTGACGGACAAAATCAGGAGTGGCTCTAGTTATTAGCTCACTTTACAAGTAAAAATTGCTATGTTTTTCTAAGGAGAAAAGAAGATTTATTGCATCTCTTATTACAATGCTAGAGCTTGAAGCGCAGGGTATGTTGTAAGTAGTGCATAGTAGTAAGCCTGATAGTATTGCATTTACTAATAGAATATGTTTTCCTTTGAGGTCTGAGAAGTCTTTTTTTGTAATTATTTTTGATGTATTTTGTGTTCCAGACAAGTTTTATTTTTTCAGAGAACAGTTTCATTTCAATGTGGATATAAATTTCGAAGGAAGACTACCCTGTCATTGCCACTGTAAGAAGAAGTAGTTTCTTATGGAATGTCAGCAGTCACTGGAAGGAATGATTTATGTATAGAGTAAAAGCCTGAAAGAAACACGTTTTCTATGCATAACTTGTATCAGAAACTGAGTACGTTTTGCTGCTAGCTTTCCAAGTCAAAACTGGCAGTAACATTCAGTTTCATTGTACTGTGAGCAAGTACAGTGTATTTTCTGTATGGATACTGTAGGAAAGCAAAATTTTTGAAACGATGTCTTTGTAGAATATTAAACCTTCTGTCATGTTAGAGCACTAGCTGGGAAATTGTCTGTAGTTATACACCAACAATGAAATCAAGCCTGTGTGACTTCGTGTGTGGTGTGGACTTAGGACCGACAAGTTAATTTTGAAGCATGATTTCTAACGACACTTCACTGAGATAAACTGAATTTTGGCCAGTTTTCTTCAGCTTGTTTAACATAACAAATATTTTTTATATTCAGAGAACTATGGCAGAATTAATTCCTGCATGCTCAAATCACAGGCAGCAAAGAACAAGGGAGCTGTGTTAATTATGTTTGCAAGTGTGGTTTGCAAATGACCTACTACTCTTGGTAGGCTTCCTCTGTGTCACAAGTAATATGCTGCTGAATTATTTTTATGTGTCATTCCCTCTGCAAGAATGTGTCTGCCATCAATGTTGCTGGAAATAAAATACCTATATTCTTGATTTTTTTTATGGTTATGCTAGGACTTTTCTTATCTTTCCAGTTGTGTTAAGTTTAAAGGTAATGTAGTAACATCATAGTGTTCCCTTCCATGCCTCTGATTCTGGCTTATAACACAAACTTTAACTTGAATGTAATAAATTCTGCAAGCAAACAAACAAAAAAAAAAGAAATAAGAGGACCAGTGTGTATATAGAAAGAGATCTATATCTGTTATAGCTTTCATATGTATAACTGAGCTGCTTTGATCCTGTAGTTTTTTGAACTATATCTTTTTGAAGACCATAAGTAAAAAATGTGTGAAAGCAGATACTTGAGGTATATTTGACAGATAAAAACAGCATTTAGAAAAGGTGTATTTTGCTTGGAGTTGTAAGAAACTGCAATCGAATTTTGCAATAGGAAAGAGAATCAACTGTTACAAGGGATTGCACAACTTTGATGTCAGTCTGCCATTCTCAGTACCCCTTTACTTCTCAGTGGCTTTCTCTTCGCTCTAACAAGCTTCAGCCTTTACTGGAAAAGAAAGACGGTCTGAGAATGCATATTTAGCTTTAAAATCCCCACTGCTTAACATAGCAAACATCAGATCCTGTATGTGTTCTTAGGTATTAATAGATGAGTGAGTTGTTTTATAAAGTAAGTTTACAATACAATTGCAAGCACAGAAAGCTTCATAGATCACTTCAAAGTTCTCACTAGCAGATATGCAGGCTCTTTGGCTCATTCTGTTCCTGTAATGCTAGAAAAAGAAAAATGCAGGGAATTTCTGATAGAAAGTTCTCTTTCCTTAAGGCATCATTCTCATCCATTCCAAAATTCAAAGAATGCTGCATTGTGTTATGTTTGTTACAGAAATAGCTTTAATCAGTCCCCTGAGGTTTTTTCGTTCCTTATGCTGCTGGTAAAGTTGGGTTTCACTGGTATCTTGGTTAGGTATAACAGAGCTTTCTGTCAGTGTTTTTCCGTAACTCTGCAGTGCGTCCTCAAAATACGGTGTTTGATCTAGACAGGATGTTACCAATCTTGCCATACTGTGATGTGAAAGATAAAGCTACTATACAAATTATATACATAGGTAATACTCTCACAGACTGAAAATTTATTATATTTTAGAGGAATATAGATGAAGTTCTGTGTTTATTGGCTGCAGTGGAAAATTATTTTGTGCAAAGGAAGTATGGAGAACCATCTGCTGGCATTATAAGCATCATAGTGTTTCAAACGTTAGATCAGTAAGTCATTAGTAATGTCTGGCTAATGTAGTAAATTTACACCAGTAGCTCTTGGACAGTATGCCAGGGCTGAAGAGTTAAACATGCTAGCACAGTGCACAGTAAGAAATAATTTCACCAAATTAATGTTTCCTTAAACCAAACAAAAAAGAATTTGCAAAGATCAGGGAGGGTGGTTATTATTTTTTAAGGCTGTAAATTTCCCCAGTATGATGCATACTGGATGCCTAGATGATACTGTTAGGGAAGACTAACAAAATAAACAAAAAGCAAAATCACTTCTTTAAATAGTCTACTTCATGATTTATGCTTGACATTCAGTGTAAGAAAAGTCAAGTACTTATTAAATATTTTGATTTATTGGTAAGTAAATAGCATATTTCTAACTAATGTGTGGCATGAAGAAGTATCAGAGGCAAAAAATACTCTGTATAATGACAGTTCTTACACAGAATATATTATACGTATGTCCCACAAAGACAGCTTTTCAGTTGCAGTCACAACAGTTCTCCAACCGAAAAAAACCAAAAAAATCCTCCCCAAATTAATCTCATTCATCATGTGGTGATTTCATGGAAAGAGGTTATCAAGGGCTACTTAAAATACAGTAATTTCTTTGCTAAGGTGTGTGTTTTTCCTTCACAACTTTAAATGAGACTAGGAAATGTCAGCTACCCTGTGGTTTCAGAATGAAGTAGTGATTTCAAATACATACAGCTTTGAATTCTTAGACATACTGGTTTTATCAGAGTTTTTATGAACTCGGATCTCCTCCAGTGGCTGTTGAGAAGATAAGTAAGTCCAACATCTCTGAAGTACTTGAGAAAATCTTCCCAGATGTTTTTGTTATAATGTTAATATAGACTGTTGTTATGATAAAGATACCAAACATCCAGAAGTTTTCAAAAAACAACCCAAAATGTGTTTGTCCGTTGTATGTAGGTAAAGGTGATGTGACTGTTTTCTTACAATATTATTTCTAACCCAGAAAATGTTAATCCATTTGTAGGATTAAATCCCCTCCTAATGTGTTATATTGCTGCTATGTCAATTATCAAAGTACTGGGGAGATTTGACAGTATCCATTTTTCGTTTCATTTTTACATTTTCAGCCTTATTCATAAGGCTTTAGTAAACATTTAAAGAAATACTGTAGGATGATGTATATAATCTGTACCTAAATCAAGCTGTAGCTACTGCAAACTTAATCTCTTGCAGCACTGATAACATCAAAATGGCATAAAACTCCGTTTGCATGTTGAATTCGGCTCTAGAAAGCTCATTTTTTCCTACCCTGACCCCCAAATTGAAGTTTTAACTAGTATACAGGTAGTTTCCTCCAAGGACTGAAAATATGGAGCTAGTGCTGTGTGCTTAAGAAGCTAAGGATACTATGAAGTGCTCTTCTGAGTCCTTTTTTTCTAGTTAAGTACCACTTTGCAAGGAAATTTACACATACCTTGGTTGGTTGTAATACTGCTTAATTTGATGATGACTTTAAATTAATGACATCTGTGAAAAGTATTCATGTTACCAATTTCCAGCCCCTCAAGTTCTGACTTTTGGGTCCCTTAGAACTGATTAAATGGGAATAGAATTCATATTTTACAGTCTGTCAGTAAATCCATCATATTTTCAGAGGAGGATATAGTTTCTAAGAGGCATTCACTGACTCAGGATTATACTGATTTTCTTAGCTTGCAATTACAGATACTGTGTAACGGGGAGGGGAGCAAGACACCATCATTCCCCAGCCATAATACTGGAGAGGAGATGAAGAGGAATGATACTGGCTTTAAATGGATTGAATTTTTGTGTGAAGTAAGTTGGAACTTTCCTTGTTGAATGATTTTTGTGCTGTAACTCATCCAGTTGTTCCTGTTCTCTTCTGGAGCCAGAGCATTCATGTGACTGGAAACGGTACTGGGAGAATGGCTTGTCTTGTGCCTTTTTATGAGATAGATACCAATTTTATGGACCTATCTCACTGGGTAATTTCCTTCTAAACCACAGTGTTTCTAGAAATAATAGTTATGTTGCTGTATTGAAGATGGAAGGTTTTGATTTTAGGCTTATTGGTAATGAGTAAGGAAAATAGTAATGACAAAATGGTTGCTGGGCTTATATTCATACTCGGAACAAAGCGTATTTAGTACAAGTCAAAGTCTGTCAGAATTCAAAAACTGAAAATGCAGTAGTTGATTGTAGCCCTGTAGCTATAATAATAGCAGGCACTTTATTCTGGCATTTATAAACACCATGAGGTCAAATATCTCAAGTAGCTTGTCATCCGGCAATGAAGGAGAAATTAAATTAGGTTAATCAACTAGCTGACCTTGTGACTTGGCAGCCAAACTTGAATGTGTGGGGAGGCAATTTCATTTCATTTTGGAGGTAAGCTGCTATTTTTTTTCTACATTGTTCTGAATGTTGACTTTCAGGAAAGAGAAACTTGGATGTGGTGTATCTAACCCTAGATCTCCACAATGAGTTGAAGTGAGGTTGGTAACCAGTTAAAAGTGAAATGACAGTTTACTGCATAGAACAGAATGGTTGCCTGTGTAATAAAGTAATAATCAAGCTTGAATGAACAACATTTAGTGGCATTAGAAATGTTAAGCTTTTGATCCTGCATGTCTGAAGAGTTTTTAGGTCATTAATTACACCTTTTAGTGTGTTTTATTGTATGATTAATGCTGATCTCATTGATGAATATGAAGATTATTATTTTCCTTTTATCACTTAGCAGTTTAGTTTTGAGTGTAATTTACTGGTCCACCTTTTACTGTAAAATCGACCAAGGGAAGTTTCCATTAATCTTACTGTTTTGGCCGTAGTCGACTTTTTACAGAGTGAATAGCCATCGGTGGAGATAGAGCATTAAAAAGAACGATGATAAAATTTAATTTGCTCAACAGCTTGGTTGCAAAATGTGTTTGCAATCATGAAGAGATCAGTTCTGTATTACAAGTTTAACACTGAAAAATTTGTCAGATATGTAATTGCAGTGTAACAGGTAATACATATTATTTTGATTTTGCTACTTTAGTTGCTATTTCCTGTCTCTTCATGGTTACTGTTTAATAAACAGGGGTGGCTTGGTCTTATTTATTAAGCAAATGCTGTCTTGTTTGGATGGCATCATAACTGAAGAGTAACTTGACCCATTCTTTGTGTAAATAGAGGTCTTGTAAGGACTTGGAGCTAAATAGCAAAACTATGTGTGACTGCCCAGTGTGGTAATGATTTTAAAGCCTGCTTCACCTGCTACCTAGTGCAGAGGATTCTTGAGTCTACAGGCTTAATTTTAATGACCAACTTTGAAGCTTTCTGCAGTCATAAATGTCTGCTTTCCCATTTCACAGCACATTTAATAAATTAAACTATTTAAACAGTGTTTCTAGGTTGATATATTCACTTGTTTTGTTTAAAGAGTATTTGCTGTACATTTGAAATCCAGAATAGAATTTCGTGGTTTTGTGGTAAGCAGTACCTGGTTAAGTAAGTTTGAACATAATATATGTTTATGTATTCAATTAAGAAAATGTATATTTAGCTGATACTAATGCTAAAGAGTATTTGCTGTACATTTGAATCACAGAATCACAGAATCACAGAATAGTAGGGGTTGGAAGGGACCTCTGTGGGTCATCTAGTCCAACCCCCCCGCCGAAGCAGGGTCACCTACAGCAGGCTGCACAGGACCTTGTCCAGGCGGGTCTTGAATATCTCCAGAGAAGGAGACTCCACAACCTCCCTGGGCAGCCTGTTCCAGTGCTCCGTCACCCTCAGAGAGAAGAAGTTCCTCCTCATGTTCAGACGGAACTTCCTGTGCCTCAGTTTGTGCCCATTGCCCCTTGTCCTGTCACTGGGCACCACTGAAAAGAGCTTGGCCCCATCCTCCTGACACCCACCCTTCAGATATTTGTAGGCATTTATAAGGTCCCCTCGCAGCCTTCTCTTCTTCAGGCTGAACAAGCCCAGTTCCCTCAACCTCTCCTCGTAGTGGAGATGCTCCAGTCCCCTCACCATCCTTGTAGCCCTCCGCTGGACTCTCTCCAGTAGCTCTTCATCCTTCTTGAACTGGGGAGCCCAGAACTGGACACAGTACTCCAGATGAGGCCTCACCAGGGCAGTGTAGAGGGGAAGGAGAACCTCCCTTGTCCTGCTGGCCACACTCTTCTTGATGCACCCCAGGATCCCATTGGCCTTCTTGGCAGCCAGGGCACACTGCTGGCTCATGGTTAACCTGTCGTCCACCAGGACACCCAGGTCCCTCTCCGCAGAGCTGCTCTCCAGCAGGTCCACCCCAAGCCTGTACTGGTGCATGAGGTTGTTCCTCCCCAGGTGCAGGACCCTGCACTTGCCCTTGTTGAACCTCATCAGGTTCCTCTCTGCCCAGCTCTCCAGCCTATCCAGGTCACGCTGAATGGCAGCACAGCCTTCTGGTGTATCTACCACCCCTCCCAGTTTGGTGTCGTCAGCAAACTTGCTGAGGGTACATTCTAACTCTTCATCCAGGTCGTTGATGAAGAAGTTAAACAAGACTGGGCCCAGTACTGACCCCTGAGGGACACCACTTGTCACCAGCCTCCAACTAGACTCAGCGCCGCTGATGACAACCCTCTGAGTTCTGCCATTCAGCCAGTTCTCTATCCACTTCACCGACCACTCATCCAGCCCACACTTCCTCAGCTTCCCCAGGAGGATATCATGGGAGACTGTGTCGAAAGCCTTGCTGAAGTCAAGGTAGATAACATCCACAGCTCTCCCTTCATCTACCCAGCCAGTCATGTCATCGTAGAAAGCTATCAGATTGGTCAGGCATGATTTCCCCTTGGTGAATCCATGCTGACTACTCCTGATAACCTTCTTTTCTTCCACAAAACCCAGAATAGAATTTCATGGTTTTGTGGTAAGCAGTACGTGGTTAAGTAAGTTTGAACATAATATATGTTTATGTATTCAATTAAGAAAATGTATATTTAGCTGATACTAATGCTAAATCTCCAGCTTCCTGTATTTGAAGTAGTCTCGGCTGCAGCTAGTGCAGCTCCCCCCACCCCACAGGCATAACTAAAAAGAAATAAAATTTAATATATATGTTGTTATATTGCCAAAACTCGGAAAATGAAGGTTAATGGATTGAAAGCAAGTTTCTTTCAAAGACAGAAATTTTAAGCTCGAGGCATTAACTTACTGAGAGGAAGATCATCATCTTCCTCTAAGCCCTTTAAGCCAGCTTGCATTCCTTTGTTCATAAAATGAAAATTGCTTGTGAATATTTCTGTAAGATCTCAGTGGAGGATTGAGTTTAGCCCAGTAGGTCTGGCAGGTACACCCAGGCTGAAGGTTGAATTTGTTCGTTTATACTTACAAAGTTGTTGATGTTCTTAGTGTTGTGTTAGTGGAAGTCAGTGCTGTGAGGGAGGAGAAAGCAGCGATCTCCACTATTTCTTTTTGTAATGCAGTCACAGTGTCTTTCTCTTTTATTTATCCCAAAAGGTAGATTAAGCAATAATGTCTTATATATTCATATTTTTTCCCCTTGACTGATTCCTTAGCAAAAACTAGTAAAATAGGAGAAAATTCAAGCCAGGCTTCTCCCTGTTGGTTTGTCAGGTTTTGTGATTAAATAAACTTAGGTGAATGAAGCACGTTAATCCTACCTGTTGTCTTCAATGTGACTTTGTGGGGAGCTCACACCTTTTGAATTTGGCTTTCTTTTATCAAATGAACTGTATTGGATCAGGTAAAATTTCATATAGTTAAAGCAATCCTCAGTGACAATTTATTTTTTTTACCAAAGTAATACATTGTAAATGTTCAGGGGTTTTTCTAGTGGTTGGATTAGTGGTTTTTTTGTTGTTGTGGACAAAAATGTGTAAATAATGTGAAGATGCAATATGGGGATAATTTTGTGCAGGAATCGGTGATCTGTCTGCAGATGAAAAACACTTATTTAAATAATATTTAAAGTCATGTCCAAAGTACTGTTTGAGGTGTGATCAGGGCTAACTTGGCATAGTTGGGAGTACTGTGAAAATGTTTGAATTCCAGAAAGCTGGAAATGCTTTAGTGGCACGTAATAAGATACAGTGTGTAAGAGATGTTTTTCTTCTTGTTAAGGGGAAGGAACTGGTATCTGATGATTACATCCTAGCTACCTTTTCAAGTCTTTTGATACTGTAATGATGATTGGCTCTTCACTAAGGATAGAGGGAACAGTAATGATTAACACATTTCTTTAAGGATTCAGTCTTAAGTGGAGGCGGTACTTACATGTGACACATACCCAGGGACTGATCAAGTGGCTAGACAGCAATTGAAGAATAAGGTGCTACATCTAGGAGGTCTTTAATTCCTCTGTCTTGATGTGTTGTTTCTAAAGGGATGATACCTTTTGTTACGATTCCGCTTTCCTAAAGTACCACTTCTGTTGTGCTGCTCTAATGTAGATATTGAAGGTAATGAAGAGTAACTCTCTAATTTTTTGTGAATGCAGAAGCTACTGACTTTTACTTGAAGTTCTGAAGAGGAGGGGGTAAAAAAACCAGCTACAGTCTTACGATGCACAGTGTAGTTCTGATGATTTCCTGTTGCCCTACAAGTAAGAGGATAAGGGAATAGGAGTCCGTATATTATGTGCAGATTGAACCGATTGCATGTAGAATATTTTGAGGTAGTCCAAAGAAAATATTTAATGTTTGTGAAATCTCTGAGGAGAGGAGACGTCCTGAACTCCACTGAAGGATTTAGTAGAAGACTTTAATTCTGATGTATGAATGCTCTGTGCAGACTGTGTGCACAGTATGCCAGCTGTTCACTGAAGTTGAATAGTCTATAAAAGTGAAGGTTCCTTAACTCCGTGTGGGACCAACAGGAGACCTAAAGAAGGAATAAGAAAGTGAAGCATGAATCCTCTGGCAAAGCCTGAATTAATCAATTTTTCTGTAGAAGCAAATCTGTTCCTGCTTCCAAAAGAGAAGGCGGCTGTTTAAAGATCTTAAAATAATGTGATCTCTCAAATGGATAGTAAATTCACAGAAGAATGATCTATTAAACACAAATCTGATACAAATCTAACTTCAGGTGAAAATTACTCATCTTAGTTGACTGTCTACCTTTGAACTAAAAAAGACTAAACCAGCGTTTATGCACTTCTCTGACAGTTCTTATTACTGATTACAATTATGTTTACCAATTGTAGCAATCCTTAGGTGCAGGGTATAAATCCTTCCCGGCTGATGCTTAGCACCTTATTTTACCAATTATTTTTCTAGCTGTTATACATTATCCTAATCGCATATTGCAGATCTCCTATTTCAAGCTTCTTTGCAGGAGGGAAGGAATTCCAGGCGATCTTCCTTTCTGTAGCAATTAACTTTAACGTTTAATTCTCCATCAACATGATGCTTACATAAGTGGAAAACGACCTCCTCAAAGCAGCTGAATTGCATTTTTTCTTAGTCACAAGTGTTGTACAAACAATTTTTAGGTGACTGTTTATAAAGAAATAATTTTCTTAAAACCAAGTTTGAAAAACAACATACAATATTTTTATTCAAAGCAAGGCGCAAACCCTTCAGATATGTTTAGGTTTAACATGAGCAGCCCTAATCAAATGTTTTATGAGATACAGTAATTTTTTTTTTATATATATTGTCTAGGCACCAGTAATAGGATGTATTAGAATACCATAGGAGTTAATGTGATTTAAGAATGTGGCTAAACAGGTAAGAAATGTGTGCAGTCAATACATAGCTGTATGTAGGATCAGGCAGTGAACTTGTATTAAACAAATAAGAATTGTTTATTCTTACTGTTTATTGATCAGCTACTTGGTTTTTATTCCTATAGTTTTATAGTGCTTCACTTTGTAATTGTATGCATTGTGTCGTACCTGATATAAATCTGTCATTCTCAATCTCTTCCCTCTAAAATGAAAAAATACATGTTTTGAAAATGTTATTTATTTTCTTCCACAAAACATTTTAAGAGCATTAGAACACATTACTAGTTTTTTATTTATAAAGCTCTAAAATACTTATGGCCTTTTATTCATAAAGCTTTAAATGGCTTAGGACTTTTTAAGACTACTGGATTGCATGGCACCCTAATGAGATAGCTGGGAAATTAAACTGTGGACTTGTGTGAGTAGGGGGAGGAAAAAAAAAATCTTGAACTAAGTTACTTATAATGTTATGGTTTGGCTTGGCCCAGATCAGGGGTGATGAAGGAGATAGGAAAGTAGTGCTCCCTCCTGGAGGACTGGTTTTCGTTAGCAGGCAACAGCTGTTGCACCCTTTGACATGTCTCAGTAGTCACAGCAAAAAGGCCTTTGCCAACTTAAAATATATCCCCGTAAAATGTAAAATACTTTGTACTGGGAAAGGGATGTGATAGAAGAACCTTTCTGGCATGGGCCAGTCTTGAAGTTTCTTTCTCCTGGTTGCCCTGCAAGGCTGGAAGGGACTCCAGCTGTGGTCTATGGGGAGTGGCATCCTCTGGGGAGGCTGTCCAAGGCTGCCAGCAGAAGGAAAGGCGTGAAGTGTGGATTCGCACTCCTGTGAACTTGCTGGGGGGCCTGGCTGGGGCTTAATCTAATGAGGTTCTGGCAGAATGAAGCGGGACATGGGGGGACAACTCCTCATTCAGTGATGGGTCAGACGAATAGTGACATCTAAAGAAAACTGAAAGTGTGGAGGAAGAGTGGAAACTTTATTTAAGCTACTAGAATTCCTGTTATTGCTAGTATGGCACTGAGCTGATTTCCCACCCCTGACAGAAGAAAAACCGCAGGTCACGCATGAAACCGTGACCGTAGCGACTAATATTTTTACAGAATTGATGAACAGTAGCAGAAGCAAGCACAGCGGTCTGGAAAACTCTCTAGTGTACATTGTCTGAGAAAGACTTGGGGTTTTTTTAAGGTTTTTTTTGAACACGCAAATCTGACAGACACAGAATTAGGTTTTTAAGTATTTTAAGTTAGAATTGTATTTCACATCTCAATCAATGCTGACACCCGCCCCTCCCCCCCCATGCCAATACTTGGTGTTCAGAGTAGATTTTCTGTCAATGTGATAGATTTAGAGATAAAGAACTTTTTAATCTTGAACAGCTAATACAAAAAGAGAATTAGCGTTTATTGGCCACCTATACTCATTGCCACAGAACAGCCATTGGTGCAATGGGGGGTACAGAGAGGGGGGCACAAAGCATACACACAGCCTTGTTACTGATGTGGTAGCATTACAGCTTGGCTGTGTCATGTATTTGGAAAATAAACGGAAGCTAAGCCGAAACACACCCTTCATGGTGCTTGCTTTTGCAATATTCACACTGCCACCGGCCAGCAGCAAGGTTGCAGTGAACAACATAGACTGATAGCACTATCGTGGGTAAAACCGACATTTCCAGAACTGATCTCAGACATTGTGTGGGTAGATACGTAGAAGAGATTAAATCAGATCAGTGAACTGTTCTGCTCTCATTGTCTGTGTGTCTCTTGTGTACCGTTATGCTGGGTTACAGATTCTGCAAAGGTCAGGCTGGCTGTGTTAGTTCCTTGCAGAGGATTATTCAGTCACAAGCATTGTGTAGAACCAGTGCTGAAGGTATTGTCCTGTTCAAAAAATGATGTCATCCAAGTATTATTTTGTTAATGGACAAAACAAGAGCCAGTGATAGCTGGTGTAAAAGTCCATTGGATTTATCCAGACAGCTTCTGAAATGTGAAAGGAAAGCTGTTGATACTGTTTAGTCAAGAAATCAGTAATCTGTTATGTTGTTTGTTGATATTTTTAAAGAGAGTATTTTGGTAAAGTGTAAAAAAGCCTTTGATGAGAATTTAGGTGTCCTGTTCCCATCGCTTGTTTCTCTGCTGTGCTATGGTTGGTTAGAGACAGAGTACTGGATTGCCTGGGTGATTGGTCTGACCCAGCAGGACAGTTTTAATCTTAGGCAATGTGAACAGGCTGAAGTCTGGCCCGTGTGAGGAGCCCTGTAAAGACAGTCCCTGTGCTGCTTGCCTTCAGTCACAGAGCAGAAACTGAAGAAAAATTGGCAGGGGGGCGGGGGACAACCCACCCTAAACCCCTAAATTATGTGTTTGCTAGGAAAAACAAAAGTAATTCTGTGGATTGTTATTTTGGTTGATTTCTTTTTTTTGTTGTATTAATTTTTACAGTTACACATCTTGAAATGCTGTCACCTAAAAACTGCTACTACTAGCAATGAATTTGTGTATTTTGGTCAGAAGAGACACTAACTTCCATTAGGATGATACAGTGTCACTTGTGGTTTTCTTCCTGGAAATATGATACGCATTGGTAAGTCTGTAACTAAAATTCCTTTTAAAACCATCACAGTGTTGCAGGTGGATGCGGTAAAAAGGGGAAGTGGCTGTACTAAATTCTGTACCTCGTTGCCTCTGTGAAATAGTCTCAAATGGTGACAAAATTAACAAAATGGTGTAGAGGAAGTGTCTTCTGAATGCTACATGAATAAACTTGTAAAAGGGATAAGTAAGCCAGTTATGAGAAACAGGATGATCTTACAAGGATTACTGTCTTGTTTACTGCATCTGGTTTGGTATTAGTCCCGCTGGACTCTTCTAGATGCTTCTGGGTGCTGCTATTATTTGTATTAAGGTTAATCAATATGAAATTTATACTGTAAATAGACTTCATTAGATTTAAAATTTCAGCCTCTGTTATAAAGAAAACCAGCTGTCTCCCCAAGGGGAAGAGATGAAGAAAAATTACTGTGAGTTTGGCACACAGGATCAGACTCTGCTATCTTGATAGCTTACTTGGGTACTCCTTAAATGATTTGTTGTCTTTTTCGTCCCATGCAATCAAGGAAATGTCCAGTAGAACTTTTAGTATTGGCTATGTTATTTCTCAATTTACTATTTTTTCTAAAATATGTTGAATAAATTGTGGAACATAGTATATTTTATGAATATTGTTATGGAAATTAGAGAATAAAATGGTACTGGAGTAAGTCAGAAGTAGATCCAAAGCAGTCCTTATCTTGAATATAGCACAAGTATGGCTAAATCCCAGATAGGAATCGGAACTTATACTGCTGAATTTGCTTTGAATGTAACTGTATCCACGGAGAGTGTTTTGCTACCTGGAATATAGTCATGTTTTTCCTCTCTGGTTCCTCATGCTCTGTCTAGATTAAGAATGGTAATTCAATAAACACCGCATAGTTATAATGAACACTTCTGGATTTCAGGTCTGAAAAGCTTGGGTTTTGTCGTCATTGTTAACTTAATGCCAATTATGATTGTAATTACGGCTGCAGTCCCAAAGTACTTCATCCTCGCTGAATGCCTTTATTGAAACATAACTATTGCTTTGACAATGTGCACAAATGGTGCTGAGGATTACATAGACATGAGAGCCGAAAATGAATTTAGAAACCTTTAATCAGAATATTCTTGAAGTTATATAAAGTGACTTCCTGTTTCGTTCTTAGCTGTGTCTAACTCACTGTACTGCGAAATGAGTAAAAAGTAACTTTCTAGGTTTAGTGTTGGGAAATACGGTTATGGTATCTTGAGAATGAGCTTCATGGTACCATTATAAGGATGAGTAAAAAGGTGTTGGTTGCTGAAGGTAGCATACTCTTAAACTACAATTTTTTTGAAGATAAGCATCACTACAGCTAGGAAGGTGTTTCTGAATACTGTTTGTCCAAATTTTTTTTTTAACATTTTCCAATACCAATTATCAGGTATTTGCAAGTAAATGATCTCTTTCTGAGGTATACTTCCTTTCAAGTCAATAAAATTTAGGAGGGATAAGAATCTTCTAGATGGTTTTAAAAGACAGGGCACTTACAAGTGATTTTGAGTTCTTGTTTTCATGATAAAATCGATTCAGTATTGAAGACTTGTTGTATGTGATACTGGATCATAAGCTGCAAACCAAAAGTCACTTAATACAGCAGGGACCATGAAAACATAAGTAAACTGAGAAGATGAACATGTCTGAGGTTATTCAAAGGAAAAAGAAAATGTTAATGAGTCTTCTGGTGTCAAGTTTCTGTTCAGGTAAGGAAATTGGCTTCCCCCCAGCTTTAGCACATGACCTTCCAATTTATGTCCTTCAGTGTCTAACTTTTATAAACATGCTACTCCTGCCATTTATAATGCTTGTGACATAGCTAATGTGAAAAACACAAGGCAGGAGAATATGCAGCCAATTAACCTTTAGATGGAGCTGTTTCTCCTTGGATAATGTGAAGGTTGCAAATACTTAAGCGTACCTAATAAGTAAGGATGGACCGATTTGTGCTGCAGTTCAGTAATGGATATTTTAGAAATTGCATGTTTATCATTGCCAAAGAAAGGAAAGTATACCCTGTTCATACCTGTTCAAATATCTTTTAGAAGAACTAAATATTGATAAGGAAAAGAACATGTATAGTAATATTTTGGAAAATATAAAAGTATATTTTGTATAACTCAAGTTGGGAATAGTTTTGTGGTATTAAAAAGAAAATGTGAACACTGCATGTAGGATAATGTTACACAGTGAAGCGAGCTGAGCTTCTAAGCATTTAAATATTTCCCTTGGAGATGAGAAAAAGTTGATTTTTCCTGTGAGCATCAGTGTGTTTCGGGGAGTGATCCTCAAAAGGATAAGAGCTATTTGTTTGTTTTCTATCATGATGAACGCAGACCTCTTCCATTAACAAAGCTTTCGCGGTTTATCAGCATTAACTCCAGCATACCCAAGGCAATTCTGTTAGTTGGTCCTTGGGAAGTTGTCTAATCTACCTCCCGAATTAAGTGCCACTTCGGAATGATGTATTCTCCGCCATGTGTACTTCCAGGTCCCTGCCCTTATGCAGGATAAACCTGTTCAAGTGGTCTACAGATTCAGTGGTGCCCACCAACAGCTCATCAGCTACTCCAGAGCATGCAGTTAATCTAGCCTGCGGGTTTTTGCTGTCAAGAAATTTGGAGTTGGCTATGGACTATATTAATTGTTCTGGCAGCAGTAGCAGCCTGCTTCTGCCTTTCCTATACCACTCTGTTAAGAGACAGGGGCGCATCCATGATTTGATGAGAGAGCAGAATCATCCCACAGGGAAGAAGTGTCTGGAGTTGACCTGGTGGCAAATGAACAATATATTTAGCCCAAGGACATCTCCCTTTTTTTCCTCATACAGCTTAAATTGTTAAGAACAGAACTGACCTGCTGGTCTGTGTAGGCCAATACTTGATCTCTAACAGTGGCATTTTAGACGAGTACTGTTTAGGGTGATTGTGTGATCCTAGTCACTTTTGGTTATCCAGTCTACTCATAGTCCTCCTGCTTCCACACTTGATGTGTTAGGGATGTTAGATACCTCTCTACCTATTCCTTTACTGCGTGTTTTGGTAGTGCAGGAATATAGAAGCAACAGTTCTGTATTCAGATAGATATGTCACCTTTATGATTTTGAAAATGTTCATTGTGTACCCCTTTCTGCCTTTTCCTTTCCAGATGAGGGAAATCTAGCCTTTCAGCAGTCCCTTGTAAAAGCAACTGTGTCCCATCCTCTGGGATCAGTTTAGTTGTCCACGTCTGCCACCACTGTGTCCTCTTGAGACAGAGGCCAAAACTGTACCCAGTACTCACAATATGGTGTAGCCTGCTACATATGTTTTTGTCATTACTGGTAGGCAGCAATATGCCTTGCAGTAATCTGCCAGTGCTGGTGCTTGAGAGTTTTCTGGACTTGATCTGGGCCCAAGCTGCTTTTGGCTTAGAATCTGAAAATCATACAGTCATTAAGGTTTGAAAAGACCTCGAAGATCATGAAGTCCAACCATCAACCCACCACCACGCCTGCTGAACCATATCCCGAAGCGCCACAGCTACACGTTTTTTGAACACCTCCAGGGGTGGTGACTCAACCACCTCCCTGGGCAGCCTGTTCCAATGCCTGACCACTCTTTCGGTAAAGAAATTTTTCCTAATATCTAATCTAAACCTCCCCTGATGCAACTTGAGGCCATTGCCTCTCGTCCTATTGCCAGTTGGGAGAAGAGACCGACACCTGCCTCACTACAACTTCCTTTCAGCCTCCTCTTCTCCAGACTAAAGAGCCCGAGCTCCCTCAGCCATTCCTCATAAGACTTGTTCTCCAGACCCCTCACCAGCCTCGTTGCCCTTCTCTGGACATACTCCAGCACCTCAATGTCCTTGTAGTGAGGGGCCCAAAACTGAACACAGTATTGGAGGTGCAGCCTCACCAGTGCTGAGTACAGGGGCACGATCACTTTCCTACTCCTGCTGGCCACACTATTCCTGATACAAGCCAGGATGCTGTTAGCCTTCTTGGCCACCTGGGCACATTGCTAGTTCTCAACAGTTGTCTAGTGGGCAAGTGACTATTGCTTGACCTAGTGTACTTTTGAGATGAGCGTTTTGGTAAAGGTTTGAGATTGGATACTCACTGCCTAGCAACCAGTAGTCTGTGGCAGATGGGGCTACAGGGAAGCTATTGTGCCATGGCAGAAAAAAACCCCAAAACACAAGCAAAGAAACTCAACCCCTCATAACAACCAACCAAACAAAAAACACCAAACAAAAAAAGCCTAACCTTAACTATCTATGGGAAATGCACCAACAGGTGGTCCAGTTGTTTTCACTTTTCATCTTCTTTGAGATAGCATTATTCTTAAACGAAGATAGGATAACCTCAAAGCAGTAAGAAACTATAGCAGTATTTGGGCTAGGGACAGGCACCACGGAATGCACTGCAAATAGTTTTAAATGATTTTTTAAAATTATTTGCTTAATAAGCATTTAATCATTAAACGATTTTAAATGTAAATTATATTACTTAAACTTTAAAGCTGTTTTGAAATTACTTGTTTTCAGGTCACTGATGTTTTTTCAGCCTTGCTAAAGACTGTTTCTGGGAACAGCACACAATGCATTAATAAGTGACTGTGACACATTCTTATGGAGAACTTTGCTGCTTACTACTGGTTGTTGCACCAACTCTGTCTGGGCAGTGTAGGTGAAATAGGGCCCATTCTGTTGCCCTTAGGATACAGCAGAAAATAGGCTACACAAGTGAAATATTTGTCAAGGTATGTAATACTCTGACTTTGCAAGCTTGTTGATTAGTCTCGGAGTTAACATTTATTTAAGCTATACTGAAATAAAAGCCCTGCCCAAACCACAAACCCCAGTAACAAACCACCTGAGACTTGCAGTTAAAAAGGTCTATGAAAATCCAAATGATGAAATGAAGGGAACTGTGCTTGAACTACTTATGCTGAGGTTAGATCAGAAGTGGACTTATTGACAAAGTGGCAGCTAGGCTTTCAGTCTGTGTGCACCGCAATTTACATCTGTTGGGCAGATGCAATTCAGAAGCTTTTCTAAGGAATTCATGCGTAAGGCAGCGTTTCCCTTGGGCTGCTGTCATCACAGGATGGCGTTTAGACACTGTGCTTCGAGAGCCTCACACCACCTTTCTATTCCTTTCTTCACAGAGGATACTAACTCTTACAGGTTGTTTTCCACTTCAAAATGTTTTTCGGAGTCTATACGGATTCAGTGTTTTATCCTGCAATATGAACTTAGCTGTGCAGGAGAGCACCTGACTGTCCTTACTTAGACTGAGGATTGCTTCATTTCTTTAGCTGCATAGATACCACTTTGATAACTTCAGGCAGTGCCTTGTTCAAAGTGAGTTAAAATGTTTCACCTGCTTTCTGCTGATTCAGATGAGAAAGAGTATTTAATTGACTCTTAGATTTTCATCAATCTATTTTTATTGAAAATTATTATTAATAATCTAAATAGTCTAAATGCATGTAGCACATTACTGGCACTTCACTGAGACAAGTCACAAGGGACTGTTAACAAATTTAAGACGATTGATTCCCAGCTGCTTTCTAAGCATGTCTTAATACCCATATCTTTAAGCAGCATGACTCAGTAGCGTGCAAGGAAGAAATACAGGTACTGTTATTACAGACGTTTTGTGTACAGCTTTGTAGAGTGACTCTTCTGGATAAATTCCATGTGGTTCTTCAGTGCAACAGGCACTAAGTGTGTTTATTAGCCGTTGTAAGCTGATTTGGGAACTTCAGCTGTGGGCAGAAAGCCTGGCTGGATATGTTGTCTTTCTCTGCTGGTGGTACCAACTGGAATTCAAAGGGTGAAGTGTTTGTAAGTAGAGCAGAGCCAAAAATGAATAAGCTGGTGCTATAGTGGCTTGAAGAGTGAAAGGTGCATTGTAAGGACTGTGTTCTAGGGAAGCAACCAGCTTGTCGCATTAGTTCTGCAACTCCCCTGGCCCTGCGAAGCGGGGGCAGAACAGGTGAAGGTAGTACTGCACTGCAGAGTTTGAAGTGACTTAGAGGACCATCAGTTGATTTTCAGGCTTTCAAGAGAGTGTCTTGATGGGCTTCCTCAGAAAGCAGAGTGAATTCTGTACTGGAGGAATCCAGGAATTGTGTTTGCACTAACTTTGTATGGGTTTATAGACATCAGTCTTCACTTTGACAAGTAAGTTTTTAACAGTAGTGGATGTTCACAGTTGTTTCAGGGGTTACAGGCAAGCTGTTGTCTATCTGTAGACCTGAAAACAGGAAGCATTCTTCTGTTTTCATGGTAAGAAATCTGAAGTGTAAAAGAGCAAAAGAAGTGTAGTGCTGTTATGAAATCGTCTTGAATCTCTCAGAAAAAGCTCTCTGGTGTCATCTTAAGAACACTTGAATATAGCTTTTTAATGAGTGAATAACAAAAAGCATATTTGTAATACTGTTCTTGATAGATTACTGGCTTTGCGATAGTTGAAAAGGGTGGTGTGTGGTGTTCAGAGGTAGACAGAATCCAGAACAGATTAATAGAAAATATGTGGTGAAGAATAGAAATAATGGGCAAAGGAGAGACATCAAATTCATTCCTTTATTAATACCAATGTAATAAACGTGATTCTTTAATAGGAATTAAAAATATTAACATGTCTTGCCTGTAATATCAAACTCTCGAGAAGAAACAGTGTTGTTCAAAGCCAACAATACAGAGGAGTTGTATCAAATTAATCTAAAACTTCTCAATGCCCTTTGGAAGCTTACATGTGGGAGATATTTCTAGCGACTCAAGATACCCTGAACCAAGAGAAGCTGACATAAATGCTGTTTTCCACTTTACTGCCAGTGGGGCCTATAGTTACATATCCTTGCCTGTATGTTACCAAGTCGTTGTTTAGCACTTTCTCCTGTGTTGACTTTCTGAAGACCTCCCACAGCCTAATTCAAATATTCTGTCTGGCTTCTGGTATGATCCCTGCAGGTTATGATAAAGCTTTATTAGTTTCATTACTTTCACTACAGCATAATCAGAATCACGATAACAAATCCTCTCCTTATTGCTGTATAAATCTTGAATCGTAGCTGCTTGTTTCTTAATAGTGAGTAGCTGAATGCTCTGCAAGTGCAAGAGGCAAATAAATCTTTGCTGGGAAAAGGCCTGTCAGGCTTCTATTTATTTCCAGGTCATGCTGAAACTCTTCCTCAAGCCTTTACTCATACGTATCTGCCATGAATGAAGGAATTGAGTAGCTGTTTCACCTGTTGTCTAGCAGCATCCTGGAAGGTACCCAGTAACTGTTTAGAACAGGAAGTAATGGGAAGCACAGCTGCCCTATAAAGCCCAACCTGTGAGTAATAGGCAGAACTTTACTTCTCTTCTAAATTTGTCTTTGTAGGTACTATGAAGAGAATATCCATGAACTTCCCTAACAGAGGTATCTTACATAGATATTCAGCTTCTATTTTCCTACACAGTGTTCTAATTAAAGAAATTACAGGGTGACAGGATGACTTCTAACCTTCAAAAATAATTTGTCTTTTGGTGTGACAGCAATTTAAAACCACCTCAGAGGTGTGATCATTTAGCGAAAAAGCAGAGAATCAGGCTCAGACCTGTGATACAAAGGCAATCTAAGTTTCAGTTAGGAGGATTCAATACTGCTTTTGTGATTTTTTTTTTTTTTTTTTTTTTAAATACATGTGTGATTTCAGCAATAATGTTTTTATATACTAGTGATAGCTGCGTGATGCATAAACTTGCATATTGTGTTAACTACTGTGAAATTAATCCCATCTTGTACTGTGCTTACACATCCTTGTCCTCTAATCAGCATCCCTGCAAATTTCTTCTAATGTTGGGTTATTTTTAGCAGTTTTTTTACATTTAGCATGCTTCCCTGCCAATTTATTACTTTGGATTGATTGTCAAATGTGAATATGGTTTTAGCTCTATGCTTGTGCTGAAATTATGATTGTTTAGTGCTGAAACATTGACCTGGACAACAAGAAGTTATGTTTTCCTTACTGTAGTGCATTACTACTTCTCTATGCTAATAAAACATAAAGGCTTTCCAGATTAAAGATTATATGTCAGTAGTAATTTTGCCTATTCTGAGAAAGAACTGAGCTGCTCAGGTATGTTGTTCTTCTGTTCCCCTTTTCAGTGGGGTGGCCAGGTCATGCTGTTTTTATCTAATCTTAGAAGCAGTAGTGCTGGTTTGAAAAAAAAAAAAAAAAAAAAAAAAAAACAAACCAAAAAAACCAAAACAAAAAACAAACAAACAAAAAACCCCACAAAAACCAAAAAAACCCCCACAAAACAAAAATATAGATTTGCGAGTATGTCTGTATTTCTAATTAGTTAATACAGATTTGCTTATGGTACTTATGAAGCTGTGAGTGGAGTCCTGCTTTTTATGCTCCAGGTGATATTTTGGAAGGAAATTCCTGTCTTGGGGAGGGTAGGGGGTAGGTTGGTTTTTTTAATATAAATTTATGGACTGTCACCACGGTTGTTCGTAGCTGTTTTCTGTATTCCATCTTGCTGATTGTGTTACAGAAATAATTTAATGTGCATAAGTTGCTCTGCGTGCCTGACATTACCTTCCTGGTATTGTATTATGAAGCAGCTCATACTCTACTCTGTGCTTCTTCAATTTGCCTTTTTGCAATCAAAGAACGCTATTTACTATATTTTAATACTGCTGTGGTTGAGCCTATTTTAAAAAGGATGTGCATTTCTGTTTGTTAAAAAGGATTGATTGTTGCCTTAAGAGATTTCATTGTTAAGATTTCTGGAATGTTTTTCATTAGCAAAGCATTTTAGTTGAATGTCATTCAAACCTGCTGCATATACAGTCCAGGGATCAACGGGCTTTATTTCAGAAGACAACTTGATGCACTCAAACATATGTTCTGTCACTTGTTCTGTATCTTCTGTGCAGAGATAGGATAGTTGGCACCTTTTCGTGAGTGGTAAATAGGACACTGCACGGCTTCTGGGGCCTTTTGTTCAGAGGATACAATTGAAAGAAGTTTTGCTATAGTCATCTTTCAGGAATTGTACCTTATTTCTCTTAATTGTCTTTCCTAGAGTGGTGTACTTGTATGTTTATAAATCCTCCTTTTATGTATATATACATTGTTTAATCCTCCTGTGTTTCAGACACTGACCTACTAAAGTATTTCTTCTTTGGAAAATAAATGCTTTAACTGACTGACTGTAGTCTCTTCAGTTTTTGATAAAGTTCTGAAGTTTTGGATTGCTTTGAAAGGCACATACTCTATTTCTTGATGACATTTGTACCTTAAAACTGGGGAGTGGGGCAAGGGTGCAGAGTAATTTCGTATTATAAACAGACTTCTGCTCAGAATCTTCAGAAGGAAACTAATTTTTATAAAGAATTAAATAAAAAGGAAAGAAAGCAAATTTATAGATCAGTGTAAGGTGATTACTTTTTTAATAATGTGAATGGCTAGTTACTTGTCTTCATTTCTACTTTTAATGTTTGGGTTTATATTTATGTATCTTCTATCCACGTTCCTTTTCCAGTCTAATTAAAAATTTTTAGTAGCATAAATATTTAGGAAGTTTGAAAGCTAAGCAAATAAATCTGCTGTGCTATATTACTCTGGAATTTGATTATATTGTCTTCTGCTTTCTTGGGGAAAAGAGATGAAATAATAAGGGTCTTTTCCAACCTTTTCCAACCAAGGGTGTTGGGACAAACGCTTTAGTTTGCACAGAGGCCTCTGAAGGGCTCACGGGAGTACATCTGAAGTACTCCTCAGTGTTTTGAGCGTTTTAGTCCTGTAAAACTGACTGTTAAGATAAGAGTGTGAAATAAATCCCAGAACTGAAAAACTAGGTGTTTGGTAGTAAATAGATTAATTGTACTGACTTTTCTAACACCAGAAAGTTGGAAAACTGTGTCTCTCCAGGCAAGGAGGAGAGCCTGCTGCTCTTGCCATTTCGATGTGATGGCTTCAGTCTAAAAATCTTTGTGTTGCTCATAGAAACACATTTGCAATTCCACATCCCATTCTACTTCAATAAATTCAAGATTTATGGCTTAATTTTCTGCAGCAAGAGAAGGTAAAATACTTTTGGGAAAGGAATGAAGATAAAATAGGGAGATTTCAGCCTAAAGAGAATCCTATCTTCCTTTCAGGCCTGCAGTTTAGTTTTTCGGAAAGTAAAGGCACATGTTAAAATGTGTCATTTGTCAGTGATTCCATCATTCCTTATTGCTCAACACTTCTGAAAACCTGGATAAAAAGAGTCTAAATAAGAAATTAAATGCCCAAGTGTCAAAACTGGTGTCTCATCGACCAGTCAGTTATATTAACTAGCCATTTTCTCTAATGAATATGTGCGGTGGCTGTGAAACAGATACTATATTAATTGCTGGGAAGTGAAGAAATTGTTCTACATATCAAAAACACCTTGTTGATGAGCGTTGGTCGTCAGCAAAAATAAGCATTTGTATCAGCTCTTTTTGAGAAGAACAACTGGGGTACGTGCTCTTAAAGCCTGAACTAATCTTGAGGTCAATTACTAACTTCTCTGCTATTACAGTAAAAGAAACAGGTATTTGGTTTTGGTTTGTTTTGTTTTGTGCTCCGTGTTTGGTTGGTTTTTTTTTTTGTTTTTGTTTGTTTTAAGCTTCAGAACCTGTAGGTGGCTTTTAGATATATAAGAGCATTTCAGCATCTCATGAAATGTAGTATTAAAATCTGCAATATTCATAATGCTCTTTTCTTTGTTCGAACAATGTAAGAAAGGTTTGGCTTTATGAACTTTTAAAAGGTTATCTGTTTCCTTATTTAATGAGGAAACAATTGCTGTGTCACAGCTTAAAATATTGGTAAGAAAATAATCAAGTTAAAATGTGGAAAAGGAGTGTGTTATTTTAGCAGATGGACAAAAAGTAAATCTTGTCAATAGTCTTATTCAATTTTGCTAGGGTTTGTGTATGTAGATGAGTGCTTGTCCATCTTGAGCCACACTGTTGAAGGACTTACAGTTTTCTTAGTATTCCCTTCTAGATAAGTGGCTTGTTTTCAGTTACAGACTTTGTTCTCTCCATAGATATTAAAACTTTTGAACAATCAAGGATCAAATATTCCATATTTCGTATATTGAAATTTCATGAAATTATCATTATCTAATTCTGAAAGACTGAGAAATCTAAATATCTATAAGCCCAAAAGACTCAGACTGAAATATCTTGAAATACTGTTACATAAGGGATTTCTTCATATTCTCACAATTATCCTCTATATTCTAAGGCTTTCTGACAGCACCTGTTTTCTTAGTATTTGTAAATCTTGTTCTTCACTTTACCTTCCCCTGTGCTTCTGGATACTACTCTTTAATTTTTTTTTTTTCAGACTGTATGTTAAAGCTCTCTCCCTACTGTTTAAGACCACCAGAATGTCTTAAAATGTTAGCATCTCCTTTTCTGACAGAGAAAGAACATTCATACAGAATGAAGGGATTGCAACAGCTCAGGAATTGGTGCTTTTCACTTCAGCATGGCAAGACGTTTTGAGAACCTTCTGAGAGTGGCTGACATCATGTAGTGATGGTTTCATGGGTTTGGAGGCTCTACATGAGAAGTGGAATTGCCTCAATGGAGACTTCCATGTTATATAGCACAGCAGAACTTCAGTGTTCCCTGATGTACAGCAGATATCTCAGTTTACATTTACAGGCATATATATGTATGTATATTTACACGTACATATTCATACATAATCTATATAATCCTCCCCATGTATGTTCTCTCAGCTTGACGTTTACTCTTGGCTGTCTAGCCTTTACCTGAGAGTATCACAGAATCACAGAATGGTAGGGGTTGGAAGGGACCTCTGTTGGGTCATCTAGTCCAACCCCCCTGCCGAAGCAGGGTTGCCTACAGCAGGCTGCACAGGACCTTGTCCAGGCAGGTCTTGAATATCTCCAGAGAAGGAGACTCCACAGCCTCCCTGGGCAGCCTGTGCCAGGGCTCCGTCACCCTCAGAGGGAAGAAGCTCTTCCTTATGTTCAGACAGAACTTCTTGTGCTTCAGTTTGTGCCCATTGCCCCTTGTCCTGTCGCTGGGCATCACTGAAAAGAGTCTCGCCCCATCCTCCTGACATCCTTAAATGCTTAAGATATTTATAAGCATTTATTAGGTCCCCTCGCAGCCTTCTCTTCTTCAGGCTGAACAAGCCCAGCTCCCTCAGCCTCTCCTCATAGGAGAGATGCTCCAGTCCCCTCATCATCCTTGTAGCCCTTCGCTGGACCCGCTCCAGTAGCTCCTCATCTTTCTTGAACTGGGGAGCCCAGAACTGGACAGAGTACTCCAGATGAGGCCTCACCAGGGCAGAGTAGAGGGGAAGGAGAACCTCCCTCGACCTCCTGGCCACACTCCTCCTAATGCACCCCAGGATCCCATTGGCTTTCTTGGCAACCAGGGCACACTGCTGGCTCATGGTCAACGTATCGTCCACCAGGACACCCAGGTCCCTCTCCACAGAGCTGCTCTCCAGCAGGTCCGCCCTGCACAGACCAGTCATACTGCTTTCTCTTTTGAGTATGTAAACAACTTTTCCCACAATTATCAAGTGAAAAATTATGCTTTGAACTTACATCTAGAGCCCTGAGAAAATTCAAAACTAACATAAAAATATTTTTCTGTTGGCCGTGCAAGACACATTATTGCTGACTACTAGAAATGATGTAGAAGTGCTGTCTGTATGTGTTAATTTCCAAGGATTTTTTGATGGCCTGGGGCAGCAGGAAAAAGGAAACTGAAGTACAATGGCAGAAAACGTTGTGTTTTCGAACAGATGTTGAGAAGCTTTCTTAGTCATTTTTCCTGCCTTTCGCGTAGAAAAAGCAGAACTACAGTAAATAGATCATAAGTGTCTTCATGAGTATCTGTGTAGAATGAGCCATTGTACAGAAATACTCGCTGTGGTGAAGGTAAGTGCCTGAGGGACCTGGATCGACTGATGCAAATCGGTGGCAGTACGAGCTGGACGGAAAAATGCTGTGAAGCTGGTTGTAAGGAGGATCTTTTATCAGGCCTTCTAATTTCTCTCGAGGAAAAAAGTAAGCTTCCTTCCTGATGAGGGGTATATACCCCTGTCCTTCTGACACAGCTTTGGTATGATACTTAGTACATTCCAATTTCGAGGCGTGGGCTGTTGAATGTATAGTTCAAAAATATGACCCACTGAGGAGAACTGGTCAAAAATACATTGCAGTGCGCTGATGCTGCAGTTCATCTGCAAAGAGTCCAAATGAACTACCTGCCTGTGCACCAGTGTTCATGTCCCTGAGTAGCTACTGAGAAGAGAAAAGAAAGCTCTCTATAACCACAAAAATTTGTAGTTTTGATTTAGTTGTTACACCTGTTATGGTTTTGAGTACCTTTAAAGGAAAGCTCAAGATGGCTTAGGAGAGGCTACTGCATCAGCTGAGGCAGGTTTTTAGATGATGGCATTAGTATACCTTTTATTTTGGGTGCTACCATCAGTTAACCTTTCTTGATAGTTTATCGTTTCCTGGAAAAATTTTTTAGTTCGCTTCTCACAGAACAGCTGTTCTTTCATGTTTCACCATTTATAGCTGCAGTGATCCATCTTACTGTAAAAGTATGCACTGGTAGAAAGCTAAACAATTTCTGCAGGCTGTCAGTGTTAATAATTTGTTCCGTTTTGTCATAAGAATCTATCTTATTTCAATGTGTTTCATAAAAAGCTAAGTATAGCACAGGAGATAGAGAATTTGGGGGCAGTTAATGGATATAGTGCTTTTCCCTGAAAAAGGTTATTTCTGTGGAAGATGATGTACCTGTTTTTGTGAATTTGGTTTTTTTTTTTTTTTTTTAAATATTTGACACTCTTGTAGTTTCTGAAATTTTCTTGCTTTTATGAAGGGAAAAATTCAGTGTGAGAAATCTAATTTCCAGAGAAAACAAGATCATAAAGGAAGTACAGAATGTTCATTCTTGTAAACAGATAGTTTTGTTTATTTGGGGGGGTGTGTTTCTTGGACCAGTGGTATTTATTCTAAATTCCACTGAAGAGTTTTGAGGATAAGATGATTAATTCTCCTTCATGTCTCATTAGTCTTTAGTAAAATTTGGAGCTGAACAGCGACTCAGTCCTTTAGAAACTAATGCTTTAATAAAATTGTAATTGTTATGAAATTCTTGCTTAAATCAAGATTCAGGTAAGGAAAACCTTTTCTAACAATAGAGAGAAATATTTATAATCTTTGAATATGTTCCCTCACAACTCGTGCTGTGTTTCCTGCCTAATCTTTCATGGCTCCCTTGTAGAAGACCCAGGCGTAAGGCTTAGGATGGTTTGCCAAGTGCTTGAAAATTTTGCTCATTACGTTTTATTAATGATTTTCCTTTTAATACAATTAAATAATCAGTAATGCTGTTAGGAGAAGAAAATCTAGATTGAGAAGAGGGTGGCAGTTTCTGTCCTCCTTATTTGACAAGTTATTTGCCTTCTTGTCTTTAGGGGAATTTTGTCTTTCACTTTTCCCTGTTTATTTCTTGTTTCTTTTCTTCTGGGGTTCAACATCAGACGCATTAGGAATCCAGGCACTTCTCTGGATGTCTGCCCAATCTACTAAATTACTCTGGTACTCACAACGGAAGATATTATGGCAGCTTTTGGAGAATCAGCTGGAGAAGAGTCTGTTGCTGCAATTTTTTCCTGTGGGATGCCAGTATGATGGAGTGTTCCATGCTACCACGTAGAGCTATAAGCAGTTTGTGGTCTAATAATTACAGTGCAGTATACTGAATGCACAAAACCACGTCATTTTACAAAGTCGAGTTAAAGCATGTACAACTGGGAAGATTTCAAAATATAGAGGATGCAAGGAACTTATATTAAAAAAGTGTCATAGAATGATGTACTCATCTATAAATTTTCATATACTGCTAAAGTCATATGAAAAACAGCAATGTTTTGGGTTTTTGTTTTTTTAAACTGGCAGAGCAGACTAAAAGCTTTTGAAGCATTATATGGTCCTGGGTTTGATCAAACCTTTCCTCATAATGCATAAGAAATTACTTTATTGTTTCCGTCTGAATTTTTCTAGTCCCATCTTTGTGTAGTCCCAATGCCTGTGACAGACCGTTGGTAACATCTTTTCAAAGCAGAGAATCACTTGTCTGATTACATTTAAGTCACGCCTATGCTTACGGGTATCAGCAAGTTGTGTGGCTTGGCCTGTGAGACAAGCCTGTTTTTCTTCTGGTTTCCCAAGACTTCATGTCTGTTACTATACCGTGCAGAAAAGAACCTTCTGGAAGTCAATAATTCTGGTGATTTATTGGACTGCTTGTGTTTCATTAGTGGTGGGAACAATTTATGTGGCTTTGTTGTTTCAGCACGCAGCTCAGCTTCTGCAGTTGGCCCAGTTGGTGGAGGCTCTGGCATCGTCCTGCTTTCCATTGTTTTGTATATTTTTGTCACTCTAATGAATGCCAGCTGATTGCACGGTTGCTGTTAAACATATTAGTGGTGGGCTTTACTGTAACTTAATTTGTATTGGGCTTACTGATCTGGTAAAAGTCTTTTGCTATTTAAGTAGCTGGCCACGGTTTCTCCGTTTGGTGTCCGTACGGGTCCACTGCTCTGCTGACTGGACATCGGGAATCACAGAGCTGCACCAGTTGACAGTCATGATCTGTTTTGAATCACAGAATCACTTGCTTTGAGTAATAATCTCTTCTGTGTAGAGAACGTGTAGAAGAACTATGTAACTTTGGATTCTAGGTGCTGGTTGGCACAATGGCCAATGGTTTTCCAGCCTTATGTACTTCTGCAATTTGTTGTGCTGCCTGAATAACGGAAGCCAATTAGGAAGGTTTTGAGATACGGTTTTGGCTAGAGAGTTAAGTAACTTTTTACTGATAGGAGAAAGAGAGAGGCTGTGGAGAAAAAAGAAAAGCGGGAATGGCTTTTTGATATAGATGGCCAAATGGCATTTGTTTGAACTACGTTTTATGGCTTTTGTTGAGGTGGCTGCATCTTTACATTTTCTGTGTGTATAAATGACTCGTGTATGTTAGCCTGTGTTTCTTAATCTGTAATGCAGGCATGTAATTAGAATAGAAAAAGGAGAAAGGTAAGGAAAAAGATTAGAAATATATAACAGCTGTATTCACTCTAGAATAGGATAACAGTATAAAATAAAAATGTGTTCTTGTTTACCTCCAGTAGATAGTTGTGCTAACAGCACTGTGCTAGTGCAGGTTAGAAGCGGTGATGCATTAATCTTGCAGTGTTTTCCTGTTTTATTTTTCTGAACTCATCTTGTGGGATTTTTTTTGCAGCTTTGCTTAGTAGTATACCAATACTGAGAGTGAGCGTGCAACAGGAATCTGCATCAGCGTGATTTGCGCTGTGGTTTAACCCTAGCAATTGCATTTCTATTGAAGAGACTGATACAGCCTTCTGGCTTTCTTCCCCTGTGCTAGCACAAATGCATATGGCCTCACAGTGAATTTGATTGAATTAACTTGTTCTTAGATCACTTGCTGTTTCGATTCACCACATGTGAGTCCTTGTGCTGACACGAGAAAGGAGGTGGTTTTGGGTTACGAGTGAACAACTGAATGATGAAATTGCTCCTTTTAGCCACAGATTGATTAAACGGATTGTTGATATTCCTCTGTTTTTAAACTGTGTCTAAGATCAAAAGCTTTTTCTGCAGCTGAAAATGATATGTCCGAAGCAACATACAAGAACTAATGATGTTGCCTCCAAGCGCAGTTAGCTCTAGCTGCATGTCTTTCACATTTTGATATCTCTGTGCCTGTGAACTGTTAGGGATTTAACTATTAGGGATTTAAGTTTGCAAGACTGCTATTTCTGCTTTGAATTTTGGCTTGGAATCTTACTTGAAGAGTAAGATTCTTACTTACTTGTCTTAGTATTGAAAAGTCAGAAGGGGTCTTTGCTTGTCACAGCTCATGCCTCTTTCTAACTCCAATAATTAGATGTATTGGTATATTTTGTATATAGTCAGACAGTTATATGTAATGGATATCCATTTTCTAGACTTATTTCTTTAAAGATGTCAAGTGCCATGAGTTTCCTCCTCTTACTGTAGTTCAAATCTTGAAGGGTTTTTTTTTTGCAAGGGAGGAGAGGGGATGGTTTGTAGAGCCATGTTTTAGTTCAATACAGGTATATCCATATTAATAAATAAACAAAAAGCAGATCAGAGGAAGAGGAAACAGTTAAAAGATCAAACTTAAAATGAAATATGTGCTTGGGTTCATTTGGAGAGGGAAATATTTTTTCTCAACCACGTGTCAGGACTTCTATCTTGGAATAACCTTCAGTTGCTATTACTTCATTTCTATAGGATAATGTGCTCTTAAAGGGTTCAGGATAGCTTAGTTGCTTAACTTAAGACTTCTTTCACATCCTTATATATCCTTCCTTTCATGCTAAATTATATAGTACAGACTCTAGGGTGCAATATTTCCTTTAGCAAAAGTACTTTGTGTGGATTGTAGAAAATGAATAATTACTTAAACATTTTTTCCAGTTTTTCCTTACATTGCAGCCCAAATTCTGCTTTCTGTTTTGTCTTCTTGATCAAAACTAAATTGTCCTGTATTTGTTTCAGGACAGAAAGCACATTCTTTTTTTTTTTTATGAGTGTCAGTTGCTAGTTCTTCTGTCTGTTTTTCCCTAAAAATGAAGGTTGTTCCCTAGAATATATTCCACGTACGATAGTCTAATTTGTCACTAAAGCTCACTCTTTCCTAAGCAAAGTAATACTTGCAAAATATGGACAATATAAAACACTAGTTTGACATAAAGTTGCAGGTATTCTGTATCCTTTTTCAGGATTATTATTTTTGTTGTTTTAGCCATCCGTATTTACTCAGTATTTCTTGTACAGATTTTCTTCTGTGTGTATACATATATACACACACGTGCACAAACTTTCTTGCTGACTTTCTTGCAACTGCTCGACTTCTCTAGTGGTGGGCATCAATTAATCTTGAATATAGAGCAGTCTATGAACATTTCTTTAGTTGATCACCTTGCAATGTTTTTACTGAGCGATAGTTCCACTTTTTACTTGCTTTATAGGCATCTATGTTACAGTATTTTGACAAATCGTGATATGATTTTAATACTTTGTATCAAAATAATCTCCAAATAATTAGACCGTACATGAGATGTACTTTATTTAGATTTTATAAGTCTGTGACTTGTGAGGTTATAGGTTCTGAGCAACGAAACAGCTTCTCAAAGAGAATAAAAAACCAAGTTATTTGAAAATCAATGTTTTGAATTCTCCTGAGGCTTATGCTTTGAAGCCTGTGTTTAATTTACTACTTGCCTAGTGGTTAAGTTCCAGTCTGACTCTTCTGTTTTAAGTGAGTGCAGTCTTTTGACTTAGCAAGCGCCTGCTCACATGGAGGCAGAGGCTATTGGTAGTTTGAGAATTTTTTTTTGGTCTGTTTTTTTTCCTAAATTTGTTCCTTTTTCTCCTTTTCTTTCATTTCGGACTAAGAAAAAAGCACTTTCTGTTAAAGCCTTCGATATCTTCAGCAACGTATCGTTATGACCTTCTCATACCTCTTTGAGAGTAGACACTGAACATGCAATATGCAGTATCCAGTCTAGGACACTACTAAATCTCAAGACAAATATGCACATTCTATTGCAAAGATAATGGGGAAGAGTTTAAGCGATTTAAAAAAATTGCTGTAATTTGAGTCAGCTGCAGACAGATGAGGTCGTCTAAGATGAGCTAAGATATGGGAGGTCAAGGAGGGTTGCACTCTTCTGCCTGTACTTAAAATTGAACTTCGTGACTTGAAGCTGTTCCCAGACTGGTAACCCTCTGTTAATAGGTACTGAATTTGCTTCTCTGAATTATTGCAGAAGTACATTCCAAAATATCCAAAACAAAACAGTTTCTCTGTTCACCTCCTTCTGCCTTAATTGTATTTCTCTTGAACACTTACTACTTTCATTTTGGTAGGATCCTACAGAAGTCATAGTAGGATTTTGTTGTAAACCTTTGTGGAACTCCAGAGTTGGTGACAGCAAAGATGCACAGTAAAAAAAAAAACAAAACACTTCCAGAAGTAAACAATAGTCAATAATTGACAGTCAATTTTTGTGACTTAACACCTTCTCTTACTTAGCAAAAGATATTGGGTCTGTCGTGTCTGTGAAGATCAAGAGGGTTGTTTGGTCAGAGCTGTGTAAGACTCTGTCGTCCACTGCGTACTTATTACAAAACTGAAACAGTTCTTACAGTGTGGGGCAGCTGGAAAGTATTCACTTCTTGAGTTAGAAAGCCCACTATCTTAAAAGAAAGACCAAGATAAAGTTTTGGATTACTTGGAAGATGTTGTTCTGTCTCTATGAAAGTTGGGGGGTGGGGTAGTTCTAAATTTTGCTCATAACGGGCTTTGCAGATACGGAAATATTTGTAACAACCACACATGTATTGTGCAGGCATGTATGAAGATTTCAGGTCGCTTAGACTTTAGATAATCCCCATTCAGAAAAAATGCAATGTCAGATTGGTGGAATTCGTCTCGAGTTTATGACATAGAAAAGAGTGAACCACATTCCCATTTAGTCAGACAATTCAGAACAAAGTATTTGTACTATGTTCAGTTCTTGGAAATTAATTTCATTTTTCTTTGAGAAGGTAGATGTCACGACATTTTATTATTTTTTTAATTTCCATGTACTTTGTCTTCTGCTTAATACTGATTGAGTCTGATGTCTGTTTTACCACACTTCTGTCATCTGTCAGCGGCAGCTGAATGTAGCTCTTCTCATCAAACTAGAACAGGTTATTGTGATGGGGACCTCTTAACAAAGTTGCAATTTTAGGCATGATCAAGTAGGGTAATAGAAATATTCGTGTATCCATGAAGCCTAAAGTAATTATTTCAGCCTTTAATGTAAAGTTGCTAATATCCATGAATAGTCAGGTTGGGCGTATTTTTTTGATTTTTTGTTTGCTTGCTTAATGACACTGGGCGTTACTGAACTCGTGATTTGCAGGAAGATGTTTCAAATGTTTCCAAAAGACAAAGCGAGAGAGCTTAATCAGATATGAAGAGGGAAGGTGAAATGAGTTAACTCCTTTAGAAACAGTGTCAATTCAATTTATTTTCATTAGAAAGCACTACAGAGATTTATAATCCTGAAGTATCAGTAATTTATAATGCTTGCATTTGAAATTTTAATTATATCCTTGTTGAACCAAACACTGTGTTATTAATTATCAGACAGCAAAGGCTTTAGTGGTGCCCAGCGACAGGAGAAGGGGCAGTGGGCACAATCTGAAATGTAGGAAGTTCCAGCTGAACATGAGAAAGAACTTCTTCACTCTGAGGGTGATGGAGCCCTGGAACAGGCTGCCCAGAGGGGTCGTGGAGTCTTCTTCTCTGGAGATACTCAAACTCTGCCTGGACGAGATCCTGTGCAGCCTGCTCTAGGTGACCCTGCTTCGGCAGGGGGGTTGGACAAGGTGATCTCCAGAGGTCCCTTCCAATGCCTGCCGTTCTGTGATGTGAGAACCTCGCTCCACATTCATGTACATCTGGCCTATAAGAAAATAATTCAATGCGGGCATGTCTCTTGGACAGTGTCATGCTTATTTCTTTGGTTTTTTTCTAACAAAAGCTGAAAAGACCAATACTGTTAATAGAACTGTCATTCTGTAGCACTGAATTTGGGCCAAAACTGTTTAGTCTGTGCACTGTTGGATCCCCCGGCTGTACAGATTTCATACAGACTATATATGAATACATGATATGATTTCTGTTCAGTTAGCTGGGACATATGATTAGGATTCATGACGACTTATCACTTCTGTGTTGGATGTAGAAGTATAGATAAATCAGCATAGAATTAGAGTAGAGCAGACAAACCGTGATATAAAAGCTGATGTAATAAAGCTAGTCTTCACAATTTTGGAACAAATTTTAAATGCTTTTGGGCTACTGCTTGCAGTCATTTAGTTGACATAGTCTGTCCCTAAATTTTTATTTACTGTGTCATTATACTATGGCATGGATTATTTTCAGGCAGAAGTATTCAGTGTGGCCTTTACAGTGCCGGAGATGGATAGTCTATAGAAACATAGGCATTTTCTCCTGGGTTTGTCACGTCTTTGCAGCAAAGGCAGATGTAGTACAAAGTGTGCGTGTCTTTCCAACTCGCTTGATTCTTTACCTCTGTGATATCCATCTCTGTTTGTTCCACTTCCTCTGAGTTTCACCTCATTGCCCTTCAGCTTCTCCGCTCCTTCACTGCAGTTTTTTCCTGCTAGAGTTCTAAGGGTTTGTCTTGCTGTTGCGCCTGTGTTTTGCTCTTCTTTCGTGACCTCTGTTTCTTCTGCTGCTGAAGCTGATGTTTCCCTTTGCTACTCACCGATGGGGTTGGTGCCCCTGTCTCCCTGTTTCTCCTCCGACTCCATTCTTTCCCTGCTGTTGAGCACAAAAAAATTTGGAGTGGAAAGGTAGATTAGTGAGTAAACTGATCAATGACAATTTGATAACCTTCCTCCCAACCTGGAACTCCCAAACTATGAATTTTGCTCCAATGTGTCAGCCAAAAATGAATTCTATAGGAAGGTTTTCAAAAGGATGTAGTAAAAAGAGCAAAGAAAGTAACCACCACAGGGAGCTTCTGCTGTTGTATCTATTTGAACAGAACATTAGGTCTTGGAAGCTATACTTCTAAAGCTTTCCTTGGAAAATAACTTTCTTTTATTCTCTCAAGAACTTTATGCCTTCAGGATAGATATCAGCACTGCGTAACACACTCCATGCAACAATCCCATCCCAGGGAGAGGTGTTATACTTCACTGAATTCTTCATGTACGTGTAGCAATACCTATTTGCTGGACCAATATTACTGATTGGTTAGTAAATGAACTAGAAATTTATGCAGCTGCTGTGTGAACTTGCATTTACTAAACCAGAACTTTATTATGTTCAAGAAGTGGGTTTTGCAGTGGCAGTAAAGTGGTGGTTTTGGACCTTAAAAATAACGTACAAAGCAAGCATAGTGAGTAAATGAAATATTTTGCTAGGGAACAGCGTGATGTCTTGGGAGCAGCATGACATGTTTTGTGGGGGGTGGTGTGTTTTCAGAGTGAGGCTGCTGTGAGCTCTCCTCTCCTGTCGTTTCCAAGCGGATCAGCGGTGCTGCTGTATAAAATGGTGTATTCATGCGCTGGGAAGCGGGCTCGTCTCTAGCTCTTTTTTTTCCGGGATTTTCTAGGTATGTTCAGAAGTGATCCAGAGCAGACAGACAATCAAAAAATTACTTTGATTGCTGAGATACGACTAGAGCCAGTCTGGCAGTGGGGCTATAAATCAGGATTTTAAGAAGCAGTGCTGAGGAGCACTAAGTTATTTGGAAAGGTCTGTCATTTCTCAAGAGAAGCAGTGTGATGAGGTCTCACAGGGGAAAGCTTTGTGGTTACAGAAGTACCACTGTTCTCTTTTAGCCCCTCCTGTTGGAAGGAGTCCAGAACCGTGTAGACGTCTAATAAAAGCATGGTAGAATCAGTCTGGCTTTGCTTTACGTTCTAGCAGAGAGACAGAATTTGACCTTAATGTTTCTAGTTAGTAAGGGCATGGAAATGGATTTGGGATAGCCTTTGTGAAGAGAACATTCCAAACACTGTTTGAATCGAGGGCTAGAAAACTAAGAACAGCAAGCCCCCCCCCCCCCCCCAAAAAACCTCAGCCATGGGTATTAGCGTGTAAGATTTAAAGATCAAACTTTTTTAGACTGAGCTACTTGATTCCTCAGTGTAAGTTTTCTGAAGGGTTTCTTACAGTGTTAAGGAAGCAGCTTTCTCTCACCAGCTAATTGTTACCTACTAAAATAGTGATTAGAATCTTTTTTTCACTTCTGGCCGCTGAAAGATGTAGAAGATGCACTTTTTGAGGTATTTGGGACCTTAAGAGTGCAATAGCTAGAGGTAGCAAAGGACCAAAAGGACAGTCATCAGTGTTTTTAGAACCTGAGGGTTCAATACCTCCTGCTGTGTCCAACTGAAGTATATGCATCTCCCTCAGGAGTTGCCTCAGCAACTGAGCAGGTTGTGTTAGGCATGTGGCTTCACTTTTTTTAAATTTGGTTCATGAGAAACAAAGGACAGACATTGTTATCAGTTCCTGGAAGACCGTCTAGTTCATTAGTGTCTATCACATCTCCTTGTAGTGTGGATAAAGACAATCACTGAATAGCAGACTACTGGAAGACGAGAATTGTCATATATCCTTGGTTCTCTTAAAAGAATGTAAGAAAGCAAAAAGATCTATGCACGCTGCCAGTGTGAATTTGTGTTTTTGCTTGTCTCCTGCCACGCGTGTAGATAGCCAGTATTTCTGAGATTTCCTAATCTTCTAGATACATAAAAGATGACTGATACCTATATGAGACATGTGTAAATGAGTTTGTTGTTTATTGGGATAGAGCACGTGTTAGTTACCACGTATTTGTTACCATATAAATATCAGTTGGATTTGATGTCGTGTGATTTTTTTGTGTGTGTTTTTTCAAAAACCAAAACCTTGCCATGCAAACCCAATATCTGAATCAGAACATCAGAATTCATATTTGATTTAGTTTTTAGTATTCCTTATTTTGAAATTCCAAGCAGAGTGAGGAGAGAGATCGGGTTACAGGATGTATGAAAGAAGGACTTGCATGGAAAAATACAAGTAAAGGGGGAAAAAACCCCAATAATAGTGAAGCTAGTATATAAACATGAAGTGTTTAATCAATTGTAACTATTAAAATAGTACAGTACATTAGTACTTAATACCGACTGCTAAAAACTCCTTAAAAATTAACCTTTTAACAAGTCTTCTGCATGCTATAGACACACACAGTCTTTCCTAGCAATTTGTCTTTTTATGGAATGAAAGAAGAGCTGCTTATTTTAGGAATTTTTTTTTCCTCATGTGGTGGGCAGTTGCTGTGGTATGTAGTTGCTTGGGAAGAAAACAAAAGAAAACGGCAAATTTATTTCTGTAATCAGGCCAGAGTAGCCCTTAGCTTTTTTTCATAAGATGTTCTAGGATAGCTACTTTGATAATGTTGGGGTTTTTTTCCTGAATACAGTTTATTTTTTTTCTGTATGACGTATGCATAGGATTTAGGAATAGCAAGAGAATAGAAAAGGTAGGAGATGAACTGGAGAAGAAGAGATTTTAGATGTTTTTGCACAACTGCTTCTTTGTTCAAGTATTAAAGCCGAAGGCCGTGCTTTTGAAGTGTCTAGTACTTTTGAATGTCCATTTAAATATTAAAGTAGCACCTAATTCTTAAGACACATTCTGCACATAGTAAAATGTGGCTCTTCAAATGTGTTTCAAATTGGATGTCTACAGTCAGTAATAATTTCTGATGACTGATTGATCTTTCTGTGATTGAGAAATTCATGCTGTCCTTCTTTAACAGAAGTCTGTTCCTGCTGATACCTGAGAACCCACATTGTAAGGAAGCAAATCCAAATGTTGAAAAGGAAAGCATTTTTCTTATTCTTTATCCCAGTTTCTTATTCATTCTTTTCCTTGCTTATCTTGGTAAAAAATGGAAGATGATTGGAACACCCAAAGGGATGAAATAATGGTCTCGATAGGAAGTTTGCGAGCTTGGAGACACTGCTGTTATATAAATGCGTATTGTGGGCCTATATAAATCTCTGTGCCAGTGGAAGCTAAAGCGCTGCAGTAGGTTTTGCTGGTACTAGTTCAATTTACAGATGTGGAGTAACCATGGTAGAAAGAGAAAATGATGAAATAATGTGATTTTTAAGCAAATGTTTATTCATGAAGTTCCCATTTTTCTGCTGGTCCTATCTGGCTGACTGGTCTCTCAGCAGGCTGTGTAACGAACACCACATGGTAGAGTAGCAGGCACAGAACAGCAGTGGCGAGGCGTCTGTTGCGGAGGCACAAAAAAATGTAAAACAGAACTCGGCTGGAAAAAAGTATATTGTAAAGACTTAATTATTCTTTCTTTTGTTTTAATATAACAGGGAACAAACTTGCTTACTGATGGGGATTAAATTATTTCTGATGGACGCTACAGGAAGTTTTTTTGCTTATGAAAGGATTTAAGAAAAGTGTTGTTCACGTGAGCCTTATTTGGTATCCTGTCCTACGGGAATAATTTGGGACATAAGACATATGTAGTACAGTGAGAACTGAGTAGCTTCCCATGCTAGTGCGCTTTGAAAACACACTGTTTTCGTATACCTTTCACTACTGGCATGTTGCAAGTATACCTATTTTTAAGATTAATTTCGGCCTTCTGAAGTATTGATTTTTGTGTCTGTGTAACTCAGGAAAACTATTCTTAGGTCTGGGTAAAATTAGAAGGTGATTAAGGACATGGTAGGAAGTGAAGGGTGTATCTAATTGTCAGCTTTCGTGGTGGATGTTTTGTTGTTTCATTTATTAATCTCTGACCTAATCTTGAGGTATTAGTATTTGTTTCAACTGGACTATGGCATTTATAGGTAGAAAGAAAGATAAGTTATTTGTGATACCTTAATGAGATATTTCTGGACATGACTTTTTTAGAATTCTAGAGAAAAGACAAAGATATCTGTATGTTGTGTTATGTAAAGATAACATTGCAATGCTACTGTTACAGTAATGTAAATACACTTGAAATTACGTAAATTTAACAAAGCAGGGTACCAAGAGTTTATTTGGAGTCAAAAATACCAGACAGTAAATTTGTAAGTTAACTTGGTAAAAGAGAAAAAGAATTTTAAGAATACATTTTGGTGCCATTCCTCAAGAATGTGTTTCAAATCTATTGTACAGCATATCATATAACTGTATTAACTATTTATTTCATTTAGAAACACATCTTTTCAGACATTATTTACATGTGCCATCTTTCCTGGTGAACGTGCATTTTAGGGCAGTGAAAATGGATTTACAGGTGAGCATTTTTGGATATAACAGTGCTGTATAGGCAGAGTTTATCCTTTGCAGTGACGCCAGCATTCTCTTTCACATTCTTCGCAGAGAGATGAAGTCTTTGATATCTTGATATGCTTTATTGTATTTTCTGAATAAGATGATCATCTCATTTTCTGTAAGAAATTACAGGTAAACCGCTTTGCCCAGTAGCAACACAATAATTTGGTTGGATCCTGCAGAAAATGTGTGTATTCAGACGGCTGAAATCATCTCGCTATGCCAGTCAGCATGAGCTGAGTGCCAGCCTCTGCTGTGCTCCAGGTTGTGAAGGGTTTGGTTGCAGGGAGTGACTGTGTTGGGCTAATGTGTGTCACCAGCATCCTGGTTTCCCCCTTACTATGTTTAACTATTGAAAATAGCCAAACATGTTGCAAACAACCCTGTGCATCTTATTCTACGCTTGGACAGGCGTTCTGTTTAAATGTTACCTTGTCACGTTCTGCCATGCAAAGCAATTGCCCACCTGCGTTAATGCACATACTTAGTTCTTTCTCTCTTGCTCTTCGGTGATATCTGTTTAGTCTTATTAGTGCCTTGGTGTACTTTCGTGTGTTCTCAAGCCTGTGAGAATTATGAATGACCAGATGGCATTGCAAGCTTTTTTAGCTTGAGTGATAGACACTTAAAAAGCCATTGTAGCGTGGCTAGCCAGGCAGCATAGCTACCTGCTCAGCAGGAAAGACAATCATTTTGGTTTGTAACAAAGCTGAAGTCAAACTTTAACTGTAAAGCATATTAGCATTTGAAGGAACTCCAGAGTCCTTGTGTGATATTTACCTACTTAAAACTTTTGGTAGTTGTGCTACAGTTTTGCCCATTAAAAGCAGTTAATTGGCTTTTCTGTGCTGTTTATTCATTCTGAAAGACTTAAAATATTTTAATGATGTCCTTTTTAAAAAAAGCAAACAAACAGCAGCAAAAAAACCTACTCCAACTTTTATTTCTATTCCAGGCTACACAAGCTGTAAAAAACAACCACAGAATTAAGTCTGCTGTAATTCTGGACTTGAACACAGATATTCAGAATGGCACTACACACAAGTTCATTTTGTGAATATTCAGTTTTTCATAACAATATATGTTTAGGAGATAACATCAGTGGAACAGAAAATTATCTCAGGGTAGTAAGTGCCTCCTGCTACTTAAATGTCAGGGCAAAGACAAAGATTTTGTGTGTAATAAAATTTAAAGATATTTCAAATCCATCGAGTAGTGAGAAACAGTGGTCACTTCTGACAGTTACTTTTACCATTTGTGTAACCACTTTGCAACAAACTGATACCTGAAGTCATTTGAATCCTTATCATAACGCAATAGGGGACTAAAACACTTTGTCCTTACCAATTTATAATTAAAGGCTTAATGTGAAATAGACTATTGGAGACCTGTTTCAAAAAGACTGAAGTACTCTGGAGGTCTTTGCTTAAATAGTGACCGCTTACTGGGATCAGCCTGCAATAAAGCACTTTGTGTACTCTGAGGAGAGAAAAGAAAAGAAAAAAAAAAAAAAAAAGAAAGAAAATGGGGTGGAGGGCCACAATAGTGACAGAAGAGCCCCCTCCCCCCCAAATCAATGGTCCTACAATGTCAAGCAGTGCTCTTAATCAGCGCCTACTAAGCATCAAAAAAACCTGTATAGATGATGAGGGGAAGAAGGAATGATCACGTCAAGTGAGGTTATGTCTAAAAATTAATGCTTGCTTATGGTTTCGGTTGCAGAAACCACAGAAACAAACTAATACCCACTGTGAGTATCCTACTGAAGGATAGACTTGTATTTTGAGCAAAATCCTGTAAGAAAACCGGTAATTAATTGGATCAGTTCACCTTATGGGTGCTTGATTTGTCTGTTTTTCACTTTTCTGCCAAAATAGAGTATGGAATAATGAAAAGAAAAAGGTGAAATACCATTTCCAGGAGAAAAGTTTGGTAAAAATGGCATCATAAATATTTTGTCTTTAGGGCATCTTAGCTGTTCTGACCAAACCGGGAGGTCTCTTCACACAGCCTGAAAAACACATATAGGACATAATTAGTTCATTAAGTGGAACATTCTTCAAAAACTACAGACACTCAGAGTTGTTTCCAAGAGTCAGACACGAGCACAACACATTGGTACTGCTGCATGTGTTTGGCCATGCAGTTTAATTAGAAGCACAAATACAATAAATTCTCAAAAGTTTCAGAAATTGCTAGACTCCTGTTTTATTTGGAAGAAAGCTCTCACTACTTCTTTGCCGCCATGATTATTTTCTGCATGCATGTTGTTAATCAGAACTTTATTCATTACGGATAGTAATGTGACCTTCCCTGGCCTCTAAGACTACAACATGTGACTGTGAGAGGTACCCAGATGCTCCTGTATTACAGAGCCAAGATGACTGTGGTCCTAGAAGAATACTGAACAGGACACTAGCTGAGATACTTGACTTGTACTATAAGTCAAGTTATTTTCATTACTTTCAAGAAAAACACATCTGTAAAACTGCTAGGCAATTTGCACATAGCTTACAGTAAGTGCAGAGAATTTTCTAAATTTTTGTCTCCATTTAGTTTCAGGGTTTTTTCAAAAGAACTAATTATTTTTCTTGCAGTATAGCTATCTCTCTTGTCCTCTGAGTCTTGGATGTATGTTAGCACTTTCACTGTATTAATAGGACTGTGTGAAAAATGTAGTGGTACACCTTTTGCTTCCACAAATATTAGATGACAAAAAATTTGAGGAGAAAAATCTGTTTTGTGTGCTGAGCAGTTACCTGGTTTCCGTTCTCTGTTCTTCCTTTTCCCAGACCAGGAAATATTATTTGGTCTGTTCTGGGAGTTTACTTGCTTTTTGAACCTTTGCAGGCTTAAAATATCCACAACATGTTGATGGCAGATGGGTGGGAACATGGCCGTATGAAGGAGAGAAGTGGTCTTTTTTATCTCTGTTTCCCTTCTGCACACTGTGTTATGCCCTGGGACAAGATTTTATGTCCATACTTCCTAATTCTTCGTATTTGTCGTACTATTCAGGAGAGCTAATGGGAATGTTTAGCGTACGTAGCTCATAGTGATTTACCAGTATGCTCTGTTAGCTGCATACTGTTAGACTTCTCACTGTGACAGTGATGCTTACCATGTTAAACAGGCATATCTTGGAGAAGTTATACAGTCACACCAAATTCTAACATAATTAAGCAGATCATATATCATATTTTGAAATGACTTTAAAGGGCAAACTGAATGACAATGTTTTGTTTATGACCTTTTAATCTTGTCTACAACAAATTAAATTTTGTCTACAGAGAATAAATTTATAAAGATGAAGTGTCATACGGCAAGAAAATCCATTAGGAAGTCTTAAATGTGTCTTGATAAACATAGCTTTGTAAGCTTCACAGCCATTTGGCATTATATCTAGTTAATTCATTGTGTTTGTATGTGTTGAGAGAAGGAGGGTGAACAAAAAGCATTTCATGTGACCTCCTTGTGAAGAAATAGTGGAGTCTGTGCCACTTCAGAAGATAAAACATGTATGCAAACTTTAAATGAAAAAAAAATAAGCCATCTTCAATTCATGTCACAATCTCCATTTAGAAGTAGTTGGAAAACACCATTTTGCAAAACAATTTATAAAGTCATAGGTACTTGATTTTAGTAAAAATAAGGCACTCTTCTAGGCTTGTGTAGGAATATTGGTGCTAATGGAAATCCCTCCTATTTCAGTTTATTGCTATTATCATAGATAATTCTGTCATATAATCCTTTCATTAAGTTTTCAAATTCTGTCACAAAGTCATCACCATCACAAGGAAATTCTTCTGAAACTTTATTACTAGGTTGAAAATGCCTTTGAAATTTCCAGCTTAGGTTAGTTCCAGGTGCATCAAAACCCACTGAATCTTATTGCAAACCGCTCTAATGCTCTGTTCAAAAGCACAGAGTAAACAATAAGCAAGGAAGAGCAGAAAGTGTCTTGGCAGGGGCAGGAGCATCAGTTTACTCACAGAAAAAAACAGTGTGTAATAGGGATTAGTAGGATTAAAAGATTAAAGTGAAAGAGAAATGGGCAATGCTCCTTACAAAGCTAACCACCTTGAGATAGCCTCTATTTCCAGTCCCAACAGCTCTGTGAAGGGTTCAGAAAAAGATGGGGTGGATACTCTCTGTTGCCTTCAAGTTGTAGGCAACCTCCACAACTTAGTGGTCTATACTAGAATATAGTTTTTATTTATCAAATGACAATACTGAAAACTGAGGCAGTTTGGGTGGCTCCCTGGAGAAGCCAGCTTGTCATGCAAACAAACATGAAATAGTTGTTGGACAAATGCTGATGTGAAGTACCAGTGGGGTACTTGCAGGCTTATATTTCCTATGGAGTAAACACTGCAGACGTGTTTAACCAAAAGTTATTCTAAGTGAAAGATGGCTTCAAAAGGAGGGGATCAGGGAGCTCATTTCACTACATAGTTACAGGCTGAATGGTAAACATACTTTTAAACGTGACAAATTTAAGTGAGGCAGTATCATTGAAAGTATAGATATTAGTTTTTATGTGATGTTACTGTGTGAAAACTAACAACTTGGACAAAGAAGAGACCAAAGAAATAGAACCTTAAGAAATAAAAGAAGATTTAGCTCTAAGATATTTTGAGCAAGTGCTTAAAATCCAAGTCATTCAGAACCTGGTTTAGTTAAAGAGAAATTACACATTTCATTGGCCTCACTGCAAACACAGTCTTTCACCAATCATATAACTCAAGATAAAAATTAAGAAGTGACCTAAAATACGAGCAGAAATGTGATGAGTATTGTTTCTTTAGTCTTTCTTTTAAGTGAAGTAGGAAATGGCAACAACTGTGTTAATGTTTTCTTACTTGAACACAATTTATACCTTTTTGTGAGAACTACATTTCCTGTGACTCAGAAGATGTAGCATTCAGTATGAATCAAATGAACGTTCTAAATCATGCTCCTTTATCCTTATTATGTATATTTAAAGTTAAAACCAATATTTCCTGCATAATCCGCGTAGGCTTTGACTTAAAGGGTGTAAAAGTTCAGTTTTCAAAAAGGACACAAGAACCAGAATCACCTGAGTCCTTTTGTATCATCTTTTCGAAGTCATTAGTAGATAAATGGCTTGTTACACGGGGGAGTGGTAGGTGTTAGCACAGACTGCCATGCAGGTTGAGCAGCTACCCTAGCAAGACTTAGTGCTGTAATGGCTACACTAGAAATGCCATTTCAGAAAGGTGTTTCAGAACGAAGTATTCCAGTTTGAGTGCAGAGAGGACGTGTTTTGATAGCAGTAGTATTTCTGCTCACTGATTAGATCTTTCCCTGCATTTTGCTAGGTATTAGCATGAGTAACTTTTACTGTACTGACTATGAATGTGTGTTAGAGCTCAGTACGTATGTTCTTGCCTCAGCAACGAGTGTTCTATGTACGCATTTGATCTTTAAATTGCTCTGTCAGCTTTGAAATACATGACTCAGTAAATACAGTGTTCAAAGAAAAATAAAACAACCTTATTGAACAGGCTTGATAATGATTGTGAATTAAAATGATACAAATAATTAACCTTTTACTATTGAATGTATTATGCGCTACACCGGTGCAAGAAATCATTGTGAAATATCTCTAATAATATTCTGAATCGAGTATTAACTTTGACATTTCTCAGCAGGTAGGGGCTCAAGAGTTGGTTTTCTTAGCAAAACCTGGCTTCGCCTCGTAACTTGAACCCTCTTAGAATGGGACACCGGTTATTAATGACTTAACAGAACCGCAGGCACAAGAACAGGAAGAAATGCTGAACTAACCATGCAACCGATACAGACTTTTTTGAATAATAACACTTTGGGTCACCAAAATAATAGGTACATAGCAAAAGCCTCATTTGGCCTTATGACAAGAACTGTTTTCTTTTATTGTAACAGAACTATAGCAATATTTCATTTGTGCTATTGGATTTTTGCTACCCCATATTGGCTCTATGTTGTTCATTTTTATTTCTTGAGAGAGAATTGGAAGGTAATAGTCTGCTATAGTTCTGTGTTTTTCTGCATAAAACCACATACTAGGAATTGCGCAAAGTGAACTGAAGTTCTCACGGGTGATGCATGCAAGGAGCTGCAGAACCTCTGCTTGCTTATTGCTTTGAAAACCAGTAGACTTTATTGTTCTATGAAGTTGGTCTCTTAAAGCAGCAGTGAATCGCTGCACAGAGTATGTTTAAGTATTTCTTGTACTGGTCTGTAATGCCAAAGGCAACAGTACAGTCAGTAATTTAGGCATGTTTCACTGCTGTGAAATTTGTTTTTTTTCCTTTTTCATGGTATCATGTTCATTTTTTCATGAATTGCATCACTTTAATGCATGCAGGAGTTTGTACTGTGCAAAGTGGGCTCCTCTGTGATTCGAGGAGCTGTAACAGTATTTAAATTACGTGTAAGGTACCATATTTCAGCTGCTGATATGATCATTTATGACTAACCTATTACAATTTGTTAGCACAAAACTGACCTTTCTCTTGTAAGCAAAGGGCACATTTTACAGCTTCCTGAACATGTCTTATCTACTTAGAAGGTTTTACAGAAAAGTAAGATGTAGTGACATTTAGTTTTATTCTAGTTCACTGCCATTAACCTCCTCCTACTGACTTTTACATAGTTGTGTATAGTGCTTTATCAAGAGAGCACAAATTAGGCTTCTCTGTGTTTCAGTCTGAAGCCTGTTACAGTGCTACGTCTTACAGAACTGCAATTTTGAATACTTAATGATACACTGTATATATTCCTGCCTGTGACACACATTTACACAACCACTTAGAAAACAGCTTCAATGAGTAAATAGTCGTATTTCTTCATTGCTCTGAAAAATCATTCTTTTAAATATCTGTTGACTTCCCATGAGGAGTCTTTGCTGATTGGCCTCCATCGCTGTATGCTGAGAGCGAAATAGGAAGCCAGTTTGCATGGCAAATTCTTTTGAATATTCGTATTTCACTTGGTTTGCTTTTCGATTTATGCCATGCCGTGCTGTTTAGTATGCTCAGTGCTTTGCTTTGCACCCTATGGATCAATTCAGCTATGAAGTTAACAAAGTATGGAAGGTTTCTCTGAGCACGTACTCAACCATGAATTTTCTGTACTTTTTTTTTCCCAGCGTGTTTAATGGATTTGGACTTAAAATCTAAGGCATTTCACAGGCTGTTTGATATGTATGGGAAAGCAGAGTTCAAAATGAGGTTTTCCTTTCAGTTAATTTAATGTTTGGAGTCTGTCAGATTTACTGAAAGATGGGTAGTTTTACTGTGTGAGTAACAAAGGAATCATATCATCCCTCATCCACCCCTATGGTTAGCCTTCCTTGAGTGTATTCATTACACTGATAAATGATTTCCAGCAGGGAACATTAGAAATGCTCCAGACTAAGAGAAAATAAAGTCAGAACCACATGGGAAGCTGTCTAAAGCAGATTGGGAATCACCTCAATTTTTAATTACTGCTTTGGATTGGTATGCTTTTCTGGTGTTACTACAAGTTCCAGTATTTGACAGTGTTGATGGATTTTTGAAATAATAGCAGCAGCAGCAGATACAAATTCAATCCAAATATGAATTATTCACTGCCAAAAGATGTATTAGTCCGTACTTACTAGCACTCAGTACTGTATTGCTGGATAAGAATGTTTCAGATTTCAGTCTTACCCAGACAGAGCTTTTTGCTGAACAATTTATATGCAATGTGCAATGCCATTCCCTGTGATGGGTGAGAGCTTGCAGAGGACTGTCATTTCTTTTGAATACTTTTTTGTCCTTTCAAGACATCTGTCTTGAAGTATTTTGAACTTGTCTTTGGACTACAAAGCTAAAATAACATGAATTTATATTTGAGTTTGGGCAATTAATTAAGCCTGTCTCGTTTGCCATGTGATGTGACACGGATCCTTGGGCCGAATTGTGTGTGTTTGATTTCTTTGCAAAGAGGTTTATCCTTGTACTGGTTTTTTGGGGTGTGGTTTTTTTTTTTTCAGCTGTATTATGCTGTGTGTGTGACTATCAATATCCATAGCAAGTTTCTTTTTACCCACATGAGAGTTTTTAAATGAACACAGTGGCTGGTTTAGAGCATAAATTCATACTACTGTTTTAAAAGACCAGCCCAGCAATTAAGGGAATAAAACCAAGAACACTAAAAATAGAAAAGCTGAGAACCTTTATAGCAACATCTCTATTTTTTGTCTCCAAAGAAACAGAATTTAATAGTAAGTGGTGCAAATGCAACATTATGTAAAGAAGGCAGGCAAAGGTTTATTTATGTATATTTTTCATTTAACTATCTTGTGTCAGTAAGAAAATGATAAGCTTGATTTCTGAAGATCCATATTGAACAAGTTCCTTATTTATGTACATAGGAGGAAGGAGATAGATTTCTGTGGCTGCATTTATTTATTTGCTCCCTTCTGATTAGGGGCAATGACAAGGTTCTTCTATGAATTTTGCATGAGAAATTTTGCTTTGTAGAGTGCTTTAGTAAAAATGAGATTGCAGCAGATATCACCTCGATAAGTAGCTAAAATAATTTTGCACATCATAGTGAGATCTGGCAGCTAATATGTAGTTTAATATCTAATACATTAGACACATTACTTATTAAAAATGTCTGTGGCTAAATATGAAAGGGAGTAGCCAATTTTATGGTCACATATTAATAACATCTATATATAATAATAAAGATGAATCAGGAAAGATATTTTCCTATTATGTACAGAATGTACAGCTTGCTTGGTGTTGCTTGCTCTTTTCATATCAAAAGGAGAGGTAAATGGTATTTCTGTCCAACCTTATGTGCAGTCTGCAACGTTAGTTTCTCCTGAAGCAACTGTATGTGTGTGAATTAGATTTTTCCTCCTGTGAGTTATTTTTATTACATTGGAGATACAGGTCAAGAAAGATTAAGAAACTGAACACAAGCTGATAGTTGCACCACATATTTGCACCACGTATTTGCAATGTGGGAGTAGAGTTTTGCCAGGCCAAAAGCAAAGGTATGAAAGTGTCTCAGATGAATGAAGGGGCAGATGGATGGTTTTTCTTGTTCATTTGACCAGAACTTCTGTAGTAGAATAGAGAAGTCTTTTACACTGGAAAGCACATTTTGCTAAGATTAGGCCGTTTTTAGAGTTGTAATTTTCAGGCTAGTTACTAGAATAAGGCACTTCGAGCATATTGCTTTTGCAGGTGAATAAATTGGAGCTTTATTATACTGCAGAGCTGTTAGCCTTATCGCATCAGTGCTGATATCCTTTAGATAAGCAGGCATTTAGACCCCACTTAAATGGTTACAATTATATTGAGAATGAAAGAGGGAAGATTGTTTTTAGTCTTTGGAAATTCTGATGTTGAATTGGGAAGACATAAAAAGACTCCAGAGCTTAGAATGTAAATGTACAGATTATATATTAATGTGTATCGCTGCTTCTGCCTAAAGGTGTACCTGTGTCTTACTGCATAGTTATCCTTAGCCAAAGATAAAAGCTAAGATCATTTCTCTCTTCTCTCTGTTTAAAAATATTTACATTAAAATGTCTGAAATGGAGTTTGCATAGTGTTTACATTTCTGAATGAGTGGAAGGTATGATGTTCCTACTAGAAAGTTGGGTGGTTTTTTACTTTTTTTGGCCCAATTTCAAATAGATAGCATTTTTAATTCAGTACTTGGATGTCACTGAAATATTCAAAGGATTAGTTTAGATGAAAGATTAACACCAAGTACAACAGTAGACTGCATGTGTGCCAATTGGAAAATTGTTGTAAAGTGTAGCAGAGAGCACAGTGCCATGTACTTTATGCAGAAAAATGGACGTGTTTGAGAATGGAAAAAAAATTAAACATGGGTGATGATTTTGGCTGTTGGGAATAGTAAACAGCTGGTAAGGAGTCTTCCAAAAGAAACAGCAGAGGTTGTATCTTCTTTTACTCCTTTTATCTTTAAATTTTTAATTACTTTTGTATGTGTTTGGTTTAAGATAAATGTGTTTATTTTTCATTCTGCTGTCCTCACCCCTGGTTCAGGCATAAGCACTGCAGTTATCATCATGCATTCGCCATGTTAATCACAGTCAAAAGTTAGCTTATGGTCAAGTTCTGTACTTGAGTCATTGCACTTCTGAATGTTGCTTTAGACACTTTTATTTGAGAACATGTAGCACTGAAATGCTGCTTTTTTCTGGTGTATTATTAAGACAGTAATCAGCTAGCTATGTAGATCTCTCTCATAACTGAATCACAGGATGCCATCTCTTTAAGGTAAAAGTATATGTATTTTCAGAAGTTACATATCTATCATCTGAATGAGTATTTTATAGAGTACTTTGAATATTCTGAACTGTCATCCACTGACACACAGCTGTGTGAATAAAGTACTTATTTAGCTGACTCCTGGATACTAAGAAAAGGTTTTGTTTCTGTGATAGAAGCACGCATCCTTTCAAATACGACATGTGCTGGAATGTGATGGGTAGGGGTCATGCAGGAGAAGCTAGAAATTTTCTCAACACAGAATTCTGAAGGCTGTTCTTACAGTAGACCTTATTCCAGAGTTCAGTTTTCGCAGTCTTCCAGCTGACATCAGAGGAGTTGTAAATGTTTTATGTTACAGCTGGTTCACACATTTAGCATTTGAAGGCAGGACCTAGACTATCCTGATACAGAAGAGAACAGCAAGCACCATACTTGACCAGTGTAGCAACCTTCTACAATAAAATGACTAGCTTAGCAGGTGAGGAGAGACCAGTGGATGTTTTTGGTCTTGGCTTTAGCAACACTTTCAGCACTGTCTCCCATAACTTGCTTAGGGACAGACTGATGAAGTGTATACTAGGGAAGGGAACAGTGAGGTAGACTGAAAGTAGGCTGAACTGTTAGCTGAGGGTTGTCATTGCCAGGCTGAAGTCCATCCGGAAGCCAGTCACTAGTGACACATCCCCAGTATCAATACTGGGGCCAGAACTGTTAAACACTTTAAGTCACCTGGATGGATGCAACATGCACCCTCTGCAAATTCACAGGAGACAGAAAGCTGGGAAGAGTGGTTGATAGATCAGATGATTGCCTGGACAGACTGGATGTGGGCTGATGGGAACCTCATGAAGTTTAACAGAGAAATGTGAAGTCTTGCGCCTGGTTAGGAGTAACCCTGTGCATGAATACAGACTCAGGCTGCCCAGCTGGAAAGCAACTTTGCACAAAAGGACACAGGGGTCTTGGTGGATGCAAAGTTCAGCATGACCCACCAATGCACCCTCACGGCATTGAGGTCAACAGCATCCTGTGCATTAGGAAAAGCGTAGCAGGATGAGGGAGATGTTTTTTCACCTCTGTGCAGCCATATTGAGACAGATATGGAGTGCTTTGTCTACTTTGTTTGCCAGTACAAAGCAGACACTGGGATGAGTCCAGAAAAGGTCCCCAAGGTTGACCAAGGGCTTGGAGAATCTGATAGGAGAGGTGGAGGGAGAGAGCTTGCTTTGTTTGGCCTGGGTAAGAGGACCCTCAGATCAGGGGGAAGGGGACTGTTAGATTTTATATATGTGTATAAAATACCCGCTTTGATAAATATCTGATGGAAGGGAGTAAAGAAGATGGAGCCACACTCTTCTTCCCATGGTGCCTAGTCAATGGACAAGATGCAACGGACACAAATTGAAACACAAGAAATACCATTTAAACGTAGCTTTTTCACAGTGAGACTGGTCAAACACTGGAAGAGGATGCCCAGAGAGGTTATCTCTGTCTTCACAGATACTCAAAACCCAAGTGGACAATATCCTTAGCAACTGCTGTAGCTGGCTCTGCTTTGAGCAAGGTGGGGCTTGGATTCAATGGTCTCCAGAACCTCTGTGGTTCTGTAGTCCTGCTATGGAGTCTGGGTAGACTCTTTGGCGGCAGCATATTAGCTGAGTTGCTGTTCCTTTGAAGTTTCTGTCTGTCCTTAATGATGATACTGCTGACCCCAGACACAGTTAACAGTTTGTTGACATGAGTACTTAATCTTCCACACTCTGAATTTCATCGTTTAATTGTTATAGTGTCTACACAAGGGAAATTTCCCTTCTGTTGTAAAGAAACCAAGATGAGTTTTTTCAAGGCTCACCTTTTAGTTTAAACACTGCTGATAGAGGAGCTTGTAGCTATATCGAGTTATTTAGTTGGAGGCACTGAAATAATATAGTGAATCATTTTATAGTCTGTAGTTTCAGCAAGCGTGTAAGAAGAAGAATCCCGTGTCCTGTATGGGTGTGGTTGGAAGGTTGTCTAAAAGAAGCTGAAGTATAGCAAAAATTCTGCCCCCACGCTCTACTTACTGAAGATTACAAATCCCTGTGAAAAGTCACTTATGGTAAGAGTATGTGAGACTGTAAAAGCTAGATTTGAGGGAGAGGTTGGGCAGTCTTTCCTTTGTGTTTCTGCCCCCACCAAGACAGATTTAACTGGCTAAAAATCTCAGAGTCTTCTTGGTATCACGGTTCACAGTATCTGATTTTTCTGACCAATATTAAAGTGTAGCATTCTGTCAATCAGCCAAACTTGATTTTACATGTCCAGTGTAATTAAAATAAGATTCTTAGAACAGTCAGAGAAGCTTTAGAGTTAATACTATAGATATAAAATTCCTGATATTTTTTTCTTGAATGCTGTTATTGTAGAAAGCTTTAGGAGTTATCTGAACTGATGTTGTTTTCAAAAGCAGAATGTGCCCTTTAAAACAAATCAAGGGCATGTCTGAACTCTTAATTTTTTTTTAAGTTATTATTGTTGGAAAAGAGGTCAGATTAACTGGAAGATATCTCCACTGGAGTTCTGAAACCTGGGCTAGTTTCTCACTTCAGACCTGCTTTAGAATAGTGATATACAAAGAAATAAAAGGAATCTCAGGGGTTTTTGTTCTTTTTTTTCTGAAGAATGATATGACCTTTTCAGGGAAAGAAGTCTACAATGCCTGAAGTCACAATATATTCACAAACAACTCTAAAAATAATAGCTTACCATGTTTTCTTTAATTTCCAACCTGAATAGGTTGAAGACTGTGTTTAATGTGAGTGTTACGCTTGATTATTTAGGTAAAAATGCGTACTGTAATTAAACACTGATCCTTTCCTCTTGTGCTAAGAGGTATGAGTTACAATCAAATAGTGACTAATAATGAAGTTACAGAGCAAAGAAAGAATAATTTTGGGTGAACTAAGCAGTTAATGTCATTGCAGTAATAGATTGTAATTGTGTGTTTTAAATATGGTCTCTGAAGGCTGTGTGTCTTTAGCAAAAGCCCAGTAGAGACCAAGAATTAAGTCTGGTAGATGCCAAAGGCCTTTCTTTTTCTCAAGGGCCATCAGATCCCAGGAAGACCCAGTCTGGCTGTGGCATGAAACTGGATCTGATGGTCTGTGTCTGGGGAGCAAACTGATCTAGAGCTTCACTTCTCCTATCTCTCCCAGGAAATGGGTGTTTTGGCATTAAAGGGTGAGTCCGTAGTAAGTAAATCTTTATAGATAACACAAGGTACAGGCAAGTATCTCTACTGTCTGTAGAAGAATTGGTCATCTTCTAGAAACAGCCACAGGGAGAAAAGAATTCATGAGAGTTCAGGAATTTGCAGTGGATTTTCTGACTGTTACTTGGGCAAAGATGAAACTTAAGGAGAAGAAAACTCATAAGGTTGGCTGTAGTTTGGAGTCTTCAGGCCGAGAGTCGCTGAACTCTGAATTAAAACCTATGCTGAAGAAAGGCAATTTGAACTCAACCAGATAATTAGCTCTTTCTATTTAATTGTTGCAGCTGGCAGTTTCAGAGGAGGGAGTATCACCTCATGGCAGTGAGATATAGTAGTCTCTCTAAAAATAGGTAAGATGGCAAAAAGGGAGTTTTACTGAATGTAAATGCCTGACTCCTTTTGATACCTCTGAATTAGCTTGAAAACAAGCAGAACAGGATGAATCATTTAATGGTAACCCAGTAGATCTATTGTGTATGGCCCGTATTCTTGGTCAAGATGTCAGAAAATGGTTTATTATATACATATATGAAATTATATTTAGAAATTTGTGTAGAAAAGACATGTACGCTGTAGGGCCGTTTGTCTGCCACTGTGCCTTGATGTTGTCTCTTTGCTCACTAGCACTGGATGTTTTCTTTATGTTAAATTTTTTAAGGTATGTTCAGCAACAAAAAGTATAGTAAAGATGAAGAGCAACAAAGATTGTCAGACTAGGTAGCGTTACTTTACATCAGAAAAATAGATTATCTAGGGTTGGTCATATATCTTTAAACAAAACAGTATTTTCTTTTGGGAAGTGTGGATTTTGTTGTATTTGAAGTGTTTTCTTTGAAACATCTTGGCTTAAAGAGCTTTTCATGTACAAGGCCCTGGGAATTCTGGTTGATACCAAGTTTTTGAGGCAAACCTGTCCAAGAGAGGCAAGTGTGAAAAATAGGGAGTCTAAAGGGTAGTACAAATAATCCTGAAAGACTGAGCGAAAGAACTAGCAAAAATTTTCTCTAAATGGGGTCTTAATCTTTTCTACCACATCCATTTCTAGACCTTTAAAGATTATTTTAATTGTTATTAACTAGCTAGCTGTGTATGGGGGCGAGTGGTACACAAGTTTTCATGGTTGGATAATTGCATTACCCCATGCTTCTCTAGAACAGTACAGATGAATCTTGGGTTTTCTAACAGTTTTCATGTTAGTGGTTTTTATATACTGGGCAGAAAATGGGAGTTGGAAACCTGTTGCTAAATATACCTCTGAAGTCAGTGTAGACATTTTACAAGTTCCAGTGCTTGCTGGTAAGCTTTCTGTTGTAGGTGGAAATAGTATTGATAAAGATCAATATGACAAGAAGTATCAGAGCTGTGTAATAGTGTTCGTGCGTGGAGAGTGAATTGACAGGCTCTCACAGCTCAGTTTCTGGGATGACTGGGAGTTTTGAGTGATGTATACAAGATTGAGAACCTGTTGAAAATGTGAATAAGGAGCTAATGATGACCATATTTCAGAATACAAGAATTTAAGAACACCTATTGGATTTACTAGACATTTGAAGGAATTTATCTAAAACAAAGAAAAGGGAATACATTTTTGTCCACACAGTATTAAATTATAGTACTCAGTGTTGTGGTATATTATAAAATAATCTTAAGTGATAATTAAACAAGGAGCTAAACCCGTTTGTGGATATTAAATATAATGCTTAGATGCATTTTATGACTACATAAAACTTGAAACTGTAAATTGGTGAAAAAAGAGCAATCATACGCCTGTTTCTAATTCTCCTTTATAGATGTTTTTCAAGGTCTGCTACCAAAATACGCCTTTCATCTGCTCTGGTACGGCAGCTTTTAGGTTTGTGGAGGGTGCATATGTTTGTACACATATGTGTACAAGTGTATGTGTATAGATATAAACAGCTGTAGACATAGCTGTTGTATAATTTGCATTATGAGTAACACCTTCATCTGAGTAGTGGGTCTATGTACTTGAGTAGGTATATTCTTCTAGCTTACTATTGGTTGTCAAAGTTTGAAACACAGAGGATCTTTTCATGGCTATGGTTACTATTCAGAGTAATAATTAGAATGAATTGGTTGTTGGTGGAAGGGCTTGTAATTGAAAGGCTATTAACTGTTTCTGTTGGACTGATGTTATGCCTGGTAGATGGTCTGCTTCTGAAATCTTCCTTTTAGTTTTCACAAAGAAAATTTCTAGTTTGGCTGTGATTTCTATAGAAAATATTTACGTTGCCCCATTTTAACGCTGTGTTGTTAGAATATTTTTTACTTAGTACAGGCAAACGCTTCGTTCCACATTTCTGTCTCTTCCTGCATATACATGTTCTGTTCAGATTCACGATACAGTGGAATGTCAACTAACTTCTGTTAGAAACATGTACTGAAGAAAATTATCTCTTAAAACTACGAAATACTGTACGTAATCTTAACAAATTTAGTGATTGTAACTTCTGGAACATCTACACAAATACGCTTTATATTGATTCCTTTGAACAAAGGTAGAGTCATGTTTTGATTGTATGTGAAGGAGTTTCCCTAAGAGAACTGAAAAGGAAGATAATTTTGCACGGCCTTCCTTTTATTAACACTATTATAAAAAACATATATTTAAATATCCTCTTACATATTTTGCAGTAGCTTATTTTTTAAGAAATCCTCCAATATTTTGCCCTATATGTTTACCCCTAAAATAAAAACTGATCTTTACAGTTTTAAAATTCCTGGGCTGACCATTTTTCTAGTATTCTTTGGGCAAAGCAGTCTTACCCGAGCTCAGTTTCTTTAGACTTTCTAATTAATGTTTTTTTAGTTATACATTATTTTATATCCTTCATAGCAGTTTGTAAAGAAAAACAATAAAATTAGGACTAAAAGTGCTAAAAAGTAAATATTTCTTTGTGCTGTGTCAAAACATTTGTTCTAAAGTATATTGGTTTAGTATACATGGGAGCTAAACAAAGAATTTTTTAAGATCCCCAAATAATTCTAATCTCAGCAGTTTTCACTGCTGAAGTAATTTCTTGATCATTATGATGCTTAATTAGGGGTCAGAATATATTGCCTGACCCATATATTTGGACAGTGTTTACAGAGCCTGTATTTTAAGAACCATTTACACGAATTACCTTGTTTTACTTTAAAGAATGGAATTGATCTAAATTTTAAGAAATGGCAAGTAATTAAAACCTAATTAAAACCTTTTGGTTTATCATGTATTTTAATGTGACAGGGAAATGAAAGAAAAAATAGTAGGGAACAATAACTGACAGATGATATTTTCATCTCTGTTGTGATGCAGTAGAAGAAAAATCATGTGAACGAAGAAACAGTTCAGGACTTGAAAAGTAACAAAATACAGATGTAGTTTATTGTTTGAACAGGTTATGTTACTGTTTGAAAACAAATAGGTGTTATAGGTAGAAGGAAGCTGTCTCATACAAAGCTTTCTCAGGCCAAGTTGTGTCCTCTTTGATCCAAATCGAAGTTACAAATTTGGAACATGTAGTGGGGACAAAAGATGTTCAGGCTATCACGCAGAGAAGCCTTCATGACCTTGCAGGTAGGAGAAATAAGAGGAAATTCAACACTATGACATGTACAGAGGTAATAAAGGTCATGTATGTAAGGAATGAAGATTGTCAGTAATAATGGATGAGAAGGCTGCTGACTTGATCTGGTCAGTGTGGGCTGTCAGTGTAATGCTGATGATAAAAAAGATGATAAAAAAAGAATATTCTAGAGGGAAACACTTATACCACCTTATCTGGAATACTGTTTACACTTTTTAGCAGCTATGTGAAAGAAAGGATTACTTTTGGCTGGCATATATTTAGGAATAATTGATGAGAAGGAATATTATATGGAGCAGCAGTCATAAAAGTACAATGGAGGAGCTTGATATTGTATGGTTTTTTACAAAATTATTATAAGGGTATTATTGAGCTGCAAAATATGTAGAAAGAAGAGGGAATAAACATCACAGTGAAAAGCTCTTTCAGCACATGAACAAGTAAGAGTGAACTGGCTATATCAATATGCTGGAAATGAGCAGTGACCTAACAGTCTTAATTTCTGCAAGTGGGTCATCAAACTTAAATGTTGTTAAGATGACATTCAATTAACTATAAACAAAGACTAAATTCTGTGATCCACGTTTTTGTCTCAGAATACGAGGAAGAATGCCAGAAAGAGCCCTTCATTCCCCGTGAGCTAAAGTAATCTCGTTCCAAGAGCCTCCATCTCCTGTTCAGCAGCATAAATCCGTGAGAGGCTTTCAAAATAACAACCACTTCTAAGACTCTTATGTGAGTTTTTTGAATGATGTAATGTCTCATACTTGTCCAGCTACCTCTCACTTGAAAGTAAATTAGGCGCTTGCAGTCTTGCTGAGGGGTGAACATTGTGTTTATAGCAGATTTTTCTCAGTTATTATGCGGATTGATGCTTGATAGCTTCAGATCTACAGTAGCAGGGCATAGAAGCAAAATGCACTCTTCAAACTGTTGCAGTTATTTCTGTGGAACCTTTGTGGAGCATCAGTAAGCCCAAATACTATTAAAGCAAACCTTTGAGCCAGTGTAATCATAGATTTGGATCTTGAACAAGCTGGGAGGAGTGATAAGAGGACTCACTGAGCCCAGATCTGGCTAAGTCAGGCCAGTGCACTTGTCCTTTTTACGGATGAGAGATCAGGGATCCCCCCCCCAGAGAATGCCTCATCTTCCACTGATTGTGATTTATCACTACCAGAGATAATCTGCTGGGAAATAGGAAGACTTGAGGAAGGACTCCTAAACTACTAGGTGCTTACCGCCATCTGAATAAAAAACTGCCTCAAATCTTCCCTCTCCTCTCAAACTTTCTATTCCCTGGGACTGACTTTGGCCCTGCTTATTTCCATGAGATACTAAACTGTATATTAGAAAGCAATTTGTTTAAAATGATTTCTACAGCAAGGTGCTGGATGCTTATCCCTGTATGTCATCCACTACAGATCTTTCCTTTGAAAATGTTACTTATTTTTTCTTAGTTACCCAAGAATGTTATTAATCACTTGCACACAGTTGGTATTGATGACAATGAAGTATTTCAAGGTCTGATGAAAACATAAGCAGAAGCTTTGATGTCCTTTAGAGATAATAAGAGATAATACTAGAATTAAAAAAAATTTACCTATCAAAAGCCAGGTAAAAAATAAAATGATCAGGTTTTAAAAAGATATTTAATTGTTCTAAATGTAAATCTAATTATTTTTGTGTCCTGACTCATGATGTTTGAACTTTGTGCTTGACAATACTGAGACTGACAAAAAGAAAAATACCACTTAGTAACTATTAGTATCTTTTGATAAATAATTCTTTGAGAAATTGCTTGGTGTTCATAGCTTACAAGAAAGAAAAACAATAAAGAACTTGAGTTCTGTTCAAAGCAAAAAAAAATATACCTTTAAATACAGATTTGTATTGAATACTTTCAAAAGTTGAACTAGCAGACACTATATTTATTCTTTCTGGGAAATCTCCTATTAGTGAAATAGAACCTGTCATTTTAAATTTGTTTCAGTGTAACTTTTTTGGAAATCACTGCAAATCATGTCATTAAAGACAAATTGATAATGTAAAATAACTTTAAATAGTTAACGTAGATGGATGTGACAACATGGGCAAAAACTGGGTTCATTTGGAGAGATGTTTCACTAGTACTAAAGCATGTCACCTTGTGGAGGGAGGAAACAACTTCTAATGCTGAGTAACGCTCATCCATGAAAAAGATGCCTGAGCTATGTGTCAATAAATAGAACAAAACAAAGTTTGTTTTGAAGTTGGAATTTAATAACTTAGTCTAAGAAATGTGTGACAGCAACATGGAACTGAAGGAAAGAGCACATCTGATTTGAATTTCTTTAGTTCCTAATATTGTCTAAAAGGTTGCTAGGCTTCCCATCTGTGTTTATCACCTGTGACTCTGCTGTCTTGCGTGCAGAAATGATATACATTCAGAGACTTTCGGGAGTTAAATGAGATATTAAATAATTACATTTAGACATCTCTAACAGCAATGTCTTTGTTTAAAGTATTATAAACCGTTTACTCTCTTCAGACCCATTAAGCTTAGACAATTACGTAGGGCCTTTAGATTTTTGTATAGCATCCTGCAGCTGAAACTTTACATCTCCTGTAAGGTAAATTCCTCTCTTTAAAAACAACAGAAATCCCAGCACCACCCCCGATTCGCCTGTGATTTCTGAGCTTCTGCATTTTGTCCTCTCTCAGACTTCTAACTTTGTTGTTACTTGTTGTTTGTTACTGTATTTATGTGCAAATATTTATGGTTCATTTTCCTCCCTATAAATTATTTTATATCTGACAGGATAAGAGCTGAAAAGGGGATTGTGCATAATGACTTCAGGTTCATCCCTTCAGCTTTTTCTGACAAGCAGCAGGGACATTATCTAAAATGTCTTTTCAAGTGGTAATGGAAGTAGGAAATGCTTTTAATTTCTGTATGTCATCTTTGAATGTACAAGAATGTGTAAGGAAATCTGCATGGGAATTTTTAGAGAACCTGGGTAGCAAACTTTGTGAAAGCAGCTGTAAAATTTGCAAGATTAGAAGGATTTGCTTCAAAGACTAAAAAAGAATAGGACGGTGTGTAGTTGAGTTCTATACGTTCCTGTTGTAAATAGGTGATGCAGAAAATACAAGGTAAAAGAAAATACTGTAAGCATTACATTTTTTAATTGAGTTTTACTTCAGTTTTACCTGCTGATTTCTTGAAGAAGTGGATGTATGCAACAGGTGACCTGTGAACTTACAGAAACAATGGCTACGGATTTATCTGTTCTCCTGGAGTATAGTAAGGAAAGATGTTCTAGGATTGAGAAATCTGTCCAGTCTGGTGTTGATTAAACTTGTAGACATCCGCAGTGTTCTCCACCGTGCAGCTGAAAGGTTTGCGATATGTGCATCACGTCAACTCTGTTTTCTAAGCAAAGTTGTCATCCATGTACCAGTTGCACCAGTGGAAGTAGAATCTGTGCTCTTCAGAGACAAAGCAGGGTAGAACAGAACACCTGCTTGGAAACAGCTGTGGGGATTATAGATGCCATTACCTTTTCCAAGTTACTGTGGTCCAGGCTGAGGCGCATAAAGAGTGACACAAGGGTTTCTAATCTATGTATACTAGGTGCTCTGAAGGGGTACGGAAAGGCCAGGTCGAAGTGGAAAACTACTTTGTAGTCATATGTAGCTTTGATTTTGGGGATGTTTAACAGCTGAGAGCAGAAATCCAATTCATCTGCTCTAACTATATCCAGAACAGCTTCTGTGATAAGGCCCTGCTGAAGAGCGGTGTGTCTGTGTGCATACAGCAGTCGAGAAAGTGGGGCTTTTCATCAGGCAGCACTCAGTTCCCTGGCAGAGAAGATGGTTAAATTCTGCATCACAGCAGCCGTAAAGAGATTCCACATTTGCTGATGCCACACTCCTAGCACCATTTTGGTTCCAAAATTGATATATTTGGGGTTTTTTTTTTCACAAAAGTGAAGGTGGAAGATGCAGCTCTAGAGCCCAGGGTGATTCGTATTGTAAAATTCCATAAGATGACAGGCTAAACGCTGAGGATGTCAGTTTTGCGGTGCGTCTCCCTGTAATGGCAGGGAATCATCTCTATTTTAAGCCTGCCTTACTTGTCTTTGTTTTCACTTTTTACCACCTGTTCACATTTCCAGGCAAGGCACAGAACTGCTGTTTGAGCTGTAAGCGACATTCCTTCTCTGCTTGACTGTTCTCTGCTAGACAGTGCTAACAAGAAGCCTTCCCAGCAAACCCTTAGATGGAATAAGCTCTGATAACCTGAAAGAGGACTTTTTGTTGTGACTCCCCTAAACCCCAGAGGTGTGGGTTGTCTTTTCCTCAAAGCACAGAGTCTTCTAAACCCCAGGATGTTGGATCTTCTCTTCCTCAAAGAACACAGTCACAATGAGGGAGGGGGCTAGCAAAAGACCTTTTAAGAGAGATTCCTTTTTTAGTCCTTTGAGTTCCTGGGAAATGGCAGCAATGGAAACTAATGTGCCAATCCTCAGGTGCGGTCTGCAAGTGGATTCTTTCTGAGAAGAAAGGATGGAGTTAAGGCATTAGGTTTACTTTTACTGTAACCCAGCCTCTGACAGCTCTGATACTGTCAGTTACCTGCAGTTTTGTTCCTGCTGTGGTAGCACTGAGAGGTCTTCTGCTCTGTTCAACAACCAAGGCTAGAGGAACAGAGGGGAACTGTTATAGAGGAGCCCTGCACACACAGCCCAGCACATCCAGAACCTAACCATGCAGAAGAGTTATTTGGTTCCCTTGGTATCAGTGTAATTGAGAAGCGAGTTGGAAGCGGATGAATGTTGGGCATTTTCACTTTATGCAGATTCTTTGTTAATACCTGCTGGGGAGACGTCTGGTGGTATTTGGGATGCTAGTATGGCTTAAGGTCCCAATGTTCAGTTTTTTGTCTGTGCTACTTTCTCTTTTTGTGGCCATCTTCTGTTTGCCTCAAGGAGCTAAGAAACTGAGGATGAAATGGAAAGCAGTTCTTTTTTGAAATGCATTCATGGTTAAAGCCAACTTGTGTAGGAATTGGTGGATGGAACATGTATCTAGATCAAGAATTTAAAAGGCTGTTGTGCAAGCGGTAATTTTGATTTCTTTGTTCAGTATTTATTTTGGTTCACTGAAATGAGTAGTTTCTCCCCAGTGTACATTAAGCAGTCAGTCTGATTGTGGTGAAGAATTTCTGCTTTCTGGAGCTTGCTGTGACTTTAAATGTTTGATGTATTCAGGCTCTGTCACTTGTCAGCGCTGCATGGTGTGTATCCCAGATCAGGAGCAATGGAGATCAAGAACTGAAGGGGTTTTCCACTCAGATGAGAACATCCTGGGACAGTAGTGAAATGCAGCAGAAGGAGTCCTGCCAAGCCTGTGTGGAGGGGCTGGGAATTTAGACTGAATCTGTAAGGGTGAGGATTAGAGGCAGACCTTAAAAACAACATAAACCTGATAAACCCAAGGACACTGCAGGTAGGATAAGCAAGTAACAGAGGACTTAGCTTTCTGCATGTCTAATGTGTAAGAATTGCCACGGGACAATGACAAGAGAATGGATCAGCTGTGTTGGATCAAGTAATCAATGCAACCTGCTATGAGTCATGTTTGGGGAGGCAGCACCTGCTTGGCCATCCCTGGGAGGGCAGTTCCCAGCTTCAACTCGGCTTTCTGGTTTCTTTTCGGGTCCGAGTAATGCTGCGCATCTGGCACAGCCAGTCAGTTCCTGTGTTTGCCCAAGACAGGTTTTGCAGTGGGATAAGAAGTTGGATTGTGTAAACTTTGAACTTTCTGTGTGGATTTTTCCTGCTATAAGTAACTGGCAAAATGCATCTCCAAGGATCATATTGAGGTGGCCAAACAAAGCTAGGCACACACAGACCAGGATATGCAGCCATTTGGTAAATGTCATCTTGGAGTGGTGGAGAGGTAGCTGAGTAACAGTGTGAAAACTGCCTTGAGATGAAAAATCAGTTGTGTAACATCTTTCAAGTCATCCTGGAAAGCAAGACCTAGTCATTAGCTTGCTGTTGTTGTACTAGCCAGACAATTTATTGTTAAATGCTTGTCTGTAAAGGAAAATCTGCTTTTTCTGGGAGCTTTCGATAGCGCTGACATTTACTCAGAGTAAATCTAACATGGATTGGCTCAGAACAGTACAGCTTGACAGACATGACATTTACTGCTGCCATACTTTAACCAATATTGTGATGATAAGGTCTTGGATATCCAATGGAATTGGTGAAATACAATTTTAAACCTAATGGATAGTGTATTTACCTTTACACTAAGCTGTAAGAAGAAATAAATTAAGGATCTTTCCATGCTTCTTGGTATACACTGAAAAAACCTAATAAATTAAAATTTACCCCTATTTCCATTGTCTCCAGACATTAAAAGTACAAGTTAGATTTTCCTGTCTTTTTTTGGAGTTTGTAAGTCTGTGTCCCCACAGCCTAGCTAAACTGTGGATTGTACATGAGCTTTAAATACTGTATGATTGTTAAGAAAAAGGAAAATGCACGTATTCACATTGTGCCATCTATAAAAACCAAGAGAGCTCTTGTTGCAAGTGACCTTTGATAGTTTTCCAGACTTCTTGAAAAATTCAGCGTGAGTTATAGTCCGCTCCTGCCCTGTGCAGTTAAGTTCTGTGTTTTCTGCCAAGTTCAATATAATAAATGAAACAGCTCTTAATGAGCATCTAATGCTAGACACCTTATATATGTGTGCTGGGATTGCAGATATGACACATGGCATGTTTTTTTCTGTAGGATACTAGGAAATCAGTTGTGGAAGGAGGTTAAGGTTGATGAAAGGGTGTAGTGCTCATTAAACAGAATTGTTGGAGGTCTGTACATGCTAAGGATTTGTATTTCTTAGAAAATGCTGTTTCCCCAACCGTTGGTCTTTTAGTGATGGTGCAGTAGAATAGATTGATGCTTTCCAAGTGTAACACCCCACAGTTTCATTTTGTCCCTCTGTGTCCACAGCAGCTGCTTTTCATTCTGTTTTCCGTCCAAGGTGAAATCAGTGACATAAACTGGGATTTATCCACTGATAGACTGCGGTAGAATGCAAGTGGTATTGCTACAAGGTTACTTTAAATTTTCTTAAACCAGCTTTAATAGTGCATTTCTTCAATTCTTTGGAATATTCTGACAGCTTGGAAGAAGTTATTTCGTGAAGACTGAGTGGTTCCAGGTTTCTTACGGATTTCTCTCAGGTCATTTATAAGGAATTGTGCAGATATTTTAGTTTCTAAGAATGACTGGCCAAGAGCTGCAACCTGCCTCTCGTCTGGGGGATGAAAGGAATGCTTTGAGGGAGTCCTTGCGCTTGGGGGCAATTTTGAGGCATCTGTCTTGTGGACAACCTTTTTGGAAAAAAATCAAATGGATTTCAAGTGGAGAAGATGTACAGGTTCATACTTAGGCACCAAAATCAACTTTTCAATGCTACTTTTTTTGCCTTTACTATTTATTTCTTCGCTGTATTTTTCTTGGCAATATTTGATCTCCCCTTGAAGATGTAGTTGCATATAGTAAGTAGTGCCTCACATTTTCTTCTTGAGGTTAAATTCTAGCCAGCTCTTGTTTAGTACTTAGTTTTTAGAGTCAGTTGTTTTGTAGTATGAAGTGTATATATTAAAGCTTTAAATATACATTGCAGCACTGAAGACTTGTTTTCATAAAATTAAAAAAAAAATATATCTAAATGAAAGGTGTATATTTTCTTCATAGTGAACACTTTAAAAAAAGAAAAAAATCTATCATAATGTGACTAATGAGCACAGACAGCTGCAAGATCTTATCTAGCTTCTGAATTTTAGAAATGTTCTATTTTGAGTTTTTGTACTTTAACCTGGCTCACAGTGGTTATGTCATGAGTTGCTAAAAGGTAGTTTGTGAAAACAGTGCCTTACATAGCTACCCCACCTTTGGTTTTGCATTTATTGTTGCATTCATGAAAACAGACATTATCCTGAGGCAGGCATATTAGTCATAGACTGCATAGTTTTGATGCAGTATCTGAGAAACTTCAGTGAATTCCATAAATTAATTACCATATAAGATCAATCTATTTTTAGATGCAACTCTCACTATAAACTTTGTGCAGTGTTTGTTTTTTTTAAAAGAGTGCATATTGAGATGAAGTGTTTTGCTGCGGTGGGGGATTTAAACATGAACCAAAGACAGTGTTTAGAGGCTTCATTAGTTAAACTGTTTTCCTTACTCCAACCACATGAAGGATTTCTAAATTAGCTGAAACTTGGAGACCCCGGTGGGTGTAAGGATTAACATGGTACTGCATGCGAACGAGCTCCTGCCAAGCTAGCAGCTGAGGTTTGTTGTGTAAACCCCATCAGTGCAAGTCATAGAATTTTCTTACAGTAATTAATCAATCAGGTAGCAAAGGTCTTAGTGAAAGAGAGGAGGAAAACACCAAGTTGGAAGTACAGCTTTAAAAACAATGTGCTAGAAAGATATTATAAACATTACTAGCATTCCACATCAGTGGGGAATATCTGACGGGAAATGAAATAATGTATTATTAAAAATATGCAATAGTTTTATTTCCACCAGGAAATAAAAGAATTCCATGAGGTTATCTTTAGCTTTTTTCATAAATCATTCACATAATATTTCTTTCTTGGTATTAGTCATAAGTTCAATTATCAGTAGTGTAGGGTGTCAGGAATTAGTTATGTCTTGATGAGATCTAATTATTTGAGTTTATTTTGCCAGATTTTTTTAAAGTGTGTTGAAGTAAAGGTTACTGTCCTTCATGGTTTAACATAATCAGATTACACACACGGTGTTGGGGGGCAAGGGGAAATCAATTACCAGTCGTGCACACAAAATTAAAATAAGTTTTGAAGCCTTCAGAGAGCTTTAACATTTCATTACTGTTCTTAAGTAAGAATATTATCGTGATAGTTTATAAAGCTGCTAGAAAATCAGAACTGATTCTTTTTAATGCAGACTGCTTAAAATTTACTTTAGTGGATCTTCCCTTTGAATGAGTATAACGTCTTTGGTGAACAGTGTGGTAGTTCTGTGGAATGATTCCAGGTTATGAAAGTAGATATAGGAAGAATTAAGAAAAAACTTACTTGTACATTACTCTGGAAAAAGTAATCTGAATTGTTTTAGAGCCATAACTAATTACATTCTTTTGCTTTTATGACTGTGGTAGATAGCTCTTGCTTGGTTAGGGGGGTTGGCCAGGAATATTGAATGAAACATTGACGCTTTGGAAGCGTTCTACATTTAAGTGCCCTTTGAGGGTTAAGCCATTTGAGTGTTAATGGTTGCTTAATATTTTTGAAGGGACAGTAACATTACTCCAAAAAATATATTGAACCACCGTCATCATAGGAGTGAATAGTGATTAGTAGTAGAAGTGACACAACGCTTAATTAAATTAAGATGTTACAAGAAGGTGTCAGCTAGCAAAGGGATAGGACTCTTACAAGGCATCTTATGAACAAGTGCTAGTTCTGGGACTAGGGCAAACTCTGCTTGCTTTGTAACGTGCTTGCTATGCGTAGTTTTATGGAAGAGAATGCCAGGGAGTGTTATTTAAATAAATACCAGCGTGTTTTCTTTCTTGGGAAAGTAGTGCAGTTTATGTCAAGATGATGGCCACATATCAGAGTTACAGAATTTTCCTTAATACACTGTGGGAATAGCAAAGACTCGTACCAGTTGATAAAGCTCAAATAGCAGCTGTTTGGGAGCTTTCCTTTTTCATTCTTCCATAGTTCGGTGCCATCAAGTCTGATTAGTCAGAATGTATGCAAGGGTACTAGCTTGCTCTCCCAGGATTGAGTAGATCAGTGACCCATTTTACAAAAGCAGGACCTTTCTGTTCAGTTTGGATTTTTCTGAATTCAATGTACAGAAAGAATTTCTCACTGCATTGAACGCAGAGCTTGGAAAAGCTATTTTTACTCACTTTTGTTGTAGTCCTGCTGTCACCTACAGAACAGGTATTAAAACTTGTGTGTGTGCCCTCTGCTAGCTTCAGCAGGTGTTTGCTTCAATTGATGCCTTTCCTGTTTAAGTACTTGATCACATCAGTAAAATTAGTGTATCCAGTTTCACTCTAATATTCTACAGTATTGTGTACATGAAAAAAGAAGTCCTCCAGTACCGCAAATGAGAATGGAACCCTTGTTTCATGGGTTACTGAAAACAGCAGAAGTTACAAACTGTTAGTGGAATGGTTAAAAATGCTCATTTTGTCCTCTCTCACGTGGAAGAGTTGCAAGCTTTGAGGATGAGGACCTTCGCCGCAAGGTGCTGCTCTTATTAGTAATTACACTGTACTTTAAGCCTGTCAGAATAACAGTTACAAATCAATTCAACTCAGAGATCTTCAAAACCAGTTGAACTTCTTTAAAGAATAGGGCAAAATTACATGAATTCCATGCCTAAATCTTTGCACTTCAATCCATATTCCAAGTGAAGAGAAAGTGTTATTGATCGGCCTGTGGATACAATTTAAGCTGTAAGTTTAAACACTGTGAACTTCTGTGTACTTAAAAAATGATAGTTTATCAAAATAGAAGTGTTCATAAATTTCATAATTGCAGAAATAAATCCCTGGGGTTGGGGGAAGAGGCTTGGATTTTGTTGTTTAATACTTTCTCAAGTTTGGTTGTTTTACTCTCTTGTAAAAAAATACTGAGCACTTGATGATTTTTACAGAGTTAAGAGGACCTGCAGGTACTTGTTCCTTACAGAAATGGTATCATAAATGCACAAAGAGCAAGATCTGTGATATGAATTTGAATGCAAAATGTAACTATTGGTAATTTAGACTGTAATTTGCTCAGTGACTGAATTGCTTTATGGGTTTTTACTTTATTTTTTCACATCTGGAGAGAATTTGAGAAAAGTCAGGCCACACTGGTGCTCAACTTCTTGTATAAGCAAAGTTAAAAATAAGTCATGGAGGATACTGAATTTTGCCACTTGAAGTGGGGCTTGCACAACATAGAAAGAAAAAAAAGGCGAACTTAAAAAAATGGCGCTTTCTTATGTACTTAGACCATTATGGCAACAGCAAGACAACCCAAATTAAACTGGCTTTTGGAGGGATTGAATTCCTTATTTGTTTTATGCATATTTTCCTAGTAAGTGGAAAGAGTATAAAGCAGCATGTATGTGCTGTTTTGAAGGTGTGAGCAAGGATTGCCTTCCTCAACAATTCATAATTGATGAGATTGCATTAAGATTTAATGATTCTTTCAAAAGTAACTTCAGTTTCTTTTGCCCCCCCCCCCCCCCTTTTTTTTTAGCTGTTAGCAATTTGGGGGTTATATTTTTACTCTGATCTTTGAAACTTGGAGGATTGATTCCCCCTTCCCCTCCTTCCCAAACTGAGCTAATGTCATTAAATTATGTTTTTGGCATAATTATGTCAAATGAACCTTTCTATCCAAGAAAAAGTGTTATGCACTGGAAAACTAATTTATGGTGTTCAATGGATAATGTACCAACTTTTCTAAACATCACTGGAAAAGCATCATGGTTAGTCTACAGCGTATTCTTCTTTGGAAGCTCTGTTTTCCACAAAATGTTATCTTTGAAATATTTGAGATTTGGAAAACAAATATACCAGGAACTGTGTTAATTTCCCTACAGTTATAAACCTGGTTATACAAGTCTTTCTGGGAAAACCTGAATGTTGAAATCACTGAATTTCTGTGGGTCACTTTTTATCCATCGTTTTTGTGGTTTATGTGTTAAAGCATGCACATTAAAGCATTCTGACTGAGAAGTCGAAGTTACTGGCTAAAAGTTAGAAACAGAAAGTAATAGCCAACAGTGAAAAATACGAACTTTCTTAAGCCGCATCCTGACAGATATTGATGTTACAAAGTTGTAAGTAATGGTGACTGGTGACATCCCAGTGGGAAGGTACTGGCATGTAAAGGTATGTGCCAAATCATTTTAAATCTGCAGTAGATCAAAACAAGGCAGGTCCAAAATGTCACTGCAGTATTGCAAAGCTGGAAGAAGCTGACATTCTTGACAACAGCTGCCACCGCTGTATTAGTGTTACTTCTGAATGGCAGTCATTCTTCATTTGAAGAGCGAATGACCTACTTGGAAAATCAAAGTAACCTGCTCTTGTCCTTCGGGAAGTAATGCCACTTTTTTCCGATGGAGTTACCACCAATTAGTAGATGGCATATGAAACTACCGTGCACAGGCTTTGCCCTAAGCTGCAGAACAGGAGGCAAATTCAGAGGAGAGCTCTGTGTTTAATGGCACCTTGGCACATGTGACCGTTTCTTCGGGGTTTAGAGCACAGTGTTCCATTTAGGTATGATCAGGTTGTGAAGCAGTAATGAACCGTGTATCTTTCAAGAGGGAAAAATTCAAATTATTTTTTCACAATGTAGGATCCAGAATGTTAATGATGAAAAGATAAGGAACAGGGAAGTCTGTAAGCTAGTGTTCTTGCAGTGAGGAATATTCCCCTGGATGAGTGTCCTCTTTTAACAGGAATGTTCTAACAAATGTAGCCAAAAGTGTCAGGCTTTGCATAGCCAGGCTTTCAATTGCTGGCAGAGCTCAGGTGGTGTCTAAATGAGAGCACGTATTTGGCTGTTTTTTTAATGATCAAATTAGTCAGAAATTGGTCAGTGAGATCAGTGCAACAACGTAAGAGGAGACAATATCAAATAATAGAAAACAGTTGTTTAATCCAGTGTCAGGCTAAGACAGAAGCAACTCTTTCTGACTAGAAACGCTGCTTTCCGGAGGTTTATTATCCTCTTCGCGTTACTGACAGTGGTTCTTGGAGGTAATGATGAAGAAGAATAATGTCATCAATCATCCCACATTGTCTGCATTAAACCCTCTGGTTGCTGTAAGAAGAATATTGAGCTCCTTTCTTTTTTGACTGTGAGATTCAATTCTAGCACACTTGAAATTTTAAGTAGACAATGAGTAGAGAGGAGAGCTGTCCACAAATCAGATTCTTTCTGGTTTTAAATGCTATTTATTCCAAACAAAGCATCTGAAAAACAGCTCAAGTTTTCAAAGTGTCTGCAAGAAGGAGGTCACAATGGTATTTTTTTTCCCCCAAATATTGAAGGATTTCCAGTAGGAGGGTAGAAGAGAAGAGGCACCTGTTATAGTGCTTTCTGGAGTTCCTGGGGTTAATATTCCCTCAGAAAAGTTGAGGAAGAGTCAGTCCTGTGACAGCACAGGTTTTGAAAGTTTACATCTTGATGTGAGCCCTCTGTTTTCCCTGTGAAAAAGGCAGATGTGTTTACCATTGCAGTTAAGTGATCAGTAGCTGGGCAGCCCTGAAACTGGAAGTGGGTTCCCGTGAACCCATGGGAGAAGCTTCTAGGCAAGCCTTTGAAGTTTGTGAGAACCAGCTTAGGCAAATGCATTGCTTTCGCACACCGCTTTTTCCCACTGCCTGAACTTGGGGGACAGAGAAAACCTGTGAAAATATTCTGTTTTTAAAGTGAAAACCTGCTCTGAGGGGAGAGAGGAAGTTTCCCATTTTGAACAAAGAGCTAAAGCGTAGTGGCTTTCCAGTGCTTTTAACAAAAAGTTATATATTTCATTTCATGCCATTAGAGTGCAACTTTAAAAGAAATCTTAAGAATTTCAAACTGTGTAACAAAATCCAGAATAGATGTAATGTGGGCTATGCATTTGTTTTTGTTTGCTAGCTAAATATTGTTGTAGTAGTTAATGTTGTAAATAATGTTGTAATTTGTTAGCTTAATAGTTGTATGGTAGACTCATATCCAGCATCGCGGGTATTTAATGTTTCAGCATTTTTTTTATCATGGGCTTTTGAATACCAGAGTAGTCAAAAGGTGACCTAATATTTTTCATTACTTCACCACAGACCCTGACAGTTCTTGCATTAATAGGTACACAACAGCATTAGCTGGAAGTTGCCCTTTTGCAGTCGAGTTGTAGTCAATAAAGACTTTGTGATCAATGATCATTTCTGCTTTGATAACCGAACTCTGATGAAACTGTGGTTTGATGAAACCAGCAGGGCAAAGCTCTGACATCATAATTTATTTCTTACACTACGCTTATTCTATTGCAAAAAAAATGAAGTGTGTGTTTTCTTTCTAGAAATATGTTGCATTTAATAAAATGTAAGATACAGCTGGAGCACAAGACTTTAATGATGAATATCCTCTAAATTTCTTTATCAAATAGCTTTGCATGTGGTGATAGTTTTTTGCATTTTTTTCAAAATAATTGTCTTGAAGTAATATGAAAAAGATTTGCTATTGCTTAGACTCCAGAGGTTTGGTTTGTATTGCCAGATCAAAATGAGAAACAGTTGTTAAGTGGTAAGCAGCATTTAAAAATTGCTGGCCTTTTGTACCCATGTTTACTTTTAATGCTCAGCCTGATTTTTCTGATGCATTATGGTAATAAAAAATGTACTGCATTTCCTCTAATAGTGGTAGCCTTTGACCCTCTTGGCATCAAGAGATAATAACAAGCAAAGTAGGTAAACAACATATGCTTGCTGCATTGTTAGGCTTGAAATTGATATCTGGTGGTAATGGAAAAAGTATTCCAAAGCAGGCTTTTCCCTGCTTGAAGATTTTCTGCTATTCAGTGGCTAGCAGGAGCTAAATACCTCAGCTGGTGTTCTGTTTGAAAAAGTTTACTCTTTCTTCTTACAGGAGGATAAAGCAAGCCAGGGCATCCTCGTGTTGGAATTGTACCTCAACAAGCTGAAATACAAATGGAAAGGCGGTGGCTGCACAGCATGAAGTGATACATGGTGTGGAGATTGCTGAGGCAAGGCTGGAACAGAGTGCTCTGGGTCCAGGAGGACTGTTTTCTGCTGCTTTTCAGAGCTAATTAAATGGGATTTAGCGCTTTTTTCCCAAGCTAGTATCACTAGGAGAGTATCACATTACTTAGTAACTATATCACTCCCTCCTTCAGACCTTCATCCCTGAAACCTTGCCTTTCATGTCAGTGTTGACATCCAGAGAAAACCCATAGCTTGTTTTAAGAGACTTGACTTTCAGAATAAATCATTTTGATGTTGTATTTTTGTCATAAAATAAGAGTGACTTGTAGTGGAAGAGGCCAGTTCCAGGTTCTCTTAGTGAGAGCTACAAGAAGAGAGTATGGTCTTCATAGGTACTCATCTCTGGTAGCTGGAAATTCCTGTCTTCTCTCTGATGTCGTTTCATGTTCACCTAAGGAAGCGGACCTTACACTCCCATGAATGGTCAGAAAATCCAAGTATGTGTAGAAACTGTACTAAAGAAAGCCTTTGTAGAAAGAGAGGATGGGAGTAGAATTTATATATTGATGGTGAGGACTGAAGAGTGAGAGGCTTCTTTCTGAGGACTTGAAGGTGAGCGAGTACTTGAACTTTAAAGCGTTAATGCAAGGAAGTGGTCAGTACTAGTTTGTTTGGGGAGGACAGTGAATACTTTGAATTTATAGATTTCTTTCCACCAACTATTTTTTTCCTTCCTATACTGTTCAATTCGATCATTTCCAACAAAGGAATGTAATTTTTGCCTTTCCAAAATGAATGCTATAGCTGGAACTTGCAGAATAATTATCATATTATTATAGTACATGATATGAAAATAAATAATAAATGAAAATGGCTTTTTTTTTTGAGTAAAGTATGTTAATATGGGTTTGGCAGATTACCTGATTAGCCCTATTCTTCAAAAAACGAAGTATGCAAGGCTCTGTGTCTTTCTCCTTGTTTGGAACATGAAAAGAGTGGTGAAAGCAAATTTTACAACTCAGTCTTGAAAGTTAACCAGCTCAATTACAGACACACAAAAACACATTGTCATCAGTGGTGAGAACTTGGGGTTTGCAGAGAGATTTCAGTGGTCACACCTTCCTCATGTTAAGCTGTAACATTAACTCCTGGTGTGTAAAAGGTCAAAGTGACCTGCTGAGTCCTACTATGTAAGAAATAAGGAAGTTTCTCAGGTACAGGTATGTGTTAATCTGGGAGTAAGCAAATTCCGTGTAGAAAAAAGTTACTGTTGATAGTATGAATCAGTAATTTGAAGGCCAAGCCTCAAGCAAGTAAGGTGTTATGTGTTTGTTTATGGAAAAGGAGTTTAAAAACTAAGAAATAGTTCAAAAGAAATGAGAACAACTTCATGGTTAAAGCACTGCCATTACAGTGCTCCAGATATAGGAATCACCAAATCTTTTTCATAGAGTTGTGATGTTTCATTTGGTGGATTTGGGATAGATTTCTTCCAGACTTGAATCAATTCAGGAAACTTACTCAGGTACCTTTGTCACCAGCTCACAGCTTGGTGTTCCTCTTAATCTCTACAGCTTTCAAGCTGCTTCTTGTCTGACACCACACATGGTATGCTGGTAACATGTCAACATTTTTATTCTCTCAACTGCAAAGGAACGTGAAAATTATATGAATGAAAGGAAGAAGCTGTTATGAACATCTGACCTAGATTTGAGTCCTTTTTAAACCAAAAGGGTTCATGGTAACTTTGACTATATCCTACATTTTATGGGCTTTGTAAATCTGCTGTTGAATCACTTCTGGATGGAGTGCTAAGTCTATGTATTATCTGATTCTGTGTAATCTCTATTAGCCTGAAGTAAAGCTGAGAAACCCTAGTAGTGCCATTAAGTACTCCTTTTCTCTCTTTACCTTACTTATTTCTTTCAGACTGTGCCACGCTTAAATCCTACAGCAGTTATTTATTAGTCTGCATTTCTTAAATGGTACGATCACACCTTGGTGATTAGTTTGTTTTATGAGAGCAATGAGGTAAAAGCTTTGGTTGAGATAATGAAGGTGAAAGAGGCAAATTTCTGGAGCATTGGTGACCAGTGCTTGTGCCTGTGAGGGTACAGCAGACACCAGGACAGAATCCTGAATGGCAGTGTGGAAGCTGTGTCACAGCTGCACGTTGGTCTTCTGGGTATGGATCATTCAGCGATTTCTCCCTTTTTTGTTGGTGGTGTGGTGGTTTTTTTTTTTTTTTTTGTGCATCAGTGGTAGGACTAATTTACTCAAAAATCTGCGCTTTCTGGCTTGCCTCTGAGGAATGTCGGAGCGTAAGTGATTACCTCTTGTTCTTTAGCTTTTTGTAGATTTTATAAACGTTGAGCAAAACCCCGTTTCGTACATCCATATACCCACAGGAGATTGATCTACGTTTTATTAAGAATTTATGCGTTACATATGAAATTAATGTGTTCTTAGTATTATGCTTTTTCTTTAGGACGGAAATGTGCCTTACCAGTGTCCACTCAGAAGAAAAACTAACATGCAAGAAATGTTGACATAGAGGTACATTAAGGGTTTCTTTGGTTTGCTTGCTGTGTGTTGGTTTTTTTCATTTTCTCCTTCCCATTGTGTTTCTACATCTATCCTGTTTTGGGGCGATGATGAAGACAGTCTATCTAAATGGCAGTTAATGAAAGTTTTTTGCAGTAACGTTTAAAAAAGCTCGAACAAAACAAAAGCCAAAACCTAAGAGGTGCCTTACGGGGCAGAATTGTTGCACCTATTTAACACAAATTACACCTTAATCTTGCAAAAATTTTATAGATTCCCTTTTCTACAAGAATTCACGGTGCCATGCAAGCAAACAAGAGAGTAACATAAATGCTGTTCCACTTGCTGCTTTTGTTTATAGCACATGATTACATGGAGGGACTGTCTATGTCAAAGTTGAAATGCAAAGAAATGCTGTCATGTTTAAAATTTCAGAAGGCACCTTATTCCTAGTGGTAACAATGTGATGCTTAAAAGAATTCTGATTGCTTGAACTTCTGCGCTTAGCTTTTGCATTCAGATGTTTTGTTAGGCGGTTTCAGTGCTTGGTTTTCTTTCATAGCAATCATTTTGCAGTATTCACAGGTGATGAAAACAAGTTACTTGTGTAAAATGAAAAATAACTTCGTTGATGGTATAAAGTCTGTTTTGTTTGGATCATGTTTTCTCAGAAATGTTTTAAGTTATTGAAGTGCAGATTGCTCTATCAACTGAAGCTTCCATTGAAAAAGGGGTCTGATCATACCTGAAATGTGAAATTTGAAAAGTATGCAGTAAATAAAGGCTGGAACTGAATATGGAGCAAAGAGTTGAGGATTCATGGAAGGAAAATCCATCAGCAGTTTTTCAGAGAGCAGTCTCTCTGGCTCATAAAGCTTTTGAGATCTCATGGATCACTGAGTGCTGGCAGTATGCCTTTACACTTTTCCTGGCAGCCACTTCTAGTCTCTTTCAGGGTACTGGGTTACAACAGCTTTTACTAGACAAAGCTGTGCTTGTTCTTACTCTGCATGCTTTGAACAAAAAGAGGCTAGATCTGGGAGAAAAATTACTGTGTAAAAATTGTATCGGAATCTACCGAGGTGCATGTATGTGGATGAAGTCCTTCACTTAATGCAATAGCAGCACCCTTAGGATGTTTCACACCTCTTCTGCTTGGGAGGACCTGATGACACACGTACCGAATTTACTATCTTTTAATACTGTTTTAACAGGGTGATTCTCTAGCAGGTTTTAGCTGAATACCAATGCAGCAGTGTTTTTTGCAGCCTCCAAGGAGGGACATAGTAATGACATAAAGTGGGTGGCCAGTGTTTCAGCTGTTTTATTTCTGCTCTTCCCAGAAGAACAGGTTATAAATATGCATCGAGTCAGTATTTCTGTCCTGTTGAGACTGCAGTAATTAATTTTATACATTTTTTTCCATTTTAAAGGCTCACATTTTCTCTTCTCCACCAAGTTCAGAGGCTTTGGCCTAGCAAATCTTGCAGGACCTTTTATTTTTAGAGTTGCCAAGTCTGGAAACTGCTCATGACTCTCGGAAATGTTGTCTGTATATTTATAATCCCCAAACTACAGAGAATTTATTGTCCTTCAGCAAGCTTTTCAGTAAGCCTACTATGTAATTTTGGAATATGATACCTGTTACTTAGGGAATATCTTACATTTGGCAGGAGTGGTGCAGCTTGTGCTTTAAACATTAAAACAGCCTTCATGGGTTTGGACAGTCTTTCTTCACTGTTAATATTCTTTGTGAAAAGGTATCCAAAGCAAAGAGATTTTTTTCTTCCTTCCTTCATATTAGACATGGCGTGTTTAAATGACAGAATGAAGTTACTATAGTGGTCATACTGTGTACTATGCTGTATTAGTAGGATAGCTTTCAGGATAGGTATGTTCATTTAAAGCAGCAGAAATACTACCTTAAACTCCCAGGGAAGCTCATACTGGGGATTCATACAGGCCAAACAAAGGATTTTCATGACCCTTTCCAAGCGATTATCACCATTGTAGGTCTGGGGTTTTTGGTTGTTTGGTGTTGGTTGGTTTTTTTGATTGTTTGTTTCTTTTACCAAAGTACCTTGCCAAACTGTAGAAGCTTTCAAATTTGTTCCTGTTAAGGAAGATGTCAGGGATGGAGGTTGGTTATCTCATCCATGCAGTTCTATTTGTTTTAATTCAATATGTGTTCTTTCCTTCTCTGCTCCCAGCATCAAGGGAATCTCTGGCTACACACGTTCTGGCTTTGTGTTCCTTCCCTTGCTACCTTTTCTCCTTTGTACCTTATTTCTCTTCCACTCTGTACAGATACAAGCATATGCCTGTGGTCTAATGAATTTGATGGCAATTTGCCAATGATTAATACTGCTGTGGGTTGAAACTAGACAGCTCTGGATATAAAGCAGTGGCAAACTTTGGTTTAATTTGGTTACAGTATTTCTATTTCAAGTATTTATCTATGCATTCAACTTCTATCAATAAGACATGCTTAATGCTAAAGAGGTTTTGTGTAACAGTGCTATAGACAATAAAATACCTAAGCACATTCATAACTTTATTTTAACTTGCTTCTCAATTACTTGATGAACTCTTTGCAGGAGGTGTGTAACGTTACATGAAAATGCTCAGGATACTCAGACTCTTGCTGTTATTCAATGTGAAACTATCATTAACTCCTGTAGAGAAACAGCATGTCTCTGATAGTGCAAACAGGAGTCTTCAAAAATATTAAAAAAGTCTGGAACAAGTAGGTACTTGTCTGTGCAATTGAACGCTTAGATAAAATTAACCCTTTGGTATTGACTGAACGTAAGATAAATGGGGGAATTTGACTCTGCCACTGCAAGATCCAGTATTGTGCACAAACCTGCTGTGTTGAGAGATCATAGTGTTTAGAATTCTTGTTTTTTTGTTTGATAAGGAAGCTGATAGAGAAGAATGGAGATACTAATACTTATCAAGCTGTGACGAAACCTTGCCTTTCCAAGGAAAACTTTTCCTTTCCTTGCCTTTTGTTGTGGCTTGTTGTATAGTGACTTCATGAAGTAAGTGCATCCTTATGAAAGGCAGACCAATTTACATTTAAAAACAATTCTTCTTTCATTCAGATTCATTATATATCAAATTGCTGTCAGCTACAGGCAGGGAGGAGATAAAGCAGGAAGAGAACACTTCCATGCAGATCACTGCCTAACTGATCTGCTTGATCCTGTAAGCTTACGTGTACAATTCATTTGAGTGAATACCTTGAAACGGTTTATTGGTTCTATACCAGCTTTAAGTACACTTATATATTGTCTCTTGATTTTGAGTGAGGAGTAAATGCATTGAATTCATTGGAGGTGCTGCTGGTGAATATTTATCAAGTACCAAAACATTTTTAGGGCAGAAGCATTTGCCTTTAAAATATATAAGCAACTAGCCATAATCGTTTCCAAACTGCATGGCTTCTATCATCTCACTGTTTCTGTTCAACTGATTATTTAACTAAGAACTGAATATTATTTGTGTAAAATAACTTGAGAAATTATAATATTTAGCAATAATACTTTAATTAGTAAAATCTATGTTCTTGAGAATAATTATTTAACAACATTTTGAGTTTAATTAACAGCTACATTATTCTGCCTTTTATGCTACAGTAATTAATACATTACTAATTCTGTTGGCACAGATAAAAGAAACTAATTACTTTAAATTTTCATGCCTATAAAAGATGAAATTCATTAAGGTTACCATTAGAATAATTTTTACAGGATTTTGGGTAACTAATATTCTGGTTTATTGTCCTTGTTTAAAAAAATTGTAAAAGGGTAATCAATTTCTAAGAAGTTACTGTTTCCAAGAAGTTTCAGAAACAGCCTAGTTTATCTTATTATTTATACCTTATAGCTCTATTATGTCTGATTAGTTTATGTTACTATTGTGTGCAGAGGTGCAAAGTACTTTCTGACAATAACTATATGGTTGGATGATGTAATATTCGTTTGTGAAACGTTATGCCAGTATTAGTATAGGCATAAGAGTAAAATCCTAAGAGATTTTTGTACAAACTTATACTGATGTGTGGCCTGAGATAGCCCTGCCTTGGGATGCCTGACTTCTTAACCACGTTGAGAGTCAAGATACTTAATTGTGCTTGGAATGATGGAGAGAAGAGGCAGTGTGGAGAATTTTGGGAGACTGAAGATTAGGAGCTCTGTTGTAGTGATACTGAGCTTGACTTGATATTGAGAGAGTGATGAAAGACCTCAGTGAGGGGAAGGCACTCTTTGAGGAATTTTTTTCTCCAGGACTTTCTACAGCATCTCCTGTTGGGCAGGTCGAAGCTTCCACATTGTGGGAGTGGAAATGGTGTAATGTTTGCTAGGCATGTTAGGGAACATGACGCTAAAAATCAGGTTGTGTTTGTTGTGATCTAATATATGAAAAGAATGTGCAGTGCATCTGTTTGTACAGATGCTGTGCTATGCACAAAATCCTACCAGAAGTTCATGTAAACTTTGTACAGTCTATCTTCTCTTTCTATCCTTTAATTTTTCTGAGCTCAAAAGAAATGTTGAGAATTAGTTTTGCAATGAACTAATGATATGGCAGTGCAAGAGAGAGGGCTCTGCTAGAGTTCAAAGAATCAGAGAATACTTGACATTGGAAGGGACTTAACCTGGATGGGAGCCCAGTGCCCACTAGTTTAAAGTAATGAGCACTTTTATGATCTGTAGGCTGTTGGGGTTTTTTTTAGATCCACTCTGTCAAGAGGAGAAATATAAGCAAGGGAATACAGTTCTATCTCCACACAATGCTGACATTTTATTCTTTAATTATACTGGAGCAGAAGGGGTCAATGGATTGTCACTGGGACTGTTAGCCATGCTGTAACAGCAAGATAGCCTGTAAGATTTGCTATTTTTAACCTTTAAATAGGCAGCTGTATGTGAAATGATATCATTTTCCCATTTCTCTCTCACTTTTAAATCCTAACTTTATCAAGCAGCATGCATTTCAACTGATAGGAGCTGCAGTACTAGTGTAGTGGTTTAATGCATTAAACTCTTCCTCAGAACCTTGGGTGCTTATTCAGTTTCTCAGGTAGTAGCAGTTTGTTAATCCTCATCCTTTGTCCAAAAAGATTTTGTGTGTCTGTATTCGTATACACACGAATAAAGGAAATATAAATGCTTCCACAGTTTTCAGCACAATTTATGCGATTAGATCTTCCATTAAGTTTAGAGCTTTGAAAAGGCAACGAAGTGCGGATGAAGACCAAGACACATTAACATGGCTGTGTGTGATCCGTTTCTACCTTATTACCTGTTACTGCTCTCCAGTGATTTTCAGGCTCCTCTTTTCAGGGTCCTATTCTCTCATTTTTGACTTACAATCCTGCATTCGTTGGATAGCTTGTTTGCAAAAGTTACTGTTACTCTCAATTTCTTTCTCATCTAGGCAGACAGACAGTCAAAATGGTAGTGGAGGCTGTGGTAACTTATCTCCTGCTCTCACCATGTCTGACATTCTAGAGGAAAGGTTTTGGTAGCACAGATCTTTCTGGTGTCTGAGAAAGGTTTTGCTCACTTCAGCACACTGGTTTTGATGTCTTTTAAGTAAAACATCTTTAAGATACTAATTGAAGAATGTTCAGGAAGGTTATCAAAGTACTTCAGGTATCAAAGCAGTTTGAAGCGCTTAAATATTTTAACATGTGATATGGAGACAAGGTAGGTGAAAGGGGTTCTTTCTCTTAGACCCCCAAATCCAGCTGCCTTTTCACTTGCCACTTTCCATCGCAGGGAAGCTGGAATATATCCTTGAGGAGATTCCTGCTGCTGGTATGCCTGACCACGTTCAGTTGCCATAGACTGGCTCGGTGGGAAGGCCTGCTGTGCCGTAGAGGCCGTCAGTATAACATGTACTGATGTTTACCTCGGCATTTAAAAAATGTTCTCTTTTAGTTTGATGGAGTTCTCATCCAGAGCTGAAAAGTTGTCACAAATTGAACTAAAACCAAATTATCAAATAGAAAAGCTGTGAAACAGAGTTTCATTTTTTCAGGCTGTGAAGTTTGGTAGACACTGCAAGGCCTCTGGAAATGCCAGGGAACTGTCATGGGCTTGCGAAGCCGTGAGCTGGAAGAGTCGCCGCTGGCACGGGCATTGGTGGCGTCACCGTGAGTAACTCTGATGCAGAGCTCAAGTCTTTTTGGTCAGGAAGAACAGGAGGTGGGCCATATTGATTAATAGCAATGCTCTATGCATGTTGAAAAATTCTTCTCTGGATCTCCAGTGTATGGTGTGTGTTATGGGTGGGATCTTATCCTGCTTTTATTTTAACAGGCTCCTAATTACATGTTGGGTAGAAACCTGTCAATCTGTGTTATAACTGCTAATTAATAAAACTTTCCCAAGACTTTGCTTGTTGACATAGGGATTAAAGAGCTTTACTAGCTGAACCAATGGAAATACTAATGAGTTGGTTACCTTTCCTAGGAATGGGATTGTCTGATTATGTGATCAGAAGTCACCACTACTGTGAATGGTTTTATGGAGGCTGATGAGTAACCTTTTGCTAACATTAGTCAAGTTTAGTTTTATATGAAAATCTGGCAGGAGGGTTGTTTTCAGGGGTTTCTTGATCGCTGGTATTTTGGGGAGTTTATTTGTTTTGGGTTTTGTTACTTGCTATAGTGTTTACTGGCAGCCATGAATGGACTTGAACACAAAAACCTGGACATGTTAATAAGAATTTTTCTGTCTTATTTCATTTGTAGCTGTTAGTGATGGGAAAACTCTGTTTTGATTTACTCATGTTCTTAGTATGTCTACAAATATATCTGATTATTATTTTTTCTAATTATCCCCAAGTATCCTTAGATAATTTTATAAATATGTTACTGTATAATTTACAACTTCACTGTCCTCAAAGCGCCTGGGAAGAACTACCTTTGCTGAACAGAATTCCACTATAATCTGTGTTATACAGGAGTAAAAAGTAAGGCAACAGCAAAGGTGATGGAACCTTTTGTTGTTCATGAAGGATATCAACTTAGAAGAACATTAAACTTTCTTGTTACCTTGAATAACTGCTAATATTCAGACACTGTTCATCACTTGATTTTGTGATCATAATGAAAGAAATACTATGAAGTGTTACCATTGGAAAAGATTTTGGTACTGTACTTTGGTTCTTTTCCTTTTGACTCTATTGTGTACAGAAAATTTTGCCTTTTCTAGCATAAACCTAATGGATATCTGAATACTAGAATAAGTACCCGTTACTAAATTCTATTCCTTTTACTAATACGGACGGTTAACACACAGAAAGCAAAGCCTACTTCTGAACATGCAATGTCTTTTGCTCATAATGCTTTACATAAAGAACTGTGTATGGTATTTTTGGCTGAACCAATTAAACATGACATATATCATGTTATATTTTTTTTTAGTGAAATGTGACGAAAAAGCAGAGGTATTTGCATTGAACTACTTCCAGGAAGTACTTTTTGTTCCTTGATAGGCATTTCTAATGGGATGTCCACATAGATTTATATTGCTGCACTATATAATGACATTTCTATGTCTTCATTATCTGAAGAGAACTGTGATTCATGCTGGCTATTCATGGAGAACTGTAAAGCAGGGGAGAGGAATGAGGTCTTAGGTTGCTGATGACTCTTCGGTACTTTATTTAGTACATAGAAATGTACTTCTGTACTTCTTTTGCATCAAATTCTGTAGGTCTGTAAACAGTCAATAGTTGCAGGTGTGTCTGAAAAGCAGATTTTGGTATCTCTTTAAATGCTCTTTGGTTTAATATGTTATATGTTTGTTCGCTGTTAGTGAATGTCAGTAGCAGATAATACAAAGGTGCTTTGAAAATGAAACAAAATTGTACCATGGTTCTCTCACCTTTTGGTGGGAATTCAGTTATGTGTGAATCGGTAGAATTCAAATTAATAGTCAGGTCACTCCTTTTCACTGTCTTGGCTACACTTATGCATACTCATAACCTCTGATAGTAAAACTTAACATCCTTTGCCATTTATTTAGATGCTGTAAAGGATTTCAAAGGATTTAGGACTGGTACTGCTACCTTACTGTGCCCATTAAATGTGTCCTTTCACGTAGCAGAGAATTAATGCTTACTATTGTCTTGTTACTAACATAAAATATGCCAAAATATCATCAAGATTTTAGTATTGTTATAAACCTCACCTTATGTAGAAGATAAACATTTACATAATCTGTTGAAATATTTGTTCTCTGCAGTTGCATGAATGGTAAGAACTTAGTGTTAACATGGTTTTTATAGATAGCATTTCATTGTGCTAAGAGTCACCACTGGATGGCACTGTTTAATAAATTATATCAGAGGAAGTTGATTGCTACAGTATGCAAACTTTAGATTTAGAGGACAGTATAGAAGTGGCATTTAGAATTGCTAAATATATTCCCTTTTTTTTTTCGTGGGGAGCACAAAACACGTTGGCCCAATGAGCGCATGAAATGACCAGTGAGGCCATCTTAGCAGCACATATTTTATATGAAACAAGGTAACTGTATTATCATAGGTCTGCCAACTAATGCATTTTATATTTTATTAAAGTTCTGATCCTGACCTCTTGAAAAGCATAGAGTTTTTAAAGGCATAAGTGTTCCTTCTTTTTATTCTGCCAGGAGAAAATGATTTTAATAAAGGCTTGATGATGATACATGGTATTGAGGTCTGTATATATTTTGTTATTCCTTAATATAAAATGTCAGCAGTTACCATTCATGAAGTTATCAGCGTTTTTTAATTTTTTTCTTATGCTTAACAGAAAAGCTAGTGTACAAACTCAGGCAGTTCACAGAAGATTCCAGATAAAAATGGAATGAAATCAGTTTAATTTGCTAGAAAGTAAGAATGCTGGAATGCTTTTTTCCAATTCTTGAGAGACTATTGAGGAGGAACTTGCACCGTAAATAGGCAAGTCTGAACTTTGTGTATGAAAAGAAAATGAATGTTTCAAAGAGTTCATTGAAGGACATGTCAAGTTTCATAGACAGTCAAGAAGTAAGAATTCAGTAAGGGAATTAAAGAAAGGTAAGTATCCCAGAATAATAATGCAGCAGGGATGTACAGAAATACAGGGAGCGTGATGACAGTGTAGCCTCTACTTTCCTTTCTGCCCAGTTGGTGCAGTGGACACACAATTTCTGCTGACAGATGTTAAGCATTTATATAGAAAGAATAACTTCTGTTTTCAAGAGAGTGGTGTTGAAGTTAAAAATAATCAGGATGTAGCCTTGTGTTTTGCTGTTAACATTTACCGCTTTCACTATGCTGAGTATCAGGAGCTTCTAGCAGAGATCAGGCAGAAGAGAAAGGTCCATGGAATGTGGAAAGAGGGGCAGGGCACTTGGGAAGAGTACAGAAACGTGGTGAGAGCATGCAGGGATGCGACGAGGAAGGCCAAGGCCCACCTGGAATTGAAGCTGGCAAGGGATGTCAAAAACAACAAGAAGGGCTTCTTCAACTACATCAGCAGCAAAAGAAAGGCTAGGGACAATGTGGGGCCGCTGCTGAATGAGGCGGGTGTCCTGGTGACGGAGGATGCAGAGAAGGCAGAGCTACTGAATGCCTTCTTTGCTTCAGTCTTCAGTGCTAAGACTGGCCCTCAGGAATCCCAGGCCCCGGAGGTAAGAGAAGAAGCCTACAAAGAGGATGACTTTCCCCTGGTCGAGGAGGACTCCGTGAGGGATCGCTTAAGCGATCTGGACGTCCACAAATCCATGAGCCCCGATGGAATGCACCCACGAGTGCTGAGGGAGCTGGCGGATGTCATTGCTGAGCCACTCTCCATCATCTTTGAGAGGTCGTGGAGGACAGGAGAGGTGCCCAAGGACTGGAGAAAGGCCAGTGTCACTCCAATCTTCAAAAAGGGCAAGAAGGAGGACCCAGGGAACTACAGGCCTGTCAGCCTCACCTCCATCCCGGGAAAGGTGATGGAGCAGCTTATCCTGGAGGCCATCATGAAGCAAGTGGAAGAAAAAAAGGTTATCAGGAGTAGTCAGCATGGATTCACCAAGGGGAAATCATGCCTGACCAATCTAATAGCTTTCTACGATGACATGACTGGCTGGGTAGACGAAGGGAGAGCCGTGGATGTTATCTACCTGGACTTCAGCAAGGCTTTCGACACGGTCTCCCATGATATCCTCCTAGGGAAGCTGAGGAAGTGTGGGCTGGATGAGTGGTCGGTGAAGTGGATAGAGAACTGGCTGAATGGCAGAACTCAGAGGGTTGTCATCAGCAGCTCTGAGTCTAGTTGGAGGCTGGTAACAAGTGGTGTCCCCCAGGGGTCAGTACTGGGCCCAGTCTTGTTTAACTTCTTCATCAACGACCTGGATGAAGAGTTAGAATGTACCCTCAGCAGGTTTGCTGATGACACCAAACTGGGAGGTGTGGTAGACACACCAGAAGGCTGTGCTGCCATTCAGCGTGACCTGGATAGGCTGGAAAGCTGGGCAGAGAGGAACCTGATGAGGTTCAACAAAGGCAAATGCAGGGTCCTGCACCTGGGGAGGAACAACGTCATGCACCAGTACAGGCTTGGGACGGACCTGCTGGAGTGCAGCTCTGCAGAGAGGGACCTGGGTGTCCTGGTGGACGACAGGTTAACCATGAGCCAGCAGTGTGCCCTGGCTGCCAAGAAAACCAATGGAATCCTGGGGTGCATCAAGAAGAGTGTGGCCAGCAGGTCGAGGGAGGTTCTCCTTCCCCTCTACACTGCCCTGGTGAGGCCCCATCTGGAGTACTGTGTCCAGTTCTGGGCTCCCCACTTCAAGAAAGATGAGGAGCTACTGGAGAGAGTCCAGCGGAGGGCTACAAGGATGGTGAGGGGACTGGAACATCTCTCCTATGAGGAGAGGCTGAGGGAACTGGGCTTGTTCAGCCTGAAGAAGAGAAGGCTGCGAGGGGACCTTAGAAATGCTTATAAATATCTGAAGGGTGGGTGTCAGGAGGATGGGGCCAAGCTCTTTCCAGTGGTGCCCAGTGACAGGACAAGGGGCAATGGGCACAAACTGAGGCACAGGAAGTTCCGTCTGAACATGAGGAAGAACTTCTTCCCTCTGAGGGTGACGGAGCACTGGCCCAGGCTGCCCAGGGAGGTTGTGGAGTCTCCTTCTCTGGAGATATTCAAGACCCGCCTGGACAAGGTCCTGTGCAGCCTGCTGTAGGTGACCCTGCTTCGGCAGGAGGGTTGGACTAGATGATCCACAGAGGTCCCTTCCAGACCCTACTATTCTGTGATTCTGTGATCAGGTGATCACACTATAAGCTCTGTATCTATAACAACAGCATCTCTCCCTGGAGCTGTGAATTTTATGGAGAGCCTGTACTGAGCCTGTACAGTGTTATCTTCTGTGAGTTCAGTACATTGTGCATAGTACCAGTTGTGCTCCTCAGTTCTAGGGAAAGTAAATGAACAAATCGTGGAAAATGTTTACCGCACTAAAACTAAACTTCAGCCTTTTTATTTTCTGTTTGATAAGCATTGAAAAGGATTTAGACAAGCATGCATCACTAGCGGTGGCAAGGGAAGCCCTATTCTTCAGTAGCTCTACCACTGCGCGTATGGTGCGGCACTTTCAAAAGGACGAAGAGGTTTCATTTCTGATTTTAGTGGGAAGTAACAAACCAGCGATTAGCTGTACAGTCGAGATTTGAAGATTGAAGGCAGTATCCATGAAGTATTTCTCATGAAGTATTACATGTTTTGATCCAGGTGACTTCTTTTCTTTCTTTCAGAGTGTTGATTTTTTGGTGCTTGCCAGAGAGTGGTAATAAATCCAACAATAAAACACAATGCCAGCCAAAGTGGTAATTTTTCTTTTGAAGCTGAAGAACATTAGATTACCAATGCACAGAAAACAGTCTTAAGTCCTACCAGATTTTAAACAAATTACTGAGGAGGGAAAAAAATACCAATACTCAAAATTGTAAGTGTCAGTTACAATGGTTCTTAGAAGTAAGTGGTAAATTAGATTAAATGTGTTTATACATTATTTGTCACATTGCTTCTTTCTCTCCAAGACTATTCTACTTACTGGCCTGCCTTGTTTTACTTTTCTAATCCATACAGAATGAGCTTGAATGTCTCTTCAGCAACAACTTCTGCATTTAGGAGGTGGTGTTCTGGGTGTCACACAATGAGTAGAGTACCCCTATTGTGGAGCTGTGTTATCAACTATGAAATAACTATGGGCCTGTATGTTTCCATTCTCTGCAGCTGATGGGAGTGTGGTCATTCAAACTGGGAGTCAAGAGTAGTATCTAACATGTTATAGTAAGAAATGAGACTTAGAGCTGGCTTGGTTTTCATCATTGCATAATGTATGTGGCTTCCTTAGTCTCAGAACAGGCTGCACTGTTCTCTTCATACAACTTCTTACCTTCCGATTTGAGACCCTGGAAGGATAAAACAAATGACCTTTAAAAAGCAAAAAGCAGTTTGCCAAGCATCTGTTATGAGACAGAAGGCGCTTGGACTCTAGATCTACAGTGAAGTCAATTTTCTTGTTATCAAACCACTGATACATTTAGAGTGCGGGATACTTATATCTTCTGACATTTTAACATCAGTTTGAGAGCTATCGTGGCCTGCTAAATCTGTGTGTTATTTCTGATAATGTAAGTTCAACTCTATATTTCAATTTCTTCTTTTAACCTCTGCTAAGTCAGTTTGAAGGCGGGGGGGGGGGGCGGGGGCAGGAGTCAGTCTTTGCTCAAACACCAGACAAGCTTATTGTGTGTTTATTCAGCACTTAATCTAGGGAATTTCAGCCCCATCTGAAGCCTCTCTGTGCTTCCATAACATGACTCATTCTGTGTTCATTGAAATTAGGAGAAAAACATGTTTGTTTACAGTGAAGAAAGAAAATGAAACAGTTAATATTTAATGAGGCAAACAAAGTGGGCTTGCTTTAACCAGAAAGACAGGTGCAGTAGCACCTATTACAGAATATCTGTATCCCTATGAAGAGTGGGAGTTCATCCTTTCTTCAAAACAAGAAATTCAAGCGCACTCTCATTCCAAGAGAGCTGTCAAATAGAGCTATTTCCTGGAAATACCTTGCAGGGAGAGGCTTGGCACTAAGCGATGTGGGTGTCAAATTTATAAATCCTTGCAGAGTCGAGGACATGAGTACCATTAGCTGCTTAATTTAGGCTGGGATTTAAAATGTGTTTGGGAAGAACCTGATGTCTTAGGAAAAATGCGGCACTACTGGAATTAGAATTTGAGAAGGTCTTGAACATCTAAAACTTGGGTTTAAGTTAATGTAAGGTATTTCATCGTGAACCCTATTTTGTAACTTTTTTTCTGTACCTTAAGATAAATGTTTTTGTCCCGTAAGCAGCTACTGCCCCATGTGTAGCCACTGTTTCATAGCGTATTTATTGCTGCTTGTATGTTACAAGTATCAGTTATGGTTAAGTGAAGGCTAAGATTTTTATAGAATACCATTCTTAAAAATGGCATAAGGTCCTAATACTATATCCTTTTCTACATAAACCATTAGTCTTGCCAGTTGTTAGAAACTGCTTCTCAAAGATTGCCAGAAGCTAGCAAAATTTAGAAGATAATATAATTCTTCTAAACTATTTTGTACTAGAATGTAGCAAACATTAGATTCTGAAATCATATTATCCGATTCTAATTCAGCCTAGAAGTATTGTCCAAGTCTTAAATAAATGTTAATAATGATAGCTTTGTGAGTTGCTTTATAAAAATTTCAGATAATTCTACAGAAATTGGCTGTGATTTGTAACTTGGGTGAACAAACACATATCTTTCTAATCTCTCTTGCTTCTGGCTGCTCAAAGACAATCTGTCAGTTCATCTCTTGTGGATAGAAAAAGAACTAGTTCTGCTTACTTAAGTTTTGAGCTAAAATATTGCAAAACATAAAAGATTATCAAGTTCATTGGATATACAGAAGCTTCCTTAAAACTGACTAAAGACAAAATACCAAAAAATGATTTAAAGGCTTTATGCAGTTTCAGAGTGTTTTTAATGTAGGCTTTAAAATGTAAAAGCTCCACTTCAGGCTCTGTTATAAAATCCCATGTTAAAATGTGTGGTTAACAGAAGTAGGAGTGGGTTTCTTTGATGGAGATACACGGATGCTCTGTCCCAATTCATAATGAATTTACTTTAGAATGCATCTTGGGTAGACTTTTGTGGTATCTACAGGACAGAAAAACAAATTATCTAGGTTCTGCTTTATCATACCATTACCATAATTTCCTGCATCCATTCTTATACTATTGTAGCTAATTTAATCTAGGTAATTTAACGTGTTACAGAGTGTTCTTCTACCCAGAAAGCCCCATAAATTCTGTCTATTTTTGATTCGTCTTTGATTCGTCTTTGATTCCATTTCTATTATTCATTCATTAGATATGTAAGGTCATAATTCTATATGGAAAGATACACATTCACTGGAAGTCACTCTTAAACAAAACATTGTAGGATAAGGTTAAGTTTAAGCGCTTCATGATTAGACAGTATTATTATGTATGCCCAGTAGAACTGTAGGGTATTTGGGACTTTCTTAGTTGCTCTCTACAGATTTTTCAAAGCAAAGAGAAGGAATAATTCCTATGTCTATGTGCATTTCTTTCTCTGACTTTAAATAGCAGCCTGAATGTTCAAGTTTGGTAGGGACATATGAGTATTTAAGGGATATTTCTCCTGTGAGTTTCTTCTCTGGAAGTACTCTGTTACAACTGAACATGGTAAAAGCTCTGTACAGTCCTCAGTGCTAGTTAGACTGTGAAGTGGCAGTAAAAGAAGCTCAGCTGTGAACACTTTACCCACACTGTATAAACTATTTATCTGACCTACAGCTGGTGAACATTCTTGCGCACTGCAGGGGATCCGTAGTGCCAGCCTTCAGACCCTGCAAGCACCATTTCCACCTGCAGCACCGCTGCAGACTGTAATGAAGACATTATACATTAAGGAAAAGATTATACCCTGGGGCAAGAAAATGGTGAAACAATCACTGTAGGAGTGTTTTGTTTTTGTTTTGTATTTTAAGTGGTGGGTTTGTTTCTATTAATTAGTTGGAACACTTAGCTTTTAGATTTCCATTGCAGAAATACCACCATGATTAGCACAGAAGAAGGGAAATAGGCTGGCTAGATTATATTGTTTAAAAAAAAAAAAAAAGAGAGAGAACTGAGTGACACTTTTCCAAATCATGTCACTTGATTTCACTCCAGGTTTGGCATATCCCCTGCAACCATTCATTCTCATCCTTAAGTCATACAAAATAATGTTTATCACGATTGCATTGTAATCGTTTTGAAAGTTTTTTCAATGCTAATGAACTTTTTAGCTCATATCTTAGTTAAGCAGGTGCCTGGATGAAAACCGCATATTCTGCATACTTTCAGGCAATGTTTTAAAAATAACGGCGTCCCTTTCAAAGCTACACAAGCCTTCCTCTGAGACTCTTTTTAGGATGTTAAGTGTTAAGAAATTAATGATACCTGAATAAATACATTGAAGGTTTTTTTACACTTGTCTAGTTATGTGCAAAACATGGGAAAACAATAGTAATACTAGCATATGCAAGACAGATGAATCAAAAATGAAATTAAAAAATATAGCTCTATGATCACAATCTTAGTATCAAATTATGTTGCAGCTATTGTTTTTCTTCGTGAAACTTGACAGCAAGACTCCTGTTTCAGCTTCTTAGGCAAGCATAATATGTTTCATTTTATGATAAGTTCTAAAGGGAGAAACTTTGTAGAATTGCCTATGTTAGTGCTACAAATAACATAAAGTAGATGTATATTTGCTGTCTTTACTTTTTTAGAGCACCAATGTAGTACAAATAAAGTTTGCTGAATGATGTCACTGAGAAATGTAAAATGAAGTTGGTATAAAAAGTGCTACTTCTACAAGTGACGGGGTTTTTTCCTTATTGCTGCTGTTAACAAAACAGCTTCCCTGCTTAGCCATATCCCTCTTGTGGTTGCAATTCTCATACAGGTTTGTTAGGAGTACTACTGGAGAACTTTGCTACCTAAAAGTAGTTTTGAATTTGGAGATTTTCAGCTTGGTGGTGTTAGGATGGAAGACATCAATTACGTGTAACTATTTGATACGGTGCAATAGTACTTTTGCCCCTCCTTGACTTTGTAGAAGATTGCATTGTGTTTTGGATTACATCTACAGGTTTCAGGCTGCTGCGAGCCTGAGGGTTTCGCCCGCATCTGCTCAGAACTTGTTAGAAGTCAGCTTGTTAGGTGGCACTGCAAGGCATCAGGGATCAGAAGTGGTAAGTCTGGAGCGCGCCGGAGCTTTCTTGTAAACATTTGATTCTCTTAAGTAATTTTATGACATTTAGGCCTCTTATTGCTAGCTCCCAAACCCACATTAATCACAGATATATCTCCTACCAATTATCTGGGAGAAATGTACTATGTTTCTGGGTGTATACAGACTACCTGGAAATAGTTTGGAGGAAGTGGAACACCTTGATTTGAGAAATTTGTCTTGAAATCATCCTTAATAAGAATCAATGCAAAGAAACGTGAAATGCTTTCAAATATTTTTCATATTTGAATTCTTTTAAATGGTAAAATGGAATGGTAGTAAGTTTATTGGTTTTCTAGTCCAAAGACTAGCAGTTCTGATACAAACTCTCAAAAACTATTTTAGAGCCTTCAGAGGAATAACTTTGCATATCGTATCCTATTACACTTTCAAAAAGTAAACTTTCTTACTCTTCCTTCATAAGGAAAAATAATTTAAAGCACTCTGTGGCCTTTGAAATTCCAGGAATGCATTAATATCTGAAAAATAATCTTGAGTAGATGCTGCTTCCCTTTATTGAACTTGGGGTTTTTTTTCCAGTTGTTCTGATTCTCGTTATGCTTCGAGTGCTTGATACACAATTGCAAATTTTAAGGCAAATGCCTGTCACATCCTTTAAGAGTAGTCATTAATACAAGAAATAATTTGATAATAGATTAATCCATTATTTCCAATTATTTTCCCAATGTATATACGTAAAAACTAAAGATTGGAAAATTATTGCTGTATGCAGCCAGCTGGGCAGTTCCACCCTTTCCATTTTCCCAGCCCTGGGACTTGCTAAACCGCTCTGTGGGATGATTTAACTTGTTAAAATAGCATAAACCCTTGCAATTTTTTGCTGGGTTTGTTTGCTGCCATTTTAGAGAGTTAAATTGCTCACAAAGGGACTGGAACAAGGCACACTGTTGCAATTGCATAGCAGGAAGGAGTAGGAACTTCCTTTCTAATATTGATGGACAGTTATGTGAGCTCCCACTTCTGAAGCAGATACCCTGACACATCAAATGGAGAAGCTGAGCTATGATGAGAATCTGGGATACATTTTCACAGCTGTATCAGACAAAGTGACAGAGTAGAAGCAGAGCCTAGTCTCTGTGTATTGGTACAGATTACAAAATGCGGATCTTCATCGCAGTTACTGGTTGGCGTTACCTCCTGCTATTCAAGAGTGTTCAGTCTTTGATGTGTCTTTTTTCAGTATCTTTGGAAATACATTTGCTACCTAATGGGCAGTGGGTCAGCGAGTTTTTCTTTTGCTAATAGTTACATTTTCAGAGCAATCCTTTCAAAGAATTGGTTTCTATTATGTTGCAGCACAGTGCTGCCTATTAAGAAAAAAAAACCCAACAAGACTTTTTGCCATGTTTTCTTTGACCTGTTTATATTACTTTTGACCTTTGTGCTTTGCGCCATCATTGACAATTGGCTCCCAAATACAAAACCTTATTTTCAGTTCAGTCTGTCCTTTAGTAATAATAAAGCCCGATTTGTGGAGATGGTAGAATGAAAGTTCTTGGAAGTTGTAGGAATTTTCTAATGTATTAACAGTGATATTCTATTACGGTACCATTTTTTAATTTTAATTCTGAATTTCATAAAGATTAGTACTGTTATTCCTAGAATACAGTAAGAACAAATGCCTTCTCAACAAGATCTGAGAATTGGAGATGGAAAGGGCTTGGCGAGGCATTTGCTATCTAGCCTATTGTTTTTTTCCATGTAGTCATTCAGAGGTGTACTCCTCATATGTTTCAGATAAACTACTTTTTTCTTCAGTGGATTCAGCTAGAATAAATTTTTTAATATGTAAGGAGGGAAAAAAGCCTAAGTCTAAATCAACTGTAACTTTGTGTCTGTCTTTGTGGAATAGGCAGTCATTGATTACCTATACGTCAGGTAAGTCTCTTTCTAATGCCAGGAAGTAATTTTATTATGTCTCAAAGCATGCATTTAAGAAGTTATTAAAAGTTTATTCAATACTGCGGTGAATGATCTGTCTAGCTACTACTCTGTCGTAATGAGCACTTTGTTGAAATATCTCGTACTGGTGAATTTTAAGTACAGTATAATACAACTTCATTTTTTCTTACATGTTCTAATTCCACTGCAGTGTCTTATTAACATTATGAAGAAATACGTCTACAACTTTTCTTTGTTTAGTGTTTCAAAACCATTTTATATATGTCTGTTATGACCGCATACATGGCTTCTTATTTATTCAGTTCACCCTCTGAGTGTCATGCATTCTACACATTGGAAGAAATGACCATAGGACAATAGGGCAATTCAGGTGCTTCATAATTAAGAATGTTTCTAGACAATTTAATCAGCTATTAAGGGCATGAGTGTTGCATATTTTATAAGGAAATAGGCAAAATCCAGCAGAAAATTTACTTGGTTAACTTTGTGTATAAAAGTTGTTCAAGGACCATGTAATGGAAGGGGAGTACTATTGATGGGCTCCTGCTAATTTTGGTATAGATGAAGTTCATAAGGAAACTCGCTTAAAAGAGAAGGCTGAATGCTGGAAGTCAAGGACAGAGGTGTACCTGAAGCAGACTGGGTAGTTTTGTCACACAGTTACATGGATTTCATTTCAAGAAGCCTTTGACTGTGGAGTCCAAATGACTTTGTACCAACTTAGCAATGGTTCAAGTAAAGGCAGCTGTCAATGTAAACCAAAAGTGAAGCTAAGACTCCCAGTAGTGTGTAACAAGATGCCAGAATCTTCCTACTGGAGATTCTCAAGAATACCGAAGGATGTCTCCCCTTTTGACCTATTTTGTGTATTCTTAAAATGTAAATCACAGCCCTGACTAGCATTTATGTGCCTAAAAATGTCTTCAATAAAAACTGAACATTTAGTTACTATTATTACTACTATAAATATTTGTTAAGTTGGAACCTACAAGGACCTTTTTAAGTTAGAAAAATAAAAAAATAAAAAACATCTGCCAGTCTCATTGCTGCCCTATCCATTTGCATGCGTACTTTCAGAATGGACCTTTGAAATACCTGGTGTTAATGTCTCATTTCCAGTATATTAATAAATAAGAGGTCTAAATGGCAGGCAGTCAAATCAGTACTTAAAACCTGGAGCATAAAAAAAGAAAAATAGTGACCACAGAAGCCCCACTGACTGCCTGTCCTGTGGAGCAGAGGCAGGTTTGGGTCCTTGCTACAGTCACAGGTATACCGTCTTCCAGTTTTCAGATTGTCTGTTTATTAGCTTATATGATAAATACTGCTATTTATGTTACTAATGGTTCAAACGTACAAGCTTAAGACAAAATGCTTGGAATTCTATGGGTTGGTAATGTGATACTGAGCATTAAAGATTTCCAAAAAAGCTGTTGGAATAATTTGTATAGTTTCTTGAGTGTTATTTCTTTTTTTATCTTTTTCTATTCTTTGTGTTGATTCTGAATTATAGAATAGTTTGGGTTGGAAGGGACCTCTAGAGGCCATCTAGCCCAGCCGTCCTGCATTGGGCAGGGACATCTTCAACTGGATCAGGTTGCTCAGAGCCCCATCCAGCCTGGCCTTGAATGTTTCCAGGGGTGGGAAACAGCTTAGAGTCTGTCGTCTTATTCAATATCTGTTAAGTATGAAGGTACCTCTGAATTTTCAGGAGGATACTTTAATTGATTTTCCTGTTGTTTCAGGGTAAATGTAGAATCTATGGCTGAACAGTGTGTCTCGTTGTCCCACACTTCTAGTCTGCAGTGCAAATAAAGGTAGACAGACCATAGATACGGCAGTTGTTAATTGAATTTTGTGCCTTTTTTTCCTGGTTTTAGCACTCCTAAGCATAAAGATGAATGTTTGTGGCCATATCTCCAAGCCAAGATTAGTTCTCCCAACCTCTACTGATTGTTTTGCTGTTCAGATTTAATTGTGGTTTTCCTTTTCCGTATTCTGTATTTCATAATGTTTCCTGTTTTAAGCCTTCAGTGGCAGAATTACCTTTATAGCAAGCTTGTACGGTGTGCTTTGGAGAAAGATCTAATACAGTATTTTCCTGTGTGTTATACAACGTATTGCAAAACAGGGACCCACCATTTTGACAGGAATTAACTCTCCTTCTACACTTTTTTTTACCCGTCTTCCTCAAAGGGCTGCTTAGCCTCCCTCGCAGCCCTACTGTAAAGTCTTCCCAGCACAAAGCCACATTTCTCTTCTCACTAAGAGCTTTTGAAACCATTGTAATTCCTGTGATTATGTATCCATCTGTGTCTGTTACCCCTTTCCTTTAACCTTTCTGCCTGTAGTGACACCTGCTGCCAGGGTAGGCTTGGCAGAGGCACTAACACAGGCAACAGTACAGAAGGTTAGTGGCATTGCGCTTTTAATAACCTCCCTGTTGCCTGTCCTCCCTGAGAGGACCTTTGTGTAGCAGAGTTAAAATGCCAGTGACAGTGACCACCTGACCCTCATTAGCAGTGCTAGTATGCCTGGTATCCTAATGATTGATGGTTCCAGAAGGGTTGTAGTATGTTTTCTGCCAAGAATAGAGTGCTGCTAGTAGAGGTGTGCAGACTGATCTAAATACTGATTATTTAGAGTACTTAGTGCACTTGTATCAAAATTTCTGGAATCACTTGATGCTGGAGGTTGCAGCAGTGACCAGGGGTAGTTGCACAGAAAGTTGTTTCTTTTGTCATCAGTAAGAACATGTGGGTATGTGGCAATCCCTACTAAACCAAGTCACTACAGTTAGCAAAGATGCACTGGTCTGCCGTACTGAAACCCTTTTATTGCAGTAAGTGCAGTAGCAGGCAGTTCAGTTCTGTAGCGCATAAGGTGCTCAGGACATGCCGAGAGAGAACTGTACAGATAGGAGCTTGGCATAAAGGAGACTTTCAACTACCACATATAGGATCCCTGCAGTTTGTTGCAAAAAGTGCTTGTTGGTGGGGAAATAAGTGTACTGTAGCTTTAAAGATGAAATGATGCCTTTAGTTTACATTCATTACTTCATCTAGCAACCTGGTGAGGAAAATAACAATCCCTGTTACAGCACCATTTGGTATTTTCTAAGGCAGCTAAGAATTACTGCTGTTTTGTGTCTCTTGGTATAAGCGAGTAGAACAGTTAACATGTGTGCCTGGTGTGTTTCCTTCTGTGCAGTCAACTTTCTGTTCCTTGGAACTGGGTATTCTTTGGAGTTGTTTTGTTTAAAATTTGAAGCAGATAGTCTCCTATGAAACCACCTGCTGTACTTAGTGTAGCTGGCATACCAAATTACCAGTGTTACGTAATTTGGCACTGGTGTCCTTGTTTGAGGAGTGCAAATTCTCTTTTTCTAAAGGGATGTAGGATTAAAGTTGTGGGATCATATTTGTGCTCAAAAAGAAACAGTGTTCATGGGCTAGGAAATGTCTGTGAAAACAACAGAATCCTACCCCTGTCTGCTAGTAACTTACTGTTGTGTTGTGGGGTGATAAATACGCAAGCTGGGAAGTCTGTTTTTGAGGGAAAGAGCAAAGACGAAGTATTAGAACTGAGTTTATTGGAAAATTTATTTTACTTTGGAAAAGTATCTGTTTATTCTTGGCTGATACACATTCTGAGGATTTTGATTCCTTGTAAAATAAAAGGAATCTAAGTTCATGAGTTTTGCTACTTAGCCATCTGCTGCAGAACTCTAAGTGAGTTCTAGGTGGGCATTCCTTCTTCATGCCTTGGACTGCAGGGCACAGAGAATGGCTTTTCTGGACCAGTGCTTGGCTGTTGGGGTCAGCTTGCACGGATGATACTTGGATTTGTGCAAGAAGTCATGGGAGGCATGGAGAAGAAATGCATTGCCTATTGCCCTGGCTATGAACCCTTAATGAGGACAACAACAAAGGACAAACTGGTGAGTGCTCAGAGACTAATTCTTCTCCTCAAACAGTTCCAAAAACTAAATGGCCTTTGAGAACAAGTGAAGTTTTATCTTGCTTCTTCCTGACAACTTTCTGTAGAAAGAGGGGTGGCGTATGGCATGGTTCAGCACACTCTTCGTTCTCCAGCAAGAGGGGCAGTAAGCAACTGATTCATTTAGCACATTGGTTGCTACAAGCCTAAATAGAGATCTAATGAATCCTATCTGGAATGTCATTTTACTGATGTCTAACAGAATTTCAGGCTATATTCTTGGCTATCATCTTCAAGGATGTGTTCTTTGATTTAAATTATCAGCAATACTTCAGTGCATAACAAAGTTAAGTGTTCCCAAAAGTGATTAAAATGCAGAGCTTCTGAAAAATTGGATAAATAATTTTGAAGGAAAGTACTGTAGCCTTTCTTTGAGTTTCTTAAAAGCTAGTTTCCATGGTGTTTTGAATCTGGTTTAACACTTCTCTATTTTTAATACCCAGTCCAGAAGATCTGTTTTCTCACTTGCATTGAGTTAGATAATAGTTTTGTCTGTGCTAACTGTAATCTTAAAGGATGTGTACCCTAACAAGGATTGTTTGCTTTACTTCATACAAAAGACAGAATAATTTCTTCATGGTTGCCACTTGTATTTATGAAAGGCTACAACTGAATGACTGTATTTGCAGCTCCCTGCAAGTAAATAATCTAGGCTGTGGATGCCAAACGAGTACTGACATGTGACAGCACAGTAGTAATATTTCCTGCACTTTGTGCTAACATAGCTGGTGCCGTGTAAGAATGATTTGTGAAAAAGATGGGTATCGACGGATATTACCAACATTATCAGTTGTTTAATTTACATTAATTTTCCCTGCTAAGCAGGGATAGGTATTCATGGTATTGTCAGTTTAGTTTACATTTTGAGATATTACCAGAAATGAGAGAGAAAACTGGCATAAATATTTTCACTTTTCTGAATATATAGTTCCTTTGAATCCTTGATGATAGTCACAGTGACATTAGTAGAAGAAAAATTTTTATAAAAGTTCTGTTTGTGGGAGTAATCACTTGTGAAGTTGAAATATATTTATTTTGTAACTATTTTGAATCCAGTGGAATTGTGACCTCGCAGGGCTTTCGCTTCTTTGTGTTTGTTTGGTCAGTATTGGTTGAACTATGGTTAAACATCAAAGAAAATGAGTTTTTAATTAGATTGTCATTGCCACTGGTCTATATTGCCGAGAACTGCTCAAGTAGTACTCTTTTTTCGTATTTTGAAAAGAAGCACTGTAGCAGGGAAGGTTATGGAAGCAAAATACACAATTAACCCCTAGTGAAGGGGAGGAGTGGTATTAATTTTACTCTCATAGGTAGCAGTCAGTGTGAAACTTTTAAGGGCTTGTCTGTGTTATTGGATGAGGGTGACCTCTGTTTCTGCTGTATTAACCTCCAACCTGAAAGTGTGGGAAAGCTTGGTAAAAAGCTTTCTAAGCTGTGCTGGTTATGTGACATTTGTTTTATAACTGGGACTCCCTTACTTACCTTGCCACTCTAAAGAATATTCATTTAAATTTGTTGAATTTTTTTTTTTATAAAGTGGATATGTTTAAGAATATTTTATATATTTAAATTATTCAAATATGTAAATGTTTGAAATGTTTTCTTAAAACATTTTGAGAAATTCCAGTCAACCATTTAGTTTTTCAGACAATTTTGGTTTTTTCCCCAAAGTTACCATTTTGTTCAAAAATCACCTTCTGATAAAGTTCCTTATTAGTCTTAGTTAAAAGACTTGGCATCCTGCTCTACCTGTTAAGTAATACATAGCTTTGATCCTCGTCTCACCTGATGTGAAGAGTCTTCACTTAGCTCTTAATCTTTAATATTTTGTGGTGAATCTTCTGCTCTGGCAATGGATAATTAAAGTGGAAGTGCAGTGCCCTGACTAGTTATTGCTTCAGTTCTGTTTACAGAACTTTAAATTGTCTTTTCCTAAGGAAAGATTTTTAGATGCAGTCATTTAATTAGTTTGCATCTGTGTTTGTATGCACACTTACGTAATAGTAGTAGTAATAGCTGCCAGTATAACAATATTGGCCCTAGAATTTGTAAATGTAATCTTTTGCTGTTTATACTATGCCATTTACAAGATCTGATATTTTAATGTCTAACGCAAAAGTATCTGGAATCCTGACCAGTTTTGTTACTGGTTTGGTGTCTAAGTTAGTGCTTCGATTCCTTCCATGCCTCACCAGCCACAGGGAGATGATTTTTGTGTTGGTGATGACTGTGAACAGTGAACAATTTATTTAAGCATGCTGAAGGCTTTTTCAGAAGAAACACTGTGAACTTCAAAAACAATTGGACATTTAAGAGCAAGCGTGGTGGGCCTCAAGATACTCCAGGGAAGATGATGAGTTTTTCTGACTGTACAGATGGAAAATAGACATACAGCATTTTGAGTGAAATGCTAAAAAATTGAAGCCTTTGGCTGGGCTGGTTTTGAAGATCTTTGTTCCTCACTCACTTTCATTTGATTTGGCTGTGACTTTTTGTCCTGAAACCTGTGCAAGTAAAAAAAGAAACCAATCTTCTGTCAGAAGTTATGTAGCCTTGCAAATGACAAGAAACCCAGTTGCATTCAGGATTGTATAATGTGGAAAGGAGGTAATTTCTGTGTGATTAAGTTTCACAGTTAGTTTTGTGGAGTTACTGATATCAAGACACTCTCAGCTTAGTATTTTAAACAACTTTGGACTGCTATTAATTTGTGCAATAACTGCTGATTAGGCCTTTTGAAGATCGTTTCCATTGTTTTAATTAGTAATCAGTAAGAAATTTCTTAACTATTTATTGTGTTGGAATTTTTATTAGCTTTAATTATTGTGATTTTAATAAGGACCTGGCAACAGTATCAGAGACAACTAGTATTTGACAGATGGGTGTCACAGTAATCAGTATGCAAGAAATACCTGGGCAGATAAAAAGAACCTTGTCACATTTAAGCTCCCGTATAGTTTCACTTTGCATAAACAGATAGCAAACATACTAGAAATCTTACAGGAAGTTTGCTGAGGTAAGACATTATTCCTTGCCAAGAAACACCACTGACATTTTATAATTACAATACAAAGCTTGGTTATTTCAGATTGTGACAGACATTTTGTCATCATCCTAGTCATTACTATTAATGTGTATTTGAATGCAGAATAAAATAGAAAGCTTTAGCTCTAACTGGTTTTGATCTGACACCAGTTTTTGCACAGTACAAATAAATTTTGTATTACTGCTGTATCTGTGCTGAACACTCCCATACAGCCAGTCAGTAACAGCAGTGCCATTTGGCTTCCTTTTTACTTTAAGAAAAAGCAGTGTTTTCTTCTGCCACCTTAATGTTGTGAAGACCTTCCCCTGAGCTTTGGGAGAAACGGATTGTTATTACAGTAATTGGGTAGTCTATGACAACTTGCTATAATTTCTTTATTAGTAATGTTTCTTAATATGGAAAAATGACATCTTTGTGTGTTTGAATTCAGCTGCCCTGACAAAGCTAATTGCTCCTCAAGAGATGCCATCCTTGGATGTGCTGCGAGTGTGAAAAAGAACAACTGCTGACTTCAGTAACTTTTTCCCCAGCAATTTAACATTTTTCATATAATTAGCCCTGGTGTTCTTCTTAGATTAACAGATCTACTAATAATATTGTGCTGTAAGAGCTGCAAACTGAGGAGAACATAAAGTAAAGCATATTCTAAGGGTGCCAGCTCGTTACACTGACAGGTTTGGTAAGTACAACATAGTTAACCTCTAACCTTTACAAATGCTTAAATACATTTCAAATCCAATCTTGATCATATATTGTAAGTTTATTGATTTGTATTTTATTTGAACAATAGGGTAATCTATTGAAATGAGATTTCTGATTATTCTGGTTGCAGCCAGATTCTTTCTAAAGAGAAATTATGATTTATCTGTGTCATCCACTTCTAGTTCACTCTAACTAGAGGAGAGAGGGAACACCCCATAAATATATCTGTCATTATATATATGTATTTATATATATACACACACACCCCAAATATATATAGATATGGAACAGAGTTTTTCTCAGTCCAAATAATGCTTTAAAAGTCGAATGATCCAAATGATCTAATTAATAGAGAAAAGCTCTTTAACAGTGTAGGTGAAGTTATACAAAATATTCCTAGTGTCTTTTCTGTGGTGTTAGCTCACCCTACCAGCACACTGTGGTATTTATTTGTAAATAAATTTAGCTCTGCCTCGCGAAGTCCCAAGGGGCTGGTGGGGGGTTTACTGCAAAGGGAGGGTCTCCCTGGCTTGGGGTCTGCTTGGGGCTCTGTGTGTGGTTCCGTATTGGTTTCCTTCTCCTTTGTTCCCAGGTACACGATGGCCTTGGCTGCCACGAAGGGCTGTTGGCTGTCAGGCAGCAAGCGCCCAGGCTTGCCAGGCCACTGCTATAACTGGTGCCTGCAGAGCCTGAGCTACACCGGGAGTCGTGTGGCTGCCAGACAAGGGTGGCAGCCAAAAATCCCAAAGCCAAGACCTGGAACCTACCCTGCTTGTCAGGTGAGTAAAGAGCCCACGGCTTTCTGCTTGCAATGGCAAAAATTGGATAGACAGGGCTTATAGTGCTTTTGAGTTTTTCTTGTGTAACTTTCAAAATCCTCAAGAATTACAGTCTATTTAGACAGGGAGATGCACATATTAATATTCTCTTCCAAAGTCCTTGCGAAGCATGCTGGAGCTTGCAAGGAGAGATTCTTGGGAAAAACTAATGTAAAATAAAGTGAATGAAACTGTTCTGAACTTCAGTAAAAGATTTTGGAAATAATAAGCATCAGATGATTTGATCAGTTAGAAGTTCTAACAATCAGAAAAGCAGGAAGGTTAACAGCAAAACCATGTAAACTATGCACTAGGAAATGCTAGGGAAGGGATCTGTGTTCAAAAGGATCTGGCAAGAGCCTGCTTATAGAAAAGAGTCCAACTGCAGAAACCAATTCATGTGATGATTGTGAATAATGTAAAGGAGTTTCCAGAGACTGAAAGATGTTTGCTTGCTTTACAGTGCGAGTTTAGGGGGCCTTAGTAATAAGGAACAAAAGGAAGAAAGATTGAACTGAATTGAATCTTTCATTTATGTTACCATATCAGCTCAAATACCTGTTTACAGTTTAATACAGACTTTGTTCAGCTCAAAGCAACTATATTTTTGTTATAACACACATGTATTCAAATTTGTGTCTGAAAGACTTAACCAGTTTTCATTGGTGGAAATCTAGATTGTAAAGTAATACAAGCATGGCTAGCAAAACCCACAGGTTTAAGGGGATGTTTGCATAGATTATAAGATGCTAATTTTATCAATGAGATGGAAAATGTAATATATAACAGTATGAACATGGTTATTTACCTCAAAGGAGATGGGCTGGAGCAGACCACAGACCTTATTAACCTTAATTATAAGCCCTTGGGGTGCCCTAAATTCGTAGGCCATTAAGTATAAAATGCTAATCTGCAGGGGCTGTAGACTCATCATGTGCAAAATTATTTGGAAATGCAAATGGGAGTTATAAGAGAAACATTCATCCATGTCTGATTAATTCTTCACTGCTTCTGTCTCTATGGATATATACTCCCTGGTGTCTAACCACTAGCAGTTTGCCTGCTTTAAGCGGGCATCCTGGCTTCTATCAGGAATGGTGTGGTGCGCAGGAGTAGGGATGTGATTGTGCCCCTGTACTCGGCACTGGTGAGGCCACACCTGGAGTACTGTGTTCAGTTTTGGGCACCTCACTACAAGGACATTGAGGTGCTGGAGTGTGTCCAAAGAAGGGCAATGAGGGTGGTGAGGGGTCTGGAGAACAGGTCTTACGAGGAGCGACTGAAGGAACTGGGGCTGTTTAGTCTGGAGAAGAGAAGGCTGAGGGGGGACCTTATTGCTCTCTACAACTACCTGAAAGGAGGGTGTAGTGAGGCGGGTGTTGGTCTCTTCTCCTAGGCAACTAGCGATAGGACGAGAGGCAATGGCCTCAAGTAGTGTCAGGGGAGGTTTAGATTGGATATTAGGAAACATTTCTTTACTGAAAGAGTGGTCAGGCATTGGAACAGGCTGCCCAGGGAGGTGGTTGAGTCTCCATCCCTGGAGGTGTTTAAAAAACGTGTAGATGTGGCACTTCAGGATATGGTTCAGCAGGCATGGTGGTGTTGGGTGGATGGTTGGACTTGATGATCTTAGAGGTTTTTTCCAACCTATGATTCTAAGTCTAGGGACCTGTTGTTGTTGTGCTCTGGGTGGTCAGGTGGAGGCTGATCTTCAGACCGTTCATTACAAAGAAATACATAGGCAGTGTCTTGGTGAAATTTACCCCAGTTAGAATATCAAAGGACTTTTGAGTCATTTATAGTACACAATTTGTTCTCTGTGTATCCTGTAGACCTACTTGTGTCTATTCCTGTTTAAAATAACTCAGGAGTACCTGGCTGTGTTTTACAACTCTTCAGAAAGTGAGTCATTTGTGATGTTCATTTTCCAATTATATTTTTTCTCAGTGTGCTGTGTTGTAAAATCTGCTTGTTTTAGTAATGTAAACTCAATATATGACATGGAAATGAACTACAAGAAAACTCCAACCCACTAGACAACATTCTCATACCAAAGCATGGAAATGCTGGAAAAATTTTTGTCTATGTTAATCACAGTGGTTTCTATGAAATTAATGCTGTTGACTGAATGCTTCTTGCATGAGAATTGCTGAGATTAAGACTACTGTCATGGGCCGTTAGTTCATGGAAACTGTCTCTGTGCATTGATATAAATGGATTTCAAGCTTTCTAAATATGAAAACATACAAATGGGATATATATCTTCACTGGTACTGACCTTACTATGATAAAGGATTTGAAAAACTGTTTGACAAATACTGGTTATATTTTTTTGTTTCATTTCTGTTGACTTTTTTACTAAAGTGTCTTCAATACACAAGGATTTCTTGATAATAAATTTCAGTGAGTTGATGCTTCTCTGTTGAGAAAGAGAAAAAAGGAAAAGAAAACACAGTGGAATGAAGATTTATTGTGTATGGGCCTGACAAGCTATGATTTTCTTGGTAATTGGTTACTCCAGCATACTTAATACCAATAATAAAGCAGGAATTGTGGCATCAATCAGGAACACTTCTTATGTGTAACTCCACAGAAAATTTTTTTGGTTGAAGAGAGTACAGTTCATACTAAATTACAAAGCGTAGGAAAAGGAAATTGTATCAAATAATACAACAGTTTAATGATGCCATAATAATGATCTGGGTTTTTTTTCTGCAAACATTTACACATTTTGATAACTTTATGTGTGTTTAGATTGCACAGTGTTCTCAAATGCATTCGTCTAAAGCTTGGGTACATAAATTCATAACAAGATCTGCAAGACAGGAAGACTGACATTGACCTGTTCTTTGTTTTTGTTTTGCGTTTTCCTCAGAGAAAAGCATACAAGGATGTTTATTTAGGTCCATGCTACAAGATATCAGTCTACCTGTGCTGTGGATCTCATTGTGAGTTTACTGAATTTGAGAACTCAGGTTTGCTTTGCAACCATTGGATTTGCTTCTGGCTATTTGGATATAAACCTGATAATCATATGGCCCATATGATCAGGGTGTTTCCCATGCTGTGAATCAGACCGTTGTGTACCACTGTTTCAAAAGTGTCTCTAAGATTCCCATTACACCTGAATTTTGAAAGACAAAAATTTTAGAAGAAACGGATTATGCTGTATATTTCTTACTTTCACCAGCAGTCCATTGCAATTAACATTTTATTCTTTTGCTTCAGCAGTACAGTCATCACACTGAAACAGTTTTCCTAAGATTTCCTTCTAATACAACCATTTCTTTTGCCAAGAAGATTAGCGTTGAAACAATGAGAGTGATTTAATGCTGAAGTTGCATTGATTCTGCTTTAATAAAAATGTTTAGTTTTTACCTATTTCAAATTTTCATTTCCTATCGTATTTTTCATATAATACAATAGCCATTTCATATACAGTGCCTATCATATCTATCAATTCATACTCATTTTCAAGATGACCTCCTGTAACTTCATATCTATGAAGTAGTTGATTGCATCTGATGCTGCAGGTTTGCAGAAATAAGTTGCAGTATGTTTTACTTAGCTAGGTTGTGACTTTAGCCCATTTCTGAGCTGTAGGTTGGACTAGATGATTTTCAGGGTCCCTTCCAACTGCTAATCCTGTGATTTGTGATGCCCTTGGGAGTCCTCCAGTCAGTAGCTTGTTTAAGCAGGAAATTACTTCCCCAAATTCATGTAGCTGACTTGGCTGTGTTGGCAGCCGGAGTTCAAGGTCTGACCATTCCTGCTCTGAGTCTTCTAATTTGCCTTTTGATTTGAACCAAGAAGAATCTAGAACGTAGGAACAGTCATAATCGCTGAGACCAAAGGTCTGTCTAGGTAGTGCCATGTCTTAGATGTGGCCCTGCGCAAATGGAAGAGAAGGAAAGAGGGTAAAGCATATGCAAATCTTCCTTCGAATATTCTTCTAACCTGCAGTTACTTTCAATTCAAAGATCTTGAGCTAGATGTTTTGTTTAGGAAGCATCTTTACGTCGATTTTTGTGGCATGATCTTTTCCAGTCTTACTTGCCATATTTTGCTATTAGATGAGAAAATACATTAATTGAGCATAAAAGAAAATAAATGGACATTTTATTTTTTTTAAATTGGAACAATTCAGATATCTGTAATGCCAGTGGAGGTCTAGCTCTCCTCACATTAGGAAAATACAAAGCAAAGTAACAATGAAGTTCAAATGTTTATCTGCATTTTATGTGTAGGTAGTGAAGTTACAGAGCGGCCTTTAGCAGTCCACAGCTGAACTGGAATTATTGCCTCTGATAATAAATTGAGATACAGGCCAGCATACAGGCCAGCTAAAGTGATGTTTGCTGTCCTCGCTTTGGAGTGTGAGGGCAGCCAAACTGGAGATGTGTTAGTCATTCTCTTCTTTCTCAGAATACCCTCAGTTGAGCAAGCTCTCCATTTTTGTGTTTTCTGAATTGCAACCAGGTTTGGGAAGAATGGATGTCATTTCAGCATATTACCCTAAAAAGAACATTCTGAAGGGTGCAAAACACTCCTTTTGCATAATCAGTGTTGCGAATACGTGTTCAAAATGCGGTGTACAGAAGGTAACCTTGGTTATGCACTGCAAACACTTGGATATCAAGGGTTACTTTTTCGCCTTAGAAAAATTTTCATTTATTACATTACAATTTTTGGAAGCCAATTTTTCATGCTATGATATGATCTCCAAGATAACTTGTCTTCTTAAGCGTAATTGGTCTGCCTAAGAGTTACAACAATCTCATGTGAGTTCTTGAATTAAAATACTTCTGTCTTCTAGGAATATTCTTTAGAGCTGTTCTTTAGGGCAACAAAAATTGTGAGGAATTAATTAAGCATGAACTATGTATAGGCCACATGCTGGCAGTATCTAACTGTTAATACTAGATGAATTGTAATAATGATATAGTTTATGAAAGTTGGTAGGACTATAGCTTTGAAATTGCTAGTGGAATAAAACCTTATATTAATATAATTTCTTAACTTTCTTAATAGCTTCATTGCCATCTGCTTTATTCAGCTTTGTGTTGATTCAAAGTAGTCAGAACATGTATATTCTAATGAATAAATCAATGAAAATATCTTGCTTTCAAAAATTTAAACAGAATCAAAGATGACAAAGATTAGAACACAGCAGCATCAGGTAATCTCCAGAAACTTAAAAGATTTTTCTAGTTTTGACAATTATATCAGTCTATGATTGACTTTCGTGATGTGAGGAACAGGCTAAACACCTGCAATCCTGTTGAGTGAAACAGAAATTTTGAAGTTACTTAAGTGTAACTCTGATATTTTAAACTTTGGAGTGATCATCATCAGTGTAGGCTTGGTGACACATGCCTCTGAGCATGAACACTGAAATTCTGTATCCTTCCAGATGTCTAGCTCTGGATATAAAATCCATTTGTTGTAGAAATACCCTAGAATAGGAATTGAGACATGGAACTCTCTCAAGAGGCCAGCATTTCTTCCACTATTAGTATTGCCTGGTGAGGTTAGATTTTGTTTCTGTTGATAATCACTTCTACCTTTTGCTGTGAGAAATCTAGACCAAGTCATCCAAGAATTACACAGAAACAAAGATTATATAGAATCATAGAATCATAGAAAGTTTTGGGTCGGAAGGGACCCCTAGAGGTCATCTAGTCCAACCCCCCCGCAGCGAGCAGGGACACCGCTAACTAGATGAGGTTGCTCGGAGCCCTGTCCAACCTGGTCTTGAATGTTTCCAGGGACGGGGCCTCCACTGCCTCTCTGGGCAACCCGTTCCGGTGTTTCACAACCCTCATTGTAAAGAATTTCTTCCTTATATCCAGCCTAAACCTACCCTGTTTTAGTTTAAAATCATTACCCCTCGTCCTGTCACTGCTGTCTCTACTAAAAAGATTGTCCCCATCTTTCCTATGGGCTCCCTTTAAGTACTGAAAGGCTGCAGCCAGGTCTCCCTGCAGCCTTCTCTTCTCCAGGCTGATAAGGCCTGATATGAGCTGGTAAGGCTTATTCCTAGACATTGATTGGGCTTTTTTGTTGTTTTAGGATGTCAAAGATTGCCAGTATATTAAGTCTATGAACTGATCCGTCCTGAGAAATTTACAGCCTTCATTTCAGCAAGTGCCTAACTTTACACAGGTGATAATCTTAATTAGGCCCAAATGTACCAGATAGATGAGTTTTTATAATTTCACAAACAAGGAATTAAATGTACAGAGTCTTGCGGGGAGGGGGTGTTATATTTCTCTCTAGGTATTATGAGTAGTGATTTCTTTGGGAAATAAAATATGACTGAATTGTTTAAATAGACGTATTTTTCTTTATTTTCCTGAACCTGTGCAAATGGGTTGATAGTTCCGTAGGTTTACTTATCTAACAAAATAATGTGTGACAGAATACATACGTGTAAGTGCAAGATTTTTTTCCTTGCATTTTTATTCTAATTGCATCACTTAAAATGTTATTAGCTACTATAAACTTACTATCTGCTGTTATGTTTACAGCTCATTAGAGTGGTGGATGCGTCAGTTTACTGCAGTGATTGTTTCCACAAAGTTGAAGACTAAGTGTTTTGTGTTGCCATTTTTATCCATGCCAGAGGTGACGCTTAATTATTAAAATAATTGCTTAATTCTTATTTCATTAAAATAGATTATTCTTTTTATGAGGCAAGCAATCCGAAACCTGTATTCTCTGGGCTTTTGTGCATTTGAGATTTTTAACTTGGACTTTTTTTTTTGCACTTTGTGCAACTTGGGCTGCTGTAATTGTGTGTAATTGTAATTTCAGCCTTTTGTTTGATACATTGTCTTTGCTGTTCCCCGTGGTTTTCTGTACAAACAGTAATAGCCAGGAATTGTAAAAATTTCTCACGTATTTTATTTTTGTTGTAAAGGGAAATCTGGTATTAAATTCAAAAAATTTCGTGGCACACTATATTCAGGAAGTATCCTCTTTTCATGGTAGATCATGGTTAACTAAAGTTGCAAACAGCTAAGGAAATTCATGCAGCTGTAGAAATTCTTATCGATACAAAGAAAATCTCGAGTTACTTGCAGACAGCTGAGACAATATAAGCTATTGGTACACAGGAGCAGAGGTCTGTCTGCATCAGATTTTGGTATTTGTAACCTCTGTGATTGTAGAACTGATAATTTTGTTGTAATTGTGCATTGTATCTGCAATGTAGCTCTGATGTTGTCAGCCGCATAACTTACGCTCTCCTCTTTTTGATTCAAACTGATATGACTACCATGGTGTAGGTTTAAGTCCAGTGTAAGATTAGTTTCTAGGACTGATCTTTAGATCTTGGTGGAAAGTCTTTTTATAGACTACGACTTCTGGGAATGATCTGTTCTAGTTTACGTAGTCAAGTATTGCTTACATAAGCATCAATGCCATATTATTTGACAGCAGCACTAAAATACAACTTTTTTCTTGTATCATTCTTCCCATATTTGAAAAATTGCAATTTCCTGTGTACGATAACAGTTTTTATGAAGTTAGGGCACAAATCAGCATCTGACCTTATAAAGCAATTTTATGCTATACACTTTTATAGGTGTAATATAGTATGGGAGACTTTGAATCATAAGAGGCTGTGAAACTATGTAAAGAGCATTACCACTTATCTCAGGTTTTAAATGAGAAAGATGAGTTGCATAATTACTAAGTTTTTAGTCCTGACACTTTTTGCTGCCAGACACATTGTGCATTTCTCTTCTGAAAGGTTTCTTTGCAAAAATAGTTCTTTAAAGCTGAGGTTTCAATTCTAAGCAATCAAAAAAAACCCTCAGAAATTTAGGGCAAGCATCTTCCATAAATGCTCTGTTAGGAAGGCAAAATTCATGGAAGATACATCACCATTCGTAAGGTGGACAAGTGGAGGCACGACTTCAAGTCGGCCCATTACAGACTACAGTGCTTACCTGTCAGCAGATTGCTTGGCCTGAGCATAGCTCTGCCTGCCTGTGCTCTCAAAAGAAAATACTCCAGGATGCACTGAGCAAAACCATGGTCCAGGGGCTGTCTTCCTGTGTTCTTAACATTAAACTTTAATGGGAAAATGGAACACCCCATATATACAGAGTTGAATTCTTGTTGTTGGTCCAAATGATGCTTTTGAAGTCTAATAATCCAAATGACATAATACAAAGTCTTCCTAGTGTCTTTTTCTTTTCTACTGTAGCAGGACTACAGTAGGTAGCATGGACAAGACCATGCTGTTGTCTATGGAGTGGTAAAGAAATTCGCAAGTTTTGCCATACTGTTTTTCCTCAGTATCAGTAAATGAGTCAATACAGCCTTTTCTATTTACTCTGGGTCTGTCTTCAACCAGAGAGAAAATCAGTTAGTTTCTCTGAACTGTGATTTAACTAGTATGAAATAGCGTGTATTGGCTTGTGCAGACCAGTCATTCGATAGCTGCTGGTGTGGTGGTCAGAGTATTCATCTGGGACGTGGGAGACTAAACTGTGAAGGCTCGGGAGGTCGGTGTGAAGGGCCTGAAGGAGTGTGCTAACCGATGAGCAGCATGGTCAGTCAGGGGCCAGTTCGTTTGAGGCAATTCTGTGATCCTAACGTAATGGTTAACCCAATAAAGAATTAAGTGTTCTTATAAACATAGCTCTGTAAATCTTGCCTAGAAACGAGGGATTTTTAAGTGAACCACTTTGACTGAGGAGGTTCTCTTGTGTTTTGATCCTATGATGCAGAATGAAATTTTTTGAGAACTTCAGTGGGCTGTGCAAAATATTTTATGCTTTACTATTGGCTTTTGTCATATATATATATATTGGATGTTAAAAATCTATTAGCATCCCCTGTCCAAAAATAACATTCCTTTGAAATTCTCACATTTAGTGTCATTTCTTAACAAATTTTTTAAATCCTGGCCATAAATATGCATATTGTTAGGTAACAATTAGAAGGTAGACAGAACTGCCACAGCCAGTCTAATGTTTTAAAGTATACGAAGGTAATCCTAGACAAAAGGATTACTAATGAAACGCAACAGCATGTTGCGCTTGTTTCTTAACCTGTTAAGATTTCATTTTTTTCCACTGGCAGAGCATGCAATGGTATTTTTGCATCACTTTCTTTGTGTGTACATGTGGACAGATGTTCGTAATTCACAAAGTTTGCTCTCAGCACAAATGATTTTGTTATGGAAAGGTTTTCATATAAGCAGACACTGAATCATTATGCTATCTTAAAGGCAATTACTCAAATAATTAGACAAAAGAGATGCAATACTTTTATTTCCTAATTATAATCAAAGTGAGAGTGACTCGGTAGACATTTCACTTTTTCTAGGAACAGAGACTGTATAATAAGCCATAGCTTGCATGATTCCAATTCTTGATTTTTGGCAAATATTTGAAATAAACAAGTGTTTATTATTGTGTTAGAACTGGTTTGGTAATTAATTAATTATGTGAATAAAAACAACAGTAACAATAAAAGCCAGCCTAGAAGTGAGTGAAATACACAAAATTCTTATACTGATTTATCACTGCACGTTTGTGGGTTGCACTGCTTCTGCATGTATGGAAAGGATGAGGTAAGACCAAAATATTGCTGGTACAAAAGTTCTTGGTAAGCCCAATGTGACTGCCATATTTTCTAAAGAGAGCTTGTTTATTCTCAGCTGAAGTGAACAGCTGTGAATATGCCATGACTCTTGGTTTCTCCAGTTCATCACCTAGTATAGTCTGGTTACTGCTCTGGATATCTACCTAATGTCAACATTAAATGCATATAAGCAACATAAACTCTAATGATAAACAAGTAGTAAACTGATGAATTTGTTCCTTGTGCTTACGTTTTAAATCTGGCGCTCTGTTTTCTATTTAAATATAAATTTTAAATATTTAAATATATTTTTTGTTGTTGTTCCCAGGCCACATTTTTAGGAGACTCCCAGGCTTTTTTTTTTTACTAGGAAATCCCCAAAGTGTTAGAGTTTGATTAATTTCTATTAGAGGCAACTTGATAGTTCTTTTCACCAGAGAACAGGGAAGACTCACTCCATTAAAACCATCAAGATTTATTTCTCTGGCATATAGTGGCCTGTTATCTCCTTAAATGCTTCTGTTTAATGATCATGAGCAAACTTTTACAAATCTCTGAGGTAGAATAAATAGAATTTTTGCTCAAGTCTACTGGAAGTGTTTCTCCATTAAACTAGGCTAGGTTCGCTTGAAAGAGAGGATTGTGGTACTACGCTATGACTTTTTAGTACTTTTTCCATGTTGAAATACTACTTCTCTGCACTTTTCCCCGATTTTTTTCCCCGAAGGTTAGTTTATTAGAGCTACTTTGAGTACACAGAAAGCAAATGGTGACATTCATCAAATTTATAGTGTTAGGGCATCAGCAAGGATTCTGCTATAGATGTTACCTACTGGAAGTTCTTTTAGAAAGTCTCTGTTTCATAGGCATGCAAGGATAAAAAAACCCTCACAAAATAAAGATTCCTGTTAAAAGAAAATACTGTGATTTTTTTGTTGTTGTTGCAGTTGTAGTCATATTTATTCAACTTTTTGAGAGCACACCAGGCAAAACAATCTGCAATGTCAGATACACGAGGCAAGAATATGTTTCTTCTCCATTCAAACATGAAGTTGTAGCTCTGTCTGTGGTGCGGTGCTGAAAAAAGGCAGGGGGGAACACCAGAAACAGTGAAGGGAGAGGAGGAGAAGGAAAGAAAGGGACTGGGAGTGCAGCACCAGGCTTGCTTGGTCACAGTACTGGATTCACACATTGAGTAATAACACAGCTGTTGTCGGTCAGAAATGTGAGATGAATTAATATTTGTTTCATTGTGGCGGGGCATGAACCAATTTGTGGAAATAATAGCAAAACCTCTCATCTTTTCAAGAAGAAAGATTTCATTAGTTGGAATGAATATTTGAGTATAAACAAGGAATCACATAATCCATGTGGAAAATTAACTTTCTTAGAAGGCCAACTTTAAAATTCCATCAAAATAAGCATCAGTGTAAAGAGAGCAATACTTTTATCTTGAATCTTTCTCTGTATACTTTATGGAGCTCTGGTATACGTAAAATCAATATGCAGAAGAGGCTTGGAATCTCTAAAATACCCAATAACATACCTCTGTCATCTGTCTTAATTTCATTAAAAAAGGAAATTAATTCTTAATCCTTGGAGTCTAGTTTACAGAACAGAAACCTCCAAAGGACTGCATAAATCATTTGAGGTTGGATACACTGGTCAGACTCAGTATTTCTTGCTGTTGTTCTGAAGCATTTAGCAGAAGCAGGTATTGGGTAGCAGGAAAAAAAGTGGATTAGTGAAATGATTGTGTGGTGGGACTCCATCAAAGCCTGAAACAGGTGTACCTAGCAGCAAGGTTTTAACCAATGTATGTAGACATTTAAATGTGGGTCTGCCTTTAAGAAGTAAAGAATCCTTGAGATGTCACAGAATCACAGAATGGTAGGGGTTGGAAGGGACCTCTGTGGATCATCTAGTCCAACCCCTCTGCCAAAGCAGGGTCTCCTACAGCAGGCTGCACAGGACCTTGTCCAGGCGGGTCTTGAATATCTCCAGAGAAGGAGCCTCTGGGCAGCCTGTTCCAGTGCTCCGTCACCCTCAGAGGGAAGAAGTTCTTCCTCATGTTCAGACGGAACTTCCTGTGCCTCAGTTTGTGCCCGTTGCCCCTTGTCCTGTTGCTGGGCACCACTGAAAAGAGTCTGGCCCCATCCTCCTGACACCCATGCTTAAGATATTTATAAGCATTTATGAGGTCCCCTCTCAGCCTTCTCTTCTCCAGGCTGAACAAGCCCAGCTCCCTCAGCCTCTCCTCATAGGAGAGATGCTCCAGTCCCCTCATCATCCTTGTAGCCCTTCGCTGGACTCTCTCCAGTAGCTCCTCATCTTTCTTGAAGTGGGGAGTCCAGAACTGGACAGAGTACTCCCGATGGGGCCTCACTATGGCAGAGTAGAGGGGGAGGAGAACCTCCCTCGACCTGCTGGCCACAGTCCTCTTAATGCACCCCAGGATCCCATTGGCCTTCTTGGCAGCCAGGGCACACTGCTGGCTCATGGTCAACCTGTCGTCCACCAGGAGACGTCATTGCTTTTAGAAGCTGTAATAACCCTCCAATTGTTATTTGTACTTTAAAAGCTTATTTACAGAAGACAGACTGCTGTTGATGACATTGGCATGGAAATTGCCCAAATGAATATTTAGGAATATGAAATATGAATACAGTACAGTGTAGTGTATGTACTGGCACAAACATTTCTATATATTGATGTACGAATTTTGTTGAACTCAGCATAGCTGACACATCTCTCGGGGAAACACCAAACAGCTTGTTTCACATAGAGATGTCCCTTTGGCATCTTATTATAAAGACTTGAAAACGTACTGTTTTACTGGCAATAAAGCAGCAATAATGCCTTAATAGAATCTGAAAGAATAACTAAGCACTTCAAATGCCTGAAATAAAGGGATAATTGAAGTTGCTTTGGGTTTAAGCCTCAGTAATTTCTTACTTTATAATAACTCAGGTGATTGTTTATATGTAATGAAAGGCAATAAAATAAGAGCGCATTATTGATTGAGAACTTAAATGTTTGCTTGTACCTGTAGTGTGTCTCATTCATAGACATCAATGTAATGGAAGAAACAAATTATTTAAATTATATCTCATTATGCTTAGTACAAGCCAGTAACTCACTTGCACAGAGACTTTTCTTAAACTTTGCAAAAATTTTGATGAGTATGTTGCAAAATAAACCTCCCAAATAATTTGTACTCATGGTTTTCTCGTTAAAGTGTGATCGTTGAAGTCGTCAGGATTATTTATCTGAAATACCTGAAGCTCTAGAATTAGTTTTCTATTATCATATTTTAAAAATAAGATTGATTTTTATTGTTCTGAGTATCAAAGTCTTTATGGTTAGGCTCTTAAGCTTTTCTCTGTGGATGCAGGCCCTTCAAGTATACCAAGGAAGGCAGTTTCCACCCTAATCCAAGAACTGACAGATGGTGTTTAAAGAAAAGCAGTGAATGTAATATGAATAAGCAGCTTGATTTCCAACATCAGGAACCGATTTTGTGCCTTTAGATGTTTTGGTAACGTAATGGTTACAGTGGAAGCTCTAAAGGTGTCTGGTCATGGTCTGCTGGTCAAAATGTAGGTAGCATCACGTCCATCATAACTATGGAAGTCTGCACATTTAAAATTTTTATTGTAGGCATTTAATCTTGTCCTGAGAGAAACATGGGATGTATTCATTATGGAGTTAATATGGCAGGAGCCTCTCGGTTAGCTTTGCCTGTTGGAGGCTGTGCTGCCGGTAATGTGACAAAGGGTAGAGAGTTGTATGTGCCCTGTCAATGTAACAGCCACATCCAGCACTAGCAGAAATTCTCTATCAGCCCAACTTCTGTGAAAGACCATGCTTTCAAGTTGGGAGGTGGGGAAAGGCAGATTATTTTTCTGCTTCTGTGTGAACTGCTCTCCTGCTGTTCCCCAAAACCTGAACAGCAGAAGTGGTGACATGCACTCTTCTGCACTTAGTGTCAATTAGGTCACGAATCACACTTCTTTAATATGCCTGTTACAGTGTTGAAGAGATAATTGCTACCTTTTTGCTCACAGTTTCTGCTCCTGATGTAGAGTAGTGTATGCGTGAGAAATTTTGGAAAAGAGGAACTAGCAACCCTTAGTCTGTATAAACAATGATTTCAAGCTTTGTAGAGATTTTAATTTTCTTTGCTAACTTTGACAATGTTAATAAAAACCAGCTGCGACATGGGGCTATTTCATGTCTTGACCATTACATATCACCTGGTCTTTTTCACCTAGAGAACAATGAAATACAGATGAAGAATCTTGTAGAAAAATGTCAATATGCCTTAAGCATTAGCTGTCTCCGTAAAGTTTAGTAACCAGTGGATTTTTCGAGGGTGAGCTTAATTTTCAAATGTCTGGAACTACAGCAAATAGAATGCTCCTTCACTCCTTATGGGGGAGGAAGCAAGCAGATTCTGTGCTTTTTCATGACATTTAAATTTTGAGACCAGTGTGTGAAGGAGAGTTGATGGAAAGAAACTATGCTGAGACAGCAGGACTGTGGAGAGTGCTTTCAGGTCATTCTGTCTAGACCAGGGCTCTGGCAAAATACAGTGACATAATAGCAGTGCCAACTTTCTAGAGATAACATAAAGTTTAATCAAGCTAAACTGTTATGACTGATTCAGGAAGAATTTGAGAAGCTATAATACAAAAACAGTAGAAACACAGTTCAGTGCTTTACTTGTGAAATGGTTCTTCGCTGGAAAACTGTTTCATATAATTGCCATGATATTTTCTGCCATGACAAGCGGGGAATGATTTGTCAAATGTTTGAAAAATAACAATATGAAGTAGTCTTTTGTAGTTAAATTGTATAGCAAAGATAATTGAGAAACATTTTTTTTTTTAATAGAAATTGTTCTTTCCTCATTTGAATGAAGAAGTGTTTAGTTTTAACATCAACATTTCTTGGCACACTTAACTTCCATTCTTTGAATCTGTTTTCTAAGAATCAGGTTCTCTTAAAGTTGGTCTGTTTATTAGTCTACCCTTGGTGAATCATACTGTGATGCATCATTTTGGGTTATTTCAGTGATAAGGAATAACCCATAGTACATTTTGAGTAGTTGGTGGAAAACAGTAGAATTCTTTTACTGAAGATAACAGACAGCAGCCGATAACACAGTTACCCTAGATGGGATTTACTGAAGGAGAAAAATGTTGTAAATAAGAATCTATATTTCAAGAAATAAACTGTAACATTTAATAGTATACAAATAAAGCAGTAGTTAAGTGATCTTAACAGGATATTTTGCTATGAAATTGTAATGAAGTTACATTTTAAGTTGTAAACTGAGTTGCAGATGGAAGCCTTAAATGTTCAGATTTTCTCCAGCAGGATTAATTCAGTTCTGCTTTTTCTTATTTCGTGAAAGTTCTTTCACTCATCTGGTTTTCCAGAAGTGCCGGGACATTGTGGATTAGAGCCAGAAAGGCTCCATCTCAGTGGGAATCTGAATAGTAACCAATGCTGGATTTGTGTGTCAGAATCCATTTGGAATGGAAAGGTAATCTGGAGAGGAAGCTTGTTCAGTAGATGCTGCAGACCAGTTCCTAATACGTAGATTGAACAGTGACTTTTGAACAGAAGAAACAGAACTGCTGTGTAAGAACTGGAGGAAAGCAGCTATACAGCTGTAAATACAGCTATGTATATATATTCTATGCAAACAATGTCACTAAAATCACATAACAGTACATGATGGTATGATATAAAAAAAAAAAAAAATTGGGGAAATTTACTGTGTACTGCAACTACAATAGCTGCCTGGCTCCAGGTAATGGATGTTATTTTTGTGTCAATCACCCTGCCAAGCTCTGCAGGTTCTTTTACTGAGTGGACAAAAACTGCTGTGGACCAGATTACAGTCAACAAACTATTTGACTTGTCCCTAACATAACGGTGATGAGAATCAGTTTCTTGTATGCTTTATCTGCTCTCTGTTAGTAAAGAAGACCGCACCAGTCAGCCGAATTTTTATTCATCATCTTACTCTTATTTCTCTGTATCCAGGACTGGCTCTGTGAATTAATATAAATTGTTTCTCTAGTGTATTGCTATATTTCTAGGTGTTATAGTCACACCCTCTTTTCCCCCGCCCTAATGAAATGTTAATTTTCTATGTAACATACGTATCTGTCAGTTCTCATAGACAGGCTGAATGCATTCTGAAGTGTGCTTGCCAATGATTTTATGCAACACAAAAACATTGCAGCATTAGTTGAATATTAACACAGAAGTTTTTGGGTTTGAGGACTCTCTTTTCTTAAGCAAGGTGATAAGCTTTCAAGGTTTGCTAACAAAGAAGTGAACTGTAGGTTATTAGCTTTTGTCTGAGAGTGTTCTTAATATGAAATTTTCTGCTAACTGATTTTCATTCATAAGAGAATTACCCACTCTAAAAATACCACTTTAAAAAGTCTTTACAGTGAGCAGCGGAGAGTTACTTTCTAAGGAAAGACCTAATTTTTTTTTAATTAAAACCGTTCATGAAGTTGTGATATCTGTCTGTCCTCCTGAGATCACTGTGAGAGATAATTCATGATAGTTTTTGGTGAAAAGGCCATTTATTGATTTTTTTTTTTTCAAATAGTGTTTGTCTTCTCCTGTATTTGGGGAGAGCATTTTCCATTTTCCTGTCTTTTTTTGTGCATAACATAAGGGACTGAACTTTAACTTCATAGAAATGTTGGTGTCATGGTGTTACCCAAGAGTATGTCAAAAATGAGTGGTAGCTATTAGGAGAGCTTTCGAATAACCCACAACACTCTCATTTCTAATCTGTTATTGATCCTGATACATGGATGAAAGGATGTGCATCCATATAATAAAAAGGTAAAATGTCTTTTCTCACTCATAACTGTGGGCTGCTCTATCATGTTCACACCACTGAGCCCAGCGCATCTCTACACCTGTGCAGTGTGTGTTGGCACTGGATGGATAACCTATCCTAAGAGGTTGATGGGGGAGGTGGTTGTAACCTACAACCTACAGTTGTAACCTACAGAAGTTGCGTAGTGGTTAGTCAAGTCAAATGCTTGTTTTTGACTCGACTGGTAATTAATCAGTGTGGTTTTTTTTCTGACAACAGTCATCGTTTGTGCAATTTCTCTAAACTGAGCCAACAGGAACCCTCGAGGGAGCAGGGGATTGATCTGAATGCCATAAAACCAGCATTTGCCATGTTTTTTATCAACCACTCGGTGTCAATATACAGAACAAAAAGTCACAATGATGGCATTCAAGCTCCCCAAGCTTATGTATAAACAGAAAATCAGGCCATAATTCCGCTCTTAATTTCAACAGAACTTTCTGGTACAGTTCTTGGATTGATAACACCATCTTTCAAGGAATACCAAGCCACCTTGTGACATCCAATTGGCTTGTTCTGTGCAGTGAATCAAAGGTTGGATGAGAGTCCATTAAAACTGCCTTGCACAGTATGTTAAATTTAACCATTTTGTCGAAGCGAAGAAAGAAAAGAGCACTCTCAAGGGGAAGCTCTGGTTGATACGTGGTCTGTTTATCAGCTGCTGCTGTGAAGTGTGTCACAGGTTCAAGATGTACAAATTACACCTATCCTGTGTATTAGTATAGTCTCAAAGCTACCAAAGCTACTTTTAAACACAAGTTTTATTCCTGTTGGAATTGTGGTGAAAACAGTAGCTCAGATTTATTTCATAGGTGTTGTGTAAGCGCATTCCTCCGTGCAGGTGCCTGCCCCAGCTGTGTGATATTGCAGGGAGGTTCCAACTCTGTGTGCACAAGCTCAGAGTATTCTTTTGGCTGTTGAACTATCAGTGTCTACTTGCTGCGTGGATAATAGGACAAGTGTCTACGCAAAGTGAATATGTAGTGTGGGCAGAATGAGTATACTCAGAGTTTAGGTCAAAATACTGTTCAAGAACAGCCATTGTAGGAAAGATTTTCATTAGAAGTAATAAAATTATCCTATTTCAGCGGTTGCTGCATCCGGCATTATTGTCATGGTTGAATAATTGTGATTTTGACATTCATCTTCCTGCTGCCAAGGCGTGATATTTCTATTCTGGATATTCTGGAATGAGTGACCGGAGTAAATTGTGTTCTCACCTCTCAAAAATGTAGTCTTAAGGCAGAAATACAGTTTCGGCTTTAAGTTCACCTGCTGGCTGTGGTCTTTGTTGTTGAAGTTGATCCTATTAGTGTTTTCCTGTCCAGTTTAAGCACAACAGAGCAGTGAATAAAAAGCAAATTGAGAAAGTACAGTGAATTTTTCCTACTATGTAGGATTTTTTGAGATTGGGTTGGCAGGTGATTTTTTTTTTTTTGTCACCTTAAAACCCAGAAAAAGAGTTAGAAGGCTATAAAAGTAATTCCTGGCCAAAGTCTGCTTTTGGTGACTGCACAAATATATACTCCTCAGAGGACATGGAGCTCAATGTGACTGACTCCATCAGCACTTCTGGCTGGACACCAGTGGAAGAAGCTGTTGTTGAAGATGTCCCTTTTTGAACATTTACCCCTTGCTGAAAAAGTACGTTAGATGAGATATGAAGATGTTCATGATAGTTCTCTTTCTGAATCGATACACATTGCCTCCTACATGGGATCGTGCTTAGCTTCTTAATGTTTACAACTATCTTGCTTATTCTAAAAATAGAATGTATATTGTTTTCAGGTAGAAATATGTATATTAAAGTGCAGAGAGTAGATTTTTTTCTGACATTAGTGAACAACTAAAAAGTTTTCAAAGCAGTAAATACATTGTTTTCTTTATATTAAGAAAGTAGAAAAGAAATGAGCAATTTCATTAGAATTTCTAAGCATTAATTCATTTGGATGAACATGGCATGACTTCATTTGAATATCTGAATGTTAATTGCATTGACATTGTTATTAAAGCAATTAACTTATCAGCTATTTTTGACTATGGCTAATCAACTGCAATAGAGCAGTGTGGCATGAAACTTTATGGAGCTATATTCACAGAATGATGATCGGATTGCTCTCTATTAATAAAGACAACAGGGTTTTATTTATGAATATTAATTTTAATTAGTACATATTTGTTGAGAAGTCATTTGGCAATCATCCTTAATAATATGTGATCTTGCCTATGAGCTGCCTGTGTATATACACACAACTGTATGTAGGCAGAAGGTTTTATTAGAGAAATAAATTAATGTTTTAAGTATTGGTTTTGAAGAATAATTTACTGTTTACCCATTAGGGAGAGTTGTTGGTCTGTTTTAACAGAGTGAAAATCTAATTTTCTTTTAAAAAAAAATATTAATTATTCCTCCTAGCCGAAAAGGACTACATCATTAACCCCAAAGGAATGGTAATAAACAAAAATAGTTTAAAAGCTTTATTAAGTTCAATTAATTGGTTGTAGCAGACTAATTTTGTCATGCTTTGGTAGACAGTGTATTGTAAGTAATTTTGATGATCTCCAATTGAGTTGGGCAAACAAGCCTGCACACTAAAGCAAAAATTGAATTGTCCTGATAATTACAAAAACCATTGGCCTGTTTGGTATTTGTGATAAATGGGTTAATTAGCTACTTTTTTATTACATCTAGACTTTCAATGCAGTAGAACAGTGGCAATTTATTTTGCTGTGTAAACTAGTATAGTCAAAATTCTATTGTTCTGATTTGTTCAGGATAAAAATCTTTAGAGCAACTTGATTTAATATTAGATAAGTCTGGCAGTGGATGTAGTTTTCATTATTTGCAGTTGCTTTACGTAATTTATGGAACTTGTTTTTATGCTAGTCATTTTTCAATCTTTTGCCTACAGTAAAGCAAGCTTTGTCTCCTTTCAAAGGGCCCATGAAAATCATCCTTAAGAAAAATTAGATACTGATACTGTAGAGTACTTTTAAGTAGATACCATCTACATTGTGAGAAAGAATTTCCAGGAACCAATATATTACCCTGGTGAGTGAAAAATTTTAGCTGAGCACTATTTATAAGAAATTATCTAAAACGATAGTCAGGGAAGCTGTCTTTTTGTTTTTGTTGAGCTTGAGCTAATTCACAGAGCTTTGAAGCAGATCACGTAATACCAATGTAGTCATCTGGGCTCAGAGGAAGAGACTGTGTTGATCCAAAGTTTTGGTGGTGGGTTGTTTTTTCATACGGGTTTTGTCTTTATTTTTTCTTGTGGTGGGTTGGGGTTTTGTGGGGGGTTCGTGGGGGGCTTGTTGTTATAGAACTTCTCCTTTTCCGTATTTTTGTGTTTGATTTGGCTTGTGGTCATTTGTACAAACTGTCAAAGTATTTGGAGCATTTTTGTTATACAGCTCTTCCTCTGACATAAATAATTTGAAATATAAAAATGATTCCTTCCAATTATAGTTCATTAGAAGTCTAATAACTAATCATTCTGTTTACATGTCATCTTGTATTTGCCAAAATATTACTTTGATCAGTCATTTTTTTAATATTTGTATGACTGTACTGGGCCATTATGAATGTCATATGAATTACAACTTGTTAGCCTGATGTCATCATAATCATTGTTCAATGAGGTATATTGATCTTGATCTTACCTCATCGTTCAAAACGTTTTACTAACTTACATCTTTCCTGCAACATAATTTTGATATAAAACCGAAAAGTTTTGTATAATTTTTCATTTTGGAACTTTAGAAATGCTTGCTCTTATTGGTTTTTTTGGGGGGGGGTTGGGTTTTTTTTTAGAATCTTATTGCGGCAGCAGGTCATGACAATATGGCAATATAAAATAACAGAAAATGGATAGCAAATCTAAAACATCAGGAGTGTTTGATTATTTTAGAGGAAATTATAGTCATCATTTCTTCCCCAGGTTCTTTTTATCGGTATGTGAGGTTATGTTTTCATACCTTTGTTTTGATTCAGAACACTTCTGCTGAAAGACAGCATGTGGAACGGTGCTACACAGCAGAAAGTGAATTGATTTTCCGTTACAATTTCTGGTGTTACATTTAACCTGCTGGATGTGCACCACTGTGATATTTTACTTCTGTATTGGGCTGAGACAGTCCTCCAGTATAAACAGGTATTTTTATCACGGCAAAACTTCTTGAGCAAGTCAGAAAATGAAGAGTCTGTCTGTTAGATCCCCACCACAAGACTGGGGGATTGGGAAACAGAAGGGATGGCACAGCATGTGTGTGCCACCTGATTAGAACCTGTACTGCTTGGTATACATTGTACATTGAGGAGCAGTGGATGTCCTTCTCGAAGAACAGCCTTCTTTCTTTTAAATTCATCTGTTGCTTGCATACATGTAAAAAAGATGTTCATTTATTTCATGTGACTGATTTTTCTTTCATTGGCAAGCCAGCTTCTGAAACCAAGCGAAAAGGGCACTGCAGTTATTTCTCCTCGCTTTACAGTCACATACTTTTTTTTTTTTTTTGAAAAAAGTGATGTTATTTTTAGAACATTTATAGGCATTAATAAAATGTTTATTATAAAGCTCTGAGTGCAAGCATTTAATTTTATCAAAATGTGTTGGTTGTTTCAGTTTGGGGTGTGTGTATATCTGACAACATACAAGTATATTACATGTGAGTTAAGTTTGCATGTATGTTTATATAAATAAATACAAGCAATATTTGTTTATATAAACAAATGTGCCTTTTATAGCAGGAACAGAACAACATCCTTTCCCTCTCTGAATATAAAAATTGAAATTGATTTATTGGCTAATTTGGTCTGCTACCAAATAGATATTATTTAAAAAGTTTCTGTATTCATCATGAAGTAATTTGTATTTTAAATATATTGGATAAGGAGAAAATGTTGAAAGATAGTCTCCAATGTGTGGTAAAGAATAGTTATAAATGCAACTCTAGATAAATAAATTCAATACTACAGATAAATCTATTCTGTGTTCTAGGAAGTATGCAGGTCTGGGGCATAATTTTTTTTTAGTGCTGCTTATCACTAACATTCTTTTCCAAAAAATTGTGAAAACATCACTGAACTGTTTTAAAAGTTCCTGCTGTGCTCTTAATTAAGTGTTGTCTTCTATATTTAGTCACCCTTTCAGGTGTGGATCACGTGGGCGTATGCTAATGGAGACTCAAATACTTTGATTTGTATATACCTGAAATCTCTCTTTAGTGCATGGTAAAAGCAAAATTCTGATCTTGATCACATATTACAGTTGTGTCTAAAAACAGCAGTGCTGCCTGTTACATAGTAATGATATTTGTTGTTTTCTGAAAAAAATTTACATTTAGAAGGAATTTATTAGCAAAACAACATCTAAACAACAAAATTAAAGACCTGGATTATGACTTAAAGTTTCAACAAGAGCAGAATTCCAGAAAACGAAGCTCAAAAATATAGCACTGTGTGCATATAAGCTAAAAACTTGACGAGTATTTGCAGCAGGTTAGATGCAAGGGCTGTGTGTTTTGTGTCTTTTCTGCAGCAGTGGTCAACAGTAGGTGCCTATGGAAGCAGGTAAGAACAGGGTAAGCATGTTTTGTGCTACTTCCAGGTACTCTCCCAGATGTCAGGCATTTGTGGCTTAGGGACTTCCTGAACGGGATGTGATTTCTGTTTACTTGGCATCCCCCAATGCTAATACTGGCAATACTAGTAATCAATAAATAAATCAGTAGACTTACTTCCTCGTGTACAGGTTGCAGAGAGAGGTTGGTTAAATCTCCTTCTTTGGAGATACTCGAGAGAGTCTAGCGGAGGGCTACGAGGATGATGAGGGGACTGGAGCATCTCTCCTATGAGGAAAGGCTGAGGGAGCTGGGGTTGTTCAGCCTGGAGAAGAGAAAGCTGAGAGGGGACCTTATAAATGCTTATAAATATCTGAAGGGTGGGTGTCAGGAGGCTGGGGCAAGACTCTTTTCAGTGGTGCCCAGCGACAGGACAAGAGGCAACGGGCACAAACTGAAGCAGAGGAAGTTCCGTCTGAACATGAGGAAGAACTTCTTCCCTCTGAGGGTGACGGAGCACTGGAACAGGCTGCCCAGGGAGGTTGTGGAGTCTCCTTCTCTGGAAATATTCAAGACCCGCCTGGACAAGGTCCTGTGCAGCCTGCTGTAGGAGACCCTGCTTTGGCAGGGGGGTTGGACTGGGTGACCCACAGAGGTCCCTCCAACCCCTACCATTCTGTGATTCTGTGGGCTGAGCAGACTGAACCAACTCTGGAGCATGTCTAACTTCATTTGACATGTTAGTTAACGTGATGTTTGCAGACCACTCTGTTGCTCACTCCGTTGTGTCTTTTTTCTTCAGTTTCTGCTTTGCTGTCCATCTCAATTAGAAGTTCTCTTTAGCAAGTGCTTCCCTGACTGAAATTACAGTGACTACACAACTGAGCCTTTGAAGTCTCAGGACGCTGTGGAGCTCGAACACGAGTTAGAAAGCTGGTAGACATTAAGCAAGCTTATTTCTACTGCAAATAGTTTTACAGAAGTTAATGTCAAGTTATGTGTCCTAAAACAAGTGAGTCGTTTGAGCCTGACAGGCGTTGCTGAGCTGTGGACTTTCCGTGGCTTAGTTATCGCCAGAGGACGTGAGCGGGGCAGCCTGCATACTCTGCCTGCTTGCCCAGCATATGGAAACACATGTTGGTAAGAGCTGTGTATGAGAACAGCAGCATATGTATATGTAAAAATAGTGTGTAGAAAAGCAACACTTCCTGGCAGAGACCTTTTTTTTGTGAACACTAATAATTAAAAAGGAAAAAAAACCCACAAAGCCTGGTATTTTTAGTGCAGTATTTAGTTGAGCATAGCAACTAGGCAGGCAGTAATGTGTTGAGGTTTATTTCAGGAGGAACACAATGATGTTGAACTGGGCTGTTTCTTGTATTTGGACTTACTAAAAAGATACTTAGGGGGAGAAGATATGGCTCAAATTCCGAGCAACTCTTTATTCTTGATCCTGCATATAGTGAAATATACTCTTCATTGAGGTTAAAGTTCTGTAGTATGTTTTGGTTGATCTAACAACTCCCCACCGTTAAAAGACGCGCTTATAACTGTTCCTGTCTGCCTTTTCTTCTGTTACTCTTCCCCTGTGTATGCTGCTGGCTGTGCATTTCTGTCCCACCCTTGCATTGACTCTCGTGTTTCTCAGTCTTCACAAAACCAGTTCTGGAGTGTCATGGTTTAACCCGGCAGCTGACAACTAAGCACTAGACAAGGAGCAACACAGCCATTTTTTTTCCAGGTTAGTTTTCCTGGATAAATGAATTGAAGCAGCTTACCAGAAATGAGCTGAAATTCTGTTAATAACAAGCAAAAAATATAGTTACAACGCAGCCTGTTCTGATTCTTATTTCATTGAGCTACTCTAAGAGATCAGGTAAGATTCAGTCTCTCTGTTTCTGTTCCTCACTTGTAACTGACCTCTTGAGCTTCCTGTCTTCCACTTGTGAACAGGGACAGTTTCTCAGTGGATGTTAAGTCTGACACAGTAAGACCTGGAAGCATTCATCTAGTGTAAATGACTGATTTCAGCAGTGAGTGTAGAAAATTAGCCTTATATTTGCAGTCAACAACAAAATAAAATCAACATTCTATGTCTTCTTTTTAGAATTGTATTTTGAGATAATTAAAAAGAAATACATAACCCCCCCTTCCCAGAAACCTGTGTGTTCATTAAGTTTAATAGCATTTTTGAAAGTATTTCCAGACACTCTGATTCTCTAAGAAATCTAATTACTTCTTTCTCCATTACAACTTTGGAAGGATTACTCAAATATTTTATAGTCCTAACTGCACAGAGCACTTTAATCCTATTGTTTGTAGATTGTCATTCTCCTGCCTGCTTTTTGCTTGTAGTCTCCCATCAGACAGTACAGGCACATCCTGGTAATCTCAAAATCCAGGGAAGTGCTGTCTGGCAATCAATGTCTGCCTGCCCCCTCTATTTACTTTCCACTCCTTGCATATTTTAAAATAAAAGAACTAGACTCACAATCTTCTCTCAGCACAGTACAAACTGTGACTTGAAAAAACACATATAATTGGTATCTGTCATTCTTAGTCCTGAGCTTGTCGATGCCATCTCTTCTTTTGATCCTCTGTCTGCCTGCTGATAACTCCAGAGGATTCCCCGGTTTGCTTTCAGACAGGCATGCCGCCCTGAAGAAAGTGTTGAGCGAGTAAAGCAAGCTGCCAGTCCCTTAGCTAAAAAGGTGAAGGATATGAGCATGTGTCTCCAAGTCATGGGGCCTAAATCACAGCTTCTATATTTCTGTGTAAGGTACTGAAGTGAAAGTACCATGAATTTGCAAGAGCAGCAAGTCTCCATTTACTGCTTGCTCTCAGACCCCTCGAAGAAAGGCAAGGTCAGATTCAGAGTGGTGGTGTTTGCAAGGTGACAGCCGGTTCTTACCGTGTCTGGTGTAGGCACTGTAGCTTGTTTGTACATAATCGTTTGGTTATGTGGCAATACCAGTGATTTCAGGACAGTCCTTTTGCCAAAATTCCACAAGAATTGTAAGACAAGTTCTACTTCTCAAAATGTTCTTTACCCCTGCGCCAGTGTTGCTTTTCATTTTTAGAAGTCTAGTGAAGTGTGGGTACATAAACATTTACGTTTATGAATTATGTACATAAATTACATGTATTTTAGTGTAAGAAAACATTGCCACCGTTTGTAAGAACATTAAATAAGTGAAAAGAGGTTCTTGAGGAGATCGATGTGTAATCTTTTCTCTGAAAGATTATTTTTTTCTTTACAGAGAAAGAGAAAGGGCGGTAGTCTGGCAATGATGCCAGCAGAATCCTGTGCAGATGGCAGAACATCTTCCTCTGCAGTGAAATCCATTCCTGTTGTTTGTTACCAGTGCTACCAAATGACTGTTGTCACCAGTGCTGCTGAGCTGGTGCAGAAGATACTTTGGAATTTATCTAAAGTAATAAGAAAGAAGAGTTTCCAGATGAGTGTTTGGCATTTTGCAGGCTTCTGTAAAGAGACAGGGAGGTGAGGTATGTACCAGTCACGCTGCTGCATTTCTCACTAACGGTTTTGTGCTTCAGGAATCAGAAGTGTGTGTTTGCTGTTCAGTCTTCACTTGCTGTCCTTGTGGCACTGATTTTCAAGCAAGAAGTGCCTTTCTCTGTTTGGAAGGGGCGTTTGTAGCACCACGTGACTGCTGCTGTTTATCACACGATTGGGATTAACTGAAGCCTTTTTTTGCACATTCATATCTTAGTATATCATTATGTATAATTTCAGCTCCTGGGGTTTTTACCTGTTCTGCTAGAGCAAATTAAGCAAATCAGATTAAGGAAATCAACCCGCATTTCCTAGCAGCCTTTGAAATTTGTTGCAAGTGGGCTAAGTGCTGCTTTAGCCATTCTAATTTGCTTCCGTATTTCTGAACTCCACTGTTCCAAACGCAAATTATCTGGGAGTTAATAGGACGCCACTTTTTATAGTTCCACTGCTCATCAGCTGCATTTCATAGCATGGCATGTCAAAAATTAACTTATTTCTGTCTGTGCTTCTGAAAATAAGCGTGTGAAGTCCAGCGTGTGGTTCCAACTTTCTTCACTGTGCGTGAACTCCAACCTCTCCTATTGCTTGACTAATAAACCAGTCTGTTTTTCCAGTTCAGCAGATTTGTTTCACAAGTACATTACCGGGTGAGAAGCGTTCACAAGTAGCGTTGCTGACAGGGGAAAAGGCTGCCAGAGCAGATTTTAGACATGGGGAGCTTTTGCCACCTGTATTGTTTGGAGATTTAAGAAGCTAACAGACTGGTTAGTTGACTTGTTACAAGACCTTCTAATTACCATCTGCCACGCACACCTTGCGTGATAATTTACCAACGGGGATGAGGCCTCCAAATAGATTTACAGCTGGCATGTACTTTTTGCAAGGATTCACAACAGTTGCTTTCAAGTAAGCACCAGAAGTGCTTTTATTTTATTGAATGTTTTCTTATAAAGCGTGAATCAGTCCAACACCACAGTTACATGTGTGATAAGTGTGACTCATTTTATGTTATATAAACTCGGCGCATTCGAACAATAATCTTGTTTGCTGTGGAGTTGATTCTTCCAAACAATAAATCCTTTTCCTGATTTAAAGGAACTTTTGTTTGTCACAAAACAAGTGGTAGCAGAATAATTAAATTCCCTTTGTTCATCATTTTTTCTTACGTATTAGTAAAGTATATGCATATTATCTCAAACATCCCACAAACTCCCAATCTGCCAGACAATGGAGATTTTCTTGAATTTATTTTATTTTAGAAGTACCCTACTTCAGACAAGGGGTAGAAGGAGATGTTGTTATTTAAATGGGGTTATTCTTTCATGGTTATAATTGGACTTCAAGTCCCATGAGTATGTGCTGAAGAATGAATATTGAAAGACGTGATAGAAGGACATTTGGGATTAATTTCTGATTATCATGTATTTTTTTAAGTATTATAAAGATGCTGTGTAAAGCAATTTTTGCCTAAATGTTCCATGAGATTGTTGAAGCCCATGAATTCATGGAAGCTTTGAAGTTCAGTGGAGTTGGTTTGGTAAAAAATATTTTATTTACCCATCAGGCTAAGCAACTGTTATAGTGTACCACTGAATATTCTGCCTGCAATGAAAGTTAAAGGAAGGGATTAATGTTTTTCATTTATTCTGCTCTGCTTACCATAATTCATTATCTGTCAGAAATGTAGTATGTCTTTTATTTGACTTTTTCTAGATTTTCACATTGTGACTAGGTGTCTGTTGTGCTTGTTTTCATTGCTTGTGTGGGCTACAAGAAGATGGGGAGAATTGCATAATGGGCTGTGTTTAAATTACTCTATACCATAAGGGTAGGTAGTTTTATATACCATAAAGTATAGTTTGCTCTTTTTCACAGAATTTCTGATAGGAAAAATAGGTTACCTCAATAAAACCATAACCTAAAATCATGCAGTGTGAATCAAATACTTCGTAGTTATGAAGATGGCAATATGAGAAGGTTCCGGGGTGTCAGTGGCTTCATATTTGAGGTACTTGCTAATATATTGGTATCATACAGAGTGGAAAGAGTTAGAAATTTTTTTCTCATTTTTCCATTTAAAGGCGAAGTGCTAATAGTGCTGCAGTGCTGCCACGCATTTTTTCTACTTCAGTTACTTCAAGGACACGTGTCTGACTATCAAAATCTGCCTTAACCTTTCATGAAGAAAAGAGAAATTGGTTTACAGGAGGCAAGCATCTGGCCTAGAATTTCTGATGATTAGGAAATAGTCGATGTATAGGATTATTGTTTTATTTTCTTCAGTGTCTCTGTTTTCTCTTATAGCTAGTTAAACTCATCTATCTGTTCTCCTTTCTTCCCTAGCACTTTTATATTACAACAGAGCTTTGAAGCTGTCCCTGTGATTCTTTAATTTTTTATTTTCCAGTAGGCTGTAGGGCATAGTAGACTGGTGTGATATTAATGGGCCTAATTGAGATAAAGTTTAATGGTTTTTCTCACACACTTCATCATTAGGCCAGTGGCACATTTTATTGTCATCTTTTCTCTGCGGTCGTTGTGTTAGCTGGTCCTAATTATAATTAAATGTTTCAAGGCTAGGTAGAATAATACTCTTTTTTTTTTTTTATGTCTGGATTCTTTTTTTTGGTCGTGTTTATTTTGTTTTCCCTCCTCCTTCTTCTTTTCCCCACCATTACAAAGGATTTGATTCCATCCTGCTTACCACCATATGGAGCAAAATGTTTCTATTTACAAACTGTTTTCATTCATCCAGTTCATGGCTAAACTAATTTGCATATAGCTCATAAAATCTGTTAATCATCTTTGACTAATGTTTAAAACATACTTTAGGCAATCACAAGAATGAGTGTCATAAATACATCTCATGGACAATTCTAGCCTCTTACACCCACTTATATCAAGGAAAGAATACTACTTTCGTTTCTGAAATGGTCAATCATGTTTATAGTGATCCTTAAGACACGGAAGTAAAAAATTTACATGATTTATCCTGTGTTACTAATTATGATTATTTGTATAATAGTGTGACTCTTAAGTTTAGAGAGGGTAATGCCTCCTAATGGGTAAATTTACTTTTTGAACTTGCAGCTGAATGCATCTTGTACAGGCAGTCATGTTTTTCTTGCATTTGTGTTGTCTGTATAGTAGAATGGTTGAAAAAAAAAATTGTGAGGCATCTGTTCCACACTAATAAAATTAGGTTTTTGGTGAATAATCTAATAGTAAAAAGGTGCCCTGAGAGAGCAGCTACTGAATTCATGAGAAGTGAAGGGTTTGTTAAGATGCATATTTTTAAAGTATTACTGACATATAGTCATTAGAAGCAGTCTTTAGTTCCGGCGTACAAACTGAGCATTCATTGTGGACAGTAATGCAATTCCATCTTTAAAGAAAATTACTAAATGTATTAAAGTTTAAAACTGTCTTTGGCCCTATGCAGAAAAAAAGGTAGTCTAGTGACATATTATATATCAACATTTAATGAAAGCAATTGTAAGGCTTACCTGTGCCAGTATGAGGAGTAATGAGTCAACTACTTTGAGTAGTCTTGTGTAAATAAACAAAATTACCATCTTAAGCAACTTGCAGGAGTATCAGTTGGCTGTGTCATTTAGCTCACATCATTATTCTGACCTGCTGCAACAGCCAGACTTTGCAATGCATCAGGAAGAGTTAAAAGAAGATTATAGAATCATAGAGTTGTTTGGGTTGGAAGGGACCTTTAAAGGTCATCCAGTCCAACCCCCCCTGCAGTGAGCAGGGACATCTTCAACTGGATCAGGTTGCTCAGAGCCCCGTTCAACCTGACCTTGAATGTTTCAGGATGGGTCATCTACCACCTCTCTGGGCAACATGTTCCAGTGTTTCACCACCCTCACTGTAAAAAAATTTCTCCTTTTCTACCCTCTTTTGGTTTAAAACCATTACCCCTTGTCCTATTGCAACAGGCCCTGCTAAAAAGTTTGTCCCAATCTTTCCTGTAGGGCCTCTTCAGGTACTGGAAAGCTGCTCTAACGTCTCCCTGCAGCCTTCTCTTGTCCAGGCTGAACAACTCCAACTCTCTCAGCCTTTACTGATAGCAGAGGTGTTTCATCTGTATGATCCTTTACGTGGCTCCTCTGGCCCTGCTCCAGCAGGTCCATGTCTGTCCTGTGCTGAGGGCTCCAGAGCTGGGTGCAGGACTACCGGTGGGGTCTCACCAGAGCAGAATAGAGGGACAGAACCACCACCATCGACCTGCTGACCATGCTTCTCTTGATGCAGCCCAGGATATAGTTGGCCTTCTGGGCTGCGGGCACACGTTGCCAGGTCATGTCCAGCTTTTCATCCACCAGTGCCACCAAGTCCTTCTCCTCAGGGCTGCTCTCAATCCCTTCATCCCCCAGCCTGTATTGAGACGATACTGGGCATTGCCCTGACCCGGGTGCAGGACCCTGCACTTGGCCTAGTTGAATCTCATGAGGTTCCCATGGGCCCACTTCCTGAGCTTGTCCATGTCCCTCTGGATAGCATCTCATCCCTCAGGCATGTCATCCGCATCACTCAGCTTGGTGTCATCAGCAAACTTGCTGAGGGTGCACTCAATCCCACTGCTTATGTCATTGATGAAAATATTAAACAGCACTAGTCCCAGTACGGACCCCTGAGGGACACCACTTGTCATTGATCCCCATCTGGACATTAAGCAGTTGACCATTACTCTCTGGATGTGACCATCCAATCAATTCCTCATCCACCAAACAATCCACCCATCAAATCTTTATCTCTCCAATTTAGAGAGAAGGATGTTGTGGGGGCTTTACAGAAGTCGAGATAGATGACATCTGCAGATCTTCCCTCATCCACTGATGTAGTCACTCCATCATAGAAGGCCACTAGGTAGGTCAGCCAGGATTTGCCCTTGGTAAAGCTATCTGGGCTGTCTCAAATCACCTTCCTGTCCTCCATGTGCCTTAGCATAGCTTCTAGGAGGACCTGTTCCATGATCTTCCCAAGCACAGAGGTGAGGCTGACAGTTCGGTAGTTCCCAGGGTCCTCTTTTCTACCCTTTTTAAATGTGGGTGCAATGTTTCCCTTCTTCCAGTCACCAGGGACTTCCTCTGACTGCCATGACTTTTCAAATATTGTGAAGAGTGGCTCGGCAACTACATCAGCCAGTTCTCTCAGGACTCTGGGATGCATCTCGTCAGGCCCCATAGACTTATGTATGTTCAGGTTCCTCAGGTGGCCACGAACCTGATCCTGTCTTACAGTGGGAGGGGTTTTCCTCCCCCATCCCCATCTTGCAGTCCATCCGCTGGAGAGGTGTGGGATGAGAGGTTACTAGTGAAGACAGAGGCGAAAAAATTGTTGAGTACCTCACCCTTCTCCTCCTGTTGCTAGTTTACCAGTCTTGTTCATCGAAGGGGGTACGCTTTCTGATGATGAAGAATGCAGTCAGTAAAATGCTACTGTATTTCAACACCACAAAGTGGTTTTGTGTATTTCCTGTAGTTTACAATTTTAAAACAAGGAAAGATGACAAATTCTTCAGTCAAGTTCTTAGAGGCCCCATGACCCTACCCCTGTATATCCTATAAACACATTTATTGTTGATACCCTGTGTACAAAGACTGCCTTTTAAGACCTCGAAAGCAAAGCAGGTGCTTCCAGGTTCTACCAAACTCAGGCACTGTTAGTTCTACACTTTTGTTTACTAGTGCTTAGTGAAGTCCCCCAGCTATACTGGCCTTTGATAGATCCTTCCTCCAATGACAATAGTGGTCATAATGGCAGTAATCATTTAGGTTTGTGCTTATAGTATGTTAATGGAGGTAAGGTTGTGTGTGAGTAGTATACAGATATCAATACTTTTGCTGTTCTTCCAGTCTAAGTTCATTGTCTCTGTTCTTAATTTCTTTCCATTTCTGTGTTAACAGTCTACATAGATTTGGCAAATTAGGGTGTGTGAGCAAATACGATAATCCAGCTCTCTCTTAGCTGTTTTCCTGGCATCCAGGTGGATTACTGAAAGTTTAATTTAGGCAATATAGTGAGGACTGGAAGTGAAGGTAGTCTTAGAGAGCAAATTTCCTAAAGCAGATATTCACAGGTATTCATAGCTCAGATTTACACTATAAGCAATGATTTGATTTTCTTGCACACTTATTAAAAAAATCTGCAGGTATTTCTGGGCAATATTGCCAGGACACATAGCTAATTATAAATATGTTAAATGTAAAATAAATAGAACTTAGCTTTTCTGGAATAAAATTTAGCAATCAGATTAGATATGGGCATCTTCAGAATATGAAGATGTCATATTTTGCGCTTGGGGGTTTCCACAAATGTAGCTTTAGTTCACCACCTTACTTTGTGAAGTTTTTTTTGCAGCTGCCGAGTACATATTAAATCTGAATATGGTGCATTCCATACTTTCAAAATACAGTTGTATGCATGGCTTGAACCTTGGTTTCAAAGTGCAAGGTATTGAGGCCTCAGTATTTGTCATGGTTCATTTTTTGCAGTGCCACCTGGTGTCAATTAAAAGAATAGGAAATTCCTTATTTTCTAAGTATTCTAGCTGAGAAATAGAAACAGGAGTATGAAATACAACTAAAGTTCAGTATAAAACCAGCCTAAATTTTATGTTTTGTAGACATGCACTTTAAAAAAAAAAGGAGGGCTTGGATTTTAAAATAGAATCATGGCAATTTATCATTTGTTATTCTTTTGAAGCATTTATGGTTAGTGCTATTTTGTGGTACTCATTAGGAAATAATCTGGGAAATAATGGTTTGTGGAGTCAGAAGGCATGTTGGATTTCATTGGTAACTTGGCCTGCAGATAGTTTCATGGCACTATGGTAACTGGCTTCAATTTTTACCTTCCAAAAAATAAAATTTTCTACCTGGAAGACTGATAACAAATTTTATCACATTCAATTTTTACTTTAAAATATTAATTAAAAACTAAGGTATTATTTTGTCTGTAATGTTTTAATATATATGGTATAAATGTCTAGTTGAATTTTTGCCTGTGGGAAGACACCTTGCAGTCGTAATGGATTATTTCATGTGTTCCTTTGACAGTAAATTTCTCATAAAGACAAGCTTACCTGTGACAGAATTCTTATTATTCCAGAATATTTTTCTTAGATTTAGGTTAAAGGTAAAAATATTATGGTGATGCATTATTAGCTGACATTGGCTAAAGTAGACGGCTATTACCTGGCGGTTAGCCAAATGAAGTTCAATGAGTACGTTGTCTGGAAAATTTTCGTGTTTTGCAAGATTGGAATATTGGTGACTGGGTTGGGTTGTTTTTGTTTGGGGGTGTGGGAGGTTGGTACTGAAATTCATGCCAGCTTGGATATGCTGTGTATTTATGGACTTCGGCACTAATATCATCTGGGATTTCTGCCTGGAGAGCCTTTTCTATGTTTTTGTGGTTTCAGAGGAATTTGTTCTTTTGAGGTTAATAAAAACTAAACCAAAATGTATAGTTTTTTGCTGACAATGGAGGTCATGGTTTCGCTTTATTCTGAATCTAACAGATGGTATTTTAGAGGACAGAAGGACTTGCTGCCTTTGCAAAAACTAGATCTCAGTACAGCTCTCACTTAAGGTTATTGTAAAAACTTACTAAGCAGATTATTCTAATTGAACTGATTGACCCAATCCTTTGTCTCTTTCAATTTATCCTTAATGCATCCATCAAACTGTGCCTTAGAAAAAGTCTAATTCTGAAATACCAGCGTTTGGAAGACATTTACCTTGATTTCTAATACTTGTAAGATTTGTGATTGGGGTAATTTGGTTAACTGAAAATGGTCATTCTTTTTCATTAGCCAGAAACTTAAAGAATAGCACCAAAGAGTAGGACCATTTTCAGAGTAAGCATCAACATTAACTGTTTCATTTTGCTTCTCTGGGGTCAATCTAGAATTTATCCATCAGACACAGATGTTTATATTCTAGCCTGAAATAGGATCAGAACCTATTCCTGCTTCATTTTTCTGACTGTCTTTGCATCACTAATAGTTACTGCACACGCTTGAGGTCAAGGAGCTAATGAGAGCTGCACAGCTTATGCCGTGTATCTAATTGCTGTTAGCACAAGTCACATCTGCTGCATTGGTGTTATTCTTTTCACTAGCACCTGAATACTCTTTAGAGCTAGCTTACAGTTGTGCTTCTATGTAGAGTTTGTAACTGTGTGACTTGACTTGCTTAAAGGTTTCAATACTTGCTTATTTGGATCAGATTCAGAATTCATGAAAAGAGAGATGGAAGAAGCTGTGTTGCAGTCAAGCTCGGTGTAATAATGATGATAATTATAATAATAAATTCACCTGCTATGCTACCTAGCTAGAGTTTAGCTAGGCTTTGTAATTTGATGTCTATTGTCTAGGCTTACAGAAACATAGATACCTTGAAAAGCAGGGAGGTACAGTAACTCATTCCCACTGCAATAAATACAGGCTGGCCATGAAGCTTTAGCAGAGAAAAGCAAAAATTGCTGTCTGTAGCTTCAGTCTCTTGAAAACTTGACCCTTCCCTTTATCTATTTTTTTTTTTCCTTCTGTATTGAGAAAATCTCTTTAAGCATTATAAGATTTGGGAATTTGGGGAATGTTAACTTGCAGCATGTATCTCACCCTTTTTGTAATCTAAGGTTGTAGCAAGAGGAAAAATACAGTAGACCCAATTATCCAACTGTAATCACATATAATTATGCATTTCATGTAATGTAATCAAGCATTTCATTTTAGCTTTTATTGTTATTTTGTGTCAACAAATTGCTTCTTTTCCCAATCTTCTGTTTGCCGACAGATGGCAGCAAAGGATTGAAAAGTAAATTCAGTTTATTTTGTCTGAACAAATAATTATCTACCAAGGAGCAATCAAATATCACTGAAGGCATGTTTTCTTCATCTCAGCAATATAAGATAAATTTTTAAAGCTGATTTTTAGTGATCAGGCAGCACAAGAAAAATAAAACTTGTGATTATTTTTCAAGGTTGATTTTAAGCTCGTCTATCTGTTAATGTGTATGCTTCAGAGTGAAATTCTTCCTAATATAATGCATTAAGGAACACTGACATTCTGTCATCAGCATACACAAGGAATGAATCATACTCTTTGTTGTTTGCACTACAGTCTGTATTTCAGATAAGCTTATGGCACGTGACAGTTTCCATGGAATTTCCTGACATGAAGGCCCAGATTCACAAATGCTTCAGGAGCCTGGCTTCCCGCATGAAGTTCCCAGCATAGTTTCCCATTCTGCTAGGATGCTCAGGAAAGAAATTTGCAGTAACCAGTATTTTTGAGTGGAAAGCCATAGAGGCAGTTGAGAAGAAACAAAGAAAAGAAGTACACTTGAAATCCTGTTGCTCTCTAGAACTATAGATGTCTACCATCTGCCTTAGAAGAAGTACCTTCACTGCCTGGACAGCCTCTGATGAGACACTTCAGGCTCTGGCTACTTGTACTGCCTTAAGTTGTAGGTGACTTACAGTACTGAAAGCATTGTTGCATTTCGGCTGAGCTATATAATTCATACACGTCCTAGCTTGGTGGCAGTGCCACACTGGTGTGGTTGTATTCATTCCAGACAAAACCTAGAGTTTCTGTAAAACAATCACAGAATCTTAGGGGTTGGAAGGGACCCCTGGAGATCATATAGTCAAACGTCCATGCTTATGCAGGTTCACCTAAAGCAGGCTGCACAGGACTGTGTCCAGGCAGGTTTTGAGTATCTCCAGAGAAGACGACTCTACAACCCCTCTGGGCAGCCTGTTCCAGTGCGCTCTCACCCTCAAAGTAAAGAAACTTTTCCTCGTGTTCATTTGGAACTTATGCTTCAGTTTGTGCCTGTTGTCCCTTATCCTGTCGCAGGGCATCACTGAAAAGAGTGGCCCCATCCTCTTGACACTCACCCTTAAGATATTTATAAACATTTATAAGATCTTTCAGTCTTCTATTCTTCGGGTTAAACAAGTGCAGCTCCCTCAGCCTTCCTTGTAAGAGAGATGCTCCAGTCCCCTCATCATCTTTGCAGCCCTCCGCTGGACTCTCTCCAGTAGCTCCTCATCTTTCTTGAACTGGGGAGCCCAAAACTGGACACAGTACTCCAGATGTGGCCTCACTAGAGCAGAGTAGAGGGGAGGAGAACCTCCCTCGACCTGCTAGCCACAGTCCTCTTAATGCACCCCAGGATCCCATTGGCCTTCTTGGCAACAAGGGCACACTGCTGGCTCATGGTTAACTTGTCATCCACCAGGACTCCCAGGTTGCTCTCTGCAGAGCCGCTTTCCAGCAGATCAGCCCCTGGACTGTACTGGTGCATAGGGTTGTTCCTCCCCAGGTGCAGGACCCTGCACTTGCCCTTGTTGAACTTCATCATGTTCCTCTCCACCAAAGCCTGTCAAGGTCTCTTGACCAGCCTGTAGTTTCGTGGGTCCTCCTCCTTGTCCTTTTTGAACACTGGATTGACACTGGCTTTCCTCCAGTCCTCAGGCACTTCTCCTGTTCTCTGTGACCTTTCAAAGATGATGGAGCGTGGCTTTGCAATGACATCTGCCAGTTCCCTCAGCACTTGTGGGCCTGTGGATTTCTGGGTGTCCAGTATGCTTGAATGATCCCTAAAACCTGATTCTCCTTGACCAAGGGGAGGTCTTCCTTTCTCCAGGCTTTCTCTCTTACCTCTAGGGACTGGGATTCCTGAGGCCCAGCCTCAGCAGTAAAGACTGAAGCAAAGACGGCATTCAGTAACTCTACCTTCTGTGTATCCTCCATCACCAGGGCATCCATCTCATTCAGCAGTGGGTCCACGTTTTCCCTAGCCATACCTATAACCCATATAAAGGGTTGTTCCGTGTGCTGTGTGAATTTGGATTAGAACTTTTGGACAGCAGGGATGGGACATATTTTGTGTCGTCCCACAGCCCATGGAAGACTAAGCTGTGCTTTGCTTTCAGAAAACAGGGTAGATGGTGGTGGTTCTAGCTGGGTCTTATGTGATTGCCAAGTTCAGCAGTTGCCAGTCTGTTTTCGGCTGCTGGAACTAGTACTTAAAGCTACTTTTTCCCTTTCTTTGATCACTCTGTTTCTTTTTCCTCTTTTTTTTTTTTTTTTCTTTTTTAATCTCTCTGTACCCAGTGCCTAACAGCCTTTTCAATCACCCTAGTCTTTTCATACTGCCTCTTTGCCTTCCCTCATCACACACTGCTGCTCTCCTGTTTCTGCTGTGTCTTTGTTGCATTTCTAGTGCTGCAGGGAGGCACTAGCAATATTAGAATAATGATATAATGACATCTTTAGTTCCCTTTCGCATCCTTAGAGGTGCCAGCTCTGAAGAGCAGCAGATCTTGCAAGGAACCAGCAGATCATAGTGGTACTTACTGCCTTGTGCTCTGCCCTGGTGTGGTGTACCAGTAAAACAGGTGTTGTATCTGCTGAGGTACTAGTTAGAATGAATTCCCAGAAAGTGAAAAATTTAGCTTCAGTTTTAAATCAGCTAGGGGCACACATATTCACATATTCCACCTCCTTGGAGAGTGCCCAAGCCACAATTTTAAAGGCTGTGTCACTGGTAAAAGAAATGTAATATATTGCTGAGGTGAAAAATAGAGTATAAAAGTAATGAGGATATATACTCGTATGACAGAATTCGGTTCTCCTCTGTTCCAGGGTCCGTTTCTTTACTTTATCTAGTAGTTGCTTGACTAACCCAACTGACTATGTTTTCAGTACCATAGTGTAAGAGTTACATATGTAAAGTCTTGGAGGAGCTTGGCGTTATGGCAGTGTGTTACACAAAACAGACGGAAATACCAACATGGTGTAACTCAGTTAACATCTGCATTATAAGAAATCTTTTGAAGGTTTGCTTTACAGGTAAGGGAATGTTAGCTTATGTGTCTTTCATGTGTAGATTGTTCTTTATTCAGTTCAACAGAGAGCTGAGAGGGTTCATGTATTTTACTAATTTTCCTTAGTATGCTTTTTCCAGTAGCTGGTATAGGACCAGGATAATTGATTCTCATCTGAATGTTAATATTGGCATTATTATTGTGCTTGACAGGAAATGAAGACTAATGACTAAAACATTGATAAATTGAATAAATTGATATAAGTCATGTTTAATTTGCTTACTATGTACTGTAGTGAATTGTCAGTCTAGATTTGTACCATTATATCTGCAAATTGCTCTTTTTTTCCTAGTTATACAAAATATCTTGCTTTGGAAAGGCACATCATTACACCTGAAAGTGTTATTGACATCTAAGCAGGTATATTTTGTAATACTGAAATTATTAAATATGATATTTCAATCCTGATACCTCGAACATGGTTCTTTTTCAGAACCACAGAAGACATTGGTTTTTGTTTACCTTAAACAGAGCTGATACTGTAGAAGATCGAGGGGTGGGGACTTTCTAGTTGAGTTTGCAAAACAGTGAGTCAGTGAGAGTTGATATAATCTGTTACAGAGGATTTGTTCCTTAGTGTGAATGTTCATCAGAGACAAAATTATCTTCTTTTTCTCATACAGAGGAATTTTATCTGTAAAAGTGTAAACTTGTAATGTCTTCGTTGGTAAGAAAGAGATACCATAAATATACTTAGGAAAAAGTTCTGATTGTACTGTGCTAATAGATTGCCACTACATGAGGTCATTACCTGTACAGCTGCCAATAGTGCTGCCTTTGATGGAGGGCTCCAAGAGTAAGAAATATGAGGCATTCTGTACATCAGGCCTGATCTAATAGTGAACCACCCAACATAATAGTGGTTCATCTTGAAAACATACTTCAGCCTTGATATTTTTGCCTGAAAATATTATGTTGGATAGTAGTGCAAACTTACACCAGTTATAATGAAACATCATTTTCTTGGAGATAGGAACAGTAATTTAGATAACTGTTAAAACCATTGAGATACTTTATTAATTTTAAAAGTTACAGTAGAGAGAATAAAAGTTGCAGAAAAATATATAACAAAGTAGGATGAGGGGGGAGTAACAACGAGATGGGAAAAGAAACACGATGGCCTCTGTGTGCTGGGTAGGGGTAAGATGCATTTGAATTTCAAAAATCCCCAGTGGCTTTACTCAGCAGAAATGATCTGCATCTCCTTTGTGTAAGTAATATCTCAGCAAGCCTTGGAACAAATCCTCACACCCTACTGACTTTTAATACTTAGCAGAAAATGAGTTGCTGAATAAAAGATGCGACAAGTTAGAAGGGTCTTTTCATTGGGAGTCAAAATAAATGCTGCAGAGAGTTGGTGCTTTTGCTGTCAGGAGCAGGTGAATTACGTTTCCACTCTCATCCCATCTCATGCAACTGCTTACAGCTTTGCTAACACATACCTGGGGATCTCTCTTCATGTGAAACTTAATCCATTTATGTGGAGGACAGTTAAGAGACTAGTCTGCTGCTCATTAAGGAATGTAAAAGGAGGCCTAGGATAAGGAACATGTTTTAAAACAGTACTCAGGAGAGGAAAGAGGTAGGCAGGGCATTGGAGTGCGAGTATTAAACCAGTTTTAACTGTCATTATTTTTTATTACGCATTGAGAAGTCTGAGGAGGCTTTATAATAGTAAAGATTTAATTCTCTATATGGTTTAGGGGCCGAGAGAGAGGATTTGTTTTAAAACACCGAAGCGAAAAAGAGTTGCGTCATGTTTCTAAAGGGATAGAAAAGATACAAAAGGGAGGCTCTGAGAGCCAGTAAAGTCATTGATTCCTGCCCCATCCTCTCCTTTAAGCAATCATTAACTGAAAGCACCAGAAAAGCTCTAACATTTTTATAAGGGTAGATCTAGAGTAGAGTTCAGCTGTGCTCAACTGGCAGTGTGTGCAGAGCTCACCTCTCATGGAAAAAATGCTAGTAAGGTCTCTAGAAAAATTCCTTGGAGAAAACTAGTTTGAGAAATCAGTAGCTCACTGAAAATAGATTGTAAACATTTATGACGAGTTAAAAGAGTTTCCATGGCAGGTTGGCAGCCTTATGCCATTGAATTATTGCATGAAAATAATGCATCCTTTCATTCCTGTAGTAACCTGCGAACACTCCTTTTAAATATATTTTATTTATGACATCAAATTCTTCTTTTCATAATCCTAAGTGCCAGTCTTAGAAGTGTTTTGTGACAAGTGTGAAAGAAGCATGACCTGCAAAAGAACCAACATTTTTAATACTTAAAATTACCTTTTATCTGTTGTATGTTGCCATAATGCAACAGCTCACTGTATCGGCGATCAAAAATCTGGGTATTAAAGACAACTTTTTGTCCCTGGAATCCAGAACAGATCATTTTAAGGTAGCACTGATAGCACTTTTCTGGCTAATGAAAAAAACCAAAATCACCTCCAACAAAATATGCCATGCTTTATTCAAGTTAAATTTAGAAATTAAACTTATATTGGTAGAAGGAAACATAGACAATGATATTTTGTCTTCTCAAAAATGTGATTCCTGTAGAACTATTGTTTAACTTAACCTTAAAAAAACCCACCATGGTGGCTGAAATCTATGCATATGTTATGAAATGCATTTAAATCTGTATGTTCTATCCAGTAGACACTGGAATCTGTGCCACTCATGCTTCATGGCTGATCTGTGAACGTAACTCTAGTATGTTAAAAATGCTTTGGATCTGCATGACCTCAACCCTGTCAGCACAGGTGAAGTCCGCCATATTTCACGTGTGATTTCGTGTCCTGTAGCCTATATAGCTAACCTTGAATGTGGGAGGAAGGAGAACATTCATAGAGAACCCGCAGAGCCAAATTCACATCTTAATTGCTTAGAAGACCCGATGTTTAACTGTAGCACTGGGAAGAATCAAGTCAACAGCAGAGGCTTTCAGCCCACAACACCGAAATGCTTTGTTGCAGGTGTCTTAACTTTGCAGGCTCATCCTCAAAGCCTTGCACTGCAGCTTTTTTGCCTGCAAACCTTTGAGTTGCTGCAGGTTAGTGAACAATTTCATTCTTTCTTCTTTTCCCTGGGTCTTCCTCTTGCAATAATTGTCTGTAAGTAACAGAGTTTGGTGCCAGATAGCAATAATAGCAGAAACTTTCTAGAAAGTAGTTAGCTCAGTAGAGATTTTTTTTTTCTTCCTGAAAAGACTGATTGTTTTCTTTTTAGATGAGAATTTACAGATCCAGTTTTGTAGTGGGTAGTAGTTCTGAAGTAATGTCATAGTTCAGAAATATGTTTTAATTGACCCATGCAGAGGAAGAAAAATGAGTGTGAATTCTAGAATCTATTGAAAAGTCATAGACATACAAAGTAAAGAGAGATAATATGGTTGCCATAGACACAATTTCATATTCTCTTCTCTGTTTACTGCATTGATAACCCCTTTATTGAGACTCAGAAAAAAAAACCTGTGGGTGTTCTGAAAAGTCTGTTGTCCTTGCTGTCAGAACGAGACTATTTTCAGAGCTCTTCAAACCACTAATTACCATAAAGAGATTGTCCCACAGAGTTCCAGTTAAATATTTGCATATGCAAGAATACGTTCAAGATCAGTATGTAATTATGGTATGCATAGAAAGATTGCATAGTCAAATTTAGTAAAAACAGATGGACTTGCTACATATGGCTAGTAGAGGTTTAAAGTTAGTAGGAAAAGTATAATTTCTGTAGATACAAAGCAAGAATGTAATCTTCTTTATTCTTCCTTATCAGGAAGACAGTATGCTAATTCATCTGAAGTCTGCTGCTTTCTTCTTCTCCACATAATACCTAAAATGTCAGTAAGAGTTGATACATATGTTCATGTGGGATAGAGAAATCTAGAGAAGCCTTTCCATAGTTATATGTGTTATTCTACTAGTAAATTTCTCAATCAAATCATTTAAAGATATAATCTGTTCTTTGCTATTCAGATGTCATCTCGTCATCTCAATATCCACTAAGCCCTTGAAAATTCTGTGTATTGGAAATAGATGTGTGAGAGAGATATTTTTAAAATATCAAAGGGAAGACTTTATTTTGTCTAATATAAAGAGAAAAAAACAGACCATTCATTTTAAACCTTTGGTAACTGGAAGCTTGCGAGGATATTATTGCTTAAGAAAAACTTGACAAGCCAACATGTAGGGATTTAGTAGGTAACTCCATTAACTCTAACGGGAGCAGTTCAGCTAATCTCTGACATTGCAACTAGACTGCTGACAAGCTCATCTGTTCCTTCAGATGAGGGAATTGTGACAACTGAGAAGGTGATAGTCACTTAACGAAAGATGGTGTCATAGGAGGAGTTGGACAGGATTTTTGCATTAACATTAAAGAGCTCTTGATGTTCATTAGGCAACTTGCTCTTGACGACTTGAGAATTGTCACTCAGTATCTTTCCTTAAGAAATGTGGTATCATATAGAATTGCAGTTTATCTGTTTCGTTACGAAGTTTCTGCACAAAAGCCAAATTCAGGCAGTTTTGGACTTTTTGTGAAAATAATTTATTTGATTCTAAGTTTTGAAGTGATTGACTAGAATTAGAAGGCTGTTTACTGTTATACTCAAGTCAGCATACCATGTCCTGAGCAATGGTGGGGGCAACATTCATATATGAGGCATATATAAAACCTCAACAAAAACGCATTTTCAACTTTTCAAAGGCCAGGTTCACTTTCCTGATGTACTTGCACTATGCTATGTTTTCCTGGGGTTATACTCCACACCAGCATCACTCTGACATGCGGTAGGGTTAGTCCTTGGTTGTAAAACAGTTTATTAAAAAACCAGAAGTGGTTTCTAGTTACTCGAGTAGTGTTCAGGAGGGCTGGAGATGAGACACTCATCTCAACCATGTAATTAATTACTAGATTGCTCAAGACAGCAACAGAACAAGCAGCTGGCCAGGCAGAAATTTTATGGCCCAGTTACCAGTGTCGAGTCTGCGCAGGACTACAGGTCCTTCTGCCTCTTGTTCTGAGCTCTAAAAGGCTGTTGTAGAATATAGGTGGTCGAAGCAGGAAAAGCTTAGAATACAGAAATCAAATGTGAATGGTTCAAAATAAGGACATACAAAACTGATGGGCTTCTGGTCCCTCTTTAGACTATGGCTATAATACTTGCCCAATTCAAAATCCATAATAGATATGTGATAGCAGATACCGAGTAGATAAAAGGAAGATAGTAAGTGGTTATGAATTGAAGCCATCAGTCTTCACCATGACTTCAGTAGTGGGACTCCACCATGTGCATTGATCATCAGTACTAGTCTCGTGCTTGTCCTTTCTATGTAGCTTGAATAAAGAATCTGAATGAAGAAATGTCACTGGAAAGGTGCCTGGCGTGGCCAAAGGAATGGGCGCATCTTCAAGGGAACAACCAAGAGTACACAGGTATAATAAAGGTAAAACAAAGCTAGATTTAGTCTTTTCTAATTCCGAAGCATTTTGTTCAGTAAGTTACCGCACAAATGAATGAGAGCATGCCTTGTTTGCTCAGGATTACGTGGCATCACAGGTTTACACAGTTGCTGTGAGAATTACAAAACACAGAAGTGTTTCTTCTGCTCCTGCTGTTTTGAAGTGCACCAAACTTTATTCCTGTCTGAAGTGTTCTTTGATAATAGCAAAATGAAAAATATTATTTCTGAACTTTATCTGTATATCTTACAGTTTTGGAGAAGTTTATAACACTATATTGCTTCTAAACAACTATGACCTTTTTATTCTTTTGAAAGTGTTCCTTGCTAACGAGAGGCATTTGTTGTTACCAGTCTCATCTCCTATGCAAACTAGATTATTCTGATGGGATTTCGTTTGGTTTATGCTTTTAAGGAATGAGCTTGTAGGAACAGACAAGAGAAATGAAACTGAACATTAGTAGTTTTTTAGAGATACATTCAGGATTGTGTTTCTTCTGCAAGACCCAATTAAAATAAGAAATGTGGTTTTTTTCCCCCCTTGCTTTCTTCCTTCTGTTTCTTCATCATATTCTTCTGTTTAAAATGGCAGTTATAATAATTATAGGGGTGTACCTGTAGTCAGTTTGGAGACTTTCACCGAAATGGAGTCCCAGAAACACAGGGAATGCAGAAAATGTCATGTTAAAGATTGTCTTGTGCTAATTTGACTATACTTTCATTTTGTTCCAGATATTATTTTGGGTACATTGCTTGAAGGTTATAAAATCCTTAAATCTGTAGTCTAAAATTACTGTTATCTAGGAGTAGAATAATAGGAAATTATTCTGTCTCTGTAGAAGTACATGAATACGTGGATTGCTATTTAATTAAAAAAATGTGTCAAAGATATGCTGCAATGTATTAGGTTATACTTTTGATGTTTAGGATAAGTAAAATACACTGTGTATGTCTTTTTACATGTACTCTTTATGGGGCAATAATAAACCTTTATTTAGGTACAGGTTACTGCCCTCTCCATTGGTCATATCTAAGCTTTTATTTTAATTTCTTCTTCCATTGTCTTTACCATTGCATTTAAATGTAGAGCTGTACTGTGATGTTCCATTTGTTTTTTTAATTGACTTTATTATTTATTGTGTAGGACTTAATCAATTCTATTGGATGTTATCTGCCGGTGCCTACAGTAAGGGCATATTACATTGATTTTTCATTTTTCACATCAAACCAACTGCATACATATGGTCGTTGCTGTGTCTCTTATTGACAACAGGGTTATTTACAGGCCCTCAAAATGTAGCATATATCAGGACAATTACAAACTCCATAGTATAGATTTATTAGACAGCAAATAAGAAAATAGTAACTTGTGGCAGCTGACTATCCAAGATGAAGGATTCAGAGGGCATGGAGAGCTTGGGAAAAGCATTCAGCATCGGTGTAAGAGTTCTCCAGCTGAAGGTGACTATCTGCCAAGAAATTGTGGTGATGAGTGAGGTATGATCCCGCCTCCCTATTATGAGCATTCTTATGCAAGCAAGTATTCAGTTTTTGTCAAAGTGCACATCAAAATATTATCCTTCATGTTGAAAATTTTATAAAACCAGTAAAAACAGTTAAATTCCAAGTATAGGAGACTTTGGAAGTAGATGGAGAAAATGTATATGCATACTAATCCTAAATTAAAATTCAATAGCTCATTGCCACTGCGTACACAAAAAATTCTGGCAATTTATCTTAATTGTGAGGAAAGGTAAAAGAGGTAAACCTGAAAAGGCAGATGCAATGTGTAGACAATCCTAACATCAAACATAATCCTGTCACCATTCACGGTATTGGTGTCCTCTGGAGCGCTGTGTCACAGAACCTTATACCTATATTTTCACTTCAGAAATTGTGGATTCAGGTGCCAGCTGGCCGTCTGAACAGAGCTTTTGGGGGAGCTGAGCTTTTGCCTACAGTGTGGAAGTGGCCAGACTTCAGAATTGCCCTTGTGTGTAAATTAAATGTAAGAAGTTTTAAATAGTCTGTTTTAAATTGTGCTTCCTTGTTGCCTTCCCCTAGAGAGCAGTATTCCATGCAAAATGGTAATTTATTCTCTCATGGTAATTGTTTATCAGGATTTCGAAGGTAATCTTAGAAATCTTAGCTTGTTTCCGCAGTGTTATTTCTGATGCTGTGGTCTACACAGAGTTAGATATTATCAGTTTCGATGCTTTTATTTTTTTCCCCTCTGTATAGTAGAGGTTAATAAAAATCTACAGCCTGATTTTGCACCTATATTTTTTTCTGTTGGTGAACACAAAGTGGATTGATCAGAGTCGCACAACCATTTGAGAGCTTAGCTGCGTTCTGACTGAAGAGGGCTGTAATCAAGCAGGCTGTCAGCAGACACTAAAGAAATGCTGCAAACAGTCCTGTATTTGTGTCAGATTTTCGTTCTAGGCCTAGCTCTTCTTTTAAACCGTGAATAACTTCTTTTGTCTTGCTTTAAGTTCTTAGCAAACTGTAGAGACGTTTGGAATGGTTTAAAAGCCAGGTTTTACATAAAATGACCTGTTTCAATTGACTACAATATGGAAGAAAATAATTTTGGTGAAATGTAAAGACTTGCTTGGCTTGATTAGGAGGTGCAGCAAGGGTTTTTTCTTCTTTGAGACATTTTGGACTCCAGTAAATTTCTTAAAAGGTAGTCAGCCTTGCCTGTGAGTCTGTGAAAGTGACTTTCCTTTGTCTTTGAAAACACATCTGAAGAGCCGGATACGGTCTGGCCCATGTACTGAATCGCTGGCATGCTAGATGTAGGTTTCACCTTGCATCTTTTAGAGATGCACTCTTTCTACCCAGTCTCTTTGTAGGAGTGCTGAAAAAGAAATCTGTTTTAAGGTCCATTCAGTTAGAAAGATCGATGTCGGAGAGATTTCCCTGTCATAGAGCAGCCCCTGGTCTCTGCTCGCTGTATACCCTTGAACAGTGTTAAGTGTTGGGTTGCATCAGTGTAATGCATTACTCTTTCTGATAAAAAAGGCAACACATTTCATCGCTTAAATGGAATTTGAATAACACTGTTGAAATCAATAGTAACTTCTTATCCATATAAAGATAATTGATCTTTTTGAATCTCTTTAAATACAATGAGTATTTGATGGTGTTTCCTTCCATTGTTCAGCTTAACACATTAACACAGTAAAATTAAATGTTACTTGTAAAATGACTGTAACGTTCAATAGTATTCACTTTTACAACACATCTTTGTGGTCTGTTTTAGCAGATTAGCTGTAAATGAAGGTAAGAGCTGCTGCTCTGAAATGGGCAATATAGCAAGCACGTTTCTTTGCAGTATACAGATATCGGTCACTTCTGTGGTGTCTGGTCATCCTACAGTATCCACTTCACACTCCAGCATGATTGTCTTTCTTATTTTCTGATGTTAGTCAGATACCTATGTAAGTCTCTCTCTGTCTGATCTGAAACTGAAAGTTTGGCACTGGAGGTGCAGAGTATCTTTTATGTTTTAAATATGTATATATACACCTTAATCCTGTGTTGACCCAGAAATGTACAGTTCACTGCAGAAGTATGTTAGAAGCGTGAAGCAGAAGTAACCTTGGCGACCGGTGAGAGCACAGGTTTTCAGACTCTCTTTTCCCTGTGATGATGTGGTAAAGAAACAGCTTCAGCTAGTGTGTGATGGGTGCCATCCTCTTTCCACTCACAACATCGCATCCTGCTGGGATGTAACGAAGTACGGAAGAAGGATCTGCCTCATAACGTTGCTGAGTGGCAGCTTTTGTTATATATCATATTTCTTTTAGTATTCAAGGTGTTCTACAGATTTTTAACTGTTACGACTGTTAGAGAAAATCCCGCATCTTCTTTTGTTTTAAGGTCTGAATTTTTATTTAATCTGTATTTGTGTATACTGAACATCAAAGTTTGATGTGGTGTATTAGTCAGAGCAGAGGGTGAAGATCTTTGAAATTTTCACAGTGGATCACCTCCCATAAACAGCTGTAAATGTCAATCCATTAGCAGTTTACAAAAAAATAGTGCTGTTTATTTTTAATTTATTGTGATCTGTTAACTTTCACCTCAAACTTCTTAGATTGCTTTTTATCTCCATTTATCTGAATCAGTTGGTCATTAACTGAGACGAAACGTACTGTTTTGAGAAAAAGCCTACCTAAAACATAAGTAGACCTAAGTAAACCTACCTAATCATAAGTAGAACCCTGTCAATCTGCACTGCAATAACACTGTGTTTTGTATAACTTTTTTGTTTGAGAAATTATACAGCCTTTAGACTACGGGTGTGAAAGTGTTGTTGAAAATTTTAAATATGTGTTACAGTCTGGAGTGGAAGGGGAAAGCAAGTCTTGTGTATGCCATACATGCTGAAACTTTTATCCAAAATTTTTCTATTTTTATCTAGTACTAATAAATTTTACATTGTCTTTCATCCCACTGCAGGTGACAAAATTTATCACATACACTCTGACGGGGCCTGATGAAGTGGCCGTGTTACTGAACTGATGATCGATGATCACCGTTACCTTGCATGCGTGCTGTTAGGCAAGTCATACAATTACTAGCTGGCCTGTGAAAATACTGCCTTATTCCATATCAGCACAAACATTTTGAACCAGTGTAGCAGCAAACAATTTATGCATAGAAGACAACAGAACTTCAGACCTTTCCTGCAAAATATATTTGCCTAAGTACAGAAGGTGTTAATGAACAAGAAAATACAAAAGAGAATCTGAAATTAATTCGTCACTGGATACTGTTCAGGGTCACTGGGTTTAGTAGCCCAATGGAGATGAGGTGGGCACAGCCCTGTCTTCCCACGTCCAGGCAGTGGCGAGGCTTGGCGTGTGGTTGCAGTAGGTGCGCGCGCGCACACACACACACACACAGAGCTTTCCAAGCAGCTCAACACGGACAGAAATGTTCAGCATTCATGCGAACGCAGATAGGACCAAAAGCATCATCTTCTTTCCATCTCTGGCTGATCAGGCTGAAAGTCTGTTAGTGGAAATATGAATATCTATATACATCTATGTGTATGCAGTGGGCATCTCTTCCGTCACTGGCCTTAGTCAGTCCAGGCTGTAGCTGGCCCCTGGATCCCTGGTCTCCCCAGCTGCTGGCACCCGGGCAGATGAGCCCCCAGGGCCCACAGCCCTGCTCCGGTTGCTACTACAGAGCCAACTGGTCATTAGGAAAAAATTCCTGTACAACTGAGCAAGCTAAAAGAGAGCTCCAGACTGGCCAAGAGGAATTCAAACCAAGGCTTACAAGCTTGATGCCTTGCAAAGCCAGCAAAAAGCCTGTGGTCTGTAGGTAGCGATGGCAATGCTACACTTACTGGGCTGTAGGGCTGCACAGTACAGAATGTACAGGCAAGGTAAGTTGAGCAATAGATCTCAAGGTTATAAAATAATGCCTGTTCGCTTGGAAATGGAAAATTTTTCCGTGAAGTGTACCGTTCACCTTAGTAGTTTCAGCTACACATATTCAGATGTGTATTTAATTTGGCACCATAGTTTGACAACAAATTTCACTAAAAACATATGTCATGCAGCGTATTGCAAGCTTGCTCAATAAGTTAGTAGATTTGCAATGGCGTGGTTTAGCAGTGTGGATTATTTGGTCTTTAGAAGTAACCAGAAATGAGCCGGTCCTATTCAGCTTATTTTTTAAGCTTACATTGCAAATCCAGCGTGACCTACGCAAAACAGTTTGCTGGGTGATGATGATGAGCTTTGCTATAAACAGGAAAAGCAGTGGTTCTGGGGGTTTTTATAATGTTTATCAGTAGGAAAACAGAAGTGGCAATTGCTTTTAATTGCCCAATAATTTTATTATTCAAAAGATGGAATTTACAGGAAGCAGCTGCAGTTGTAACTGAACCAGCTCTTTTAATGTGTTCCTGTTTTTTCCTGTATTATATTATCTAAAGGTGATAAGCTGCTGGCTTCGATCAAATTTTCAAATACAGTAAGAGTTGGATTTATCAAGCCCTGCGATGAATACTCCAATACTCTTGCTGAAAGAGACCATTGTGTGTTTGATGGTTCTGAATTGTCTATAGAAATCCCATTCCTTAAATTAAATCAACTTTTATTCTTTGTTCTCTCAGCACACAAGAATTTTAAGATTCATAACCTATTTCTGTGTGGTTTTTCTCCCTTTGTAGTTTTTCCACCCGTCTCTGTTTTGTTATTCAGTGTGTAAGAAAATGCAGCCCCACAATGAGCACGCACTCTGAATTAATTAGCTACTTTCTGTAAATATAAATAAATGACAGCAAGATCAAAATGAAAAGCAAAAAGGGGAGGACTAGCTGCTGTCACACCCGTAGTGTCAGCGTTCCTAATTGTAAAAGATATTTTAAAACGTACTGTAGTTCCTGTACTACGGAACGGTGTCCGTTGCCCGTGACGCTGCTCCTCGTGTGCTGCGGTCCCACACCACAGAGCTGTCCCCAAGGGTCGCACAGAACGTGAAGCAGACATACGGTTTTCTTTAAGCAGCAGGTCACGTTTGAAGGATTGTGAACAGCTATTTAGCCAGTTTGACTAACAGAATATAACTGATTCATCACAGATGACCAAAATTGTCAGTAGACCACAAATTCCCCTTGGCACATTTTGATAGTGTGTTGACTGTAATTTGGCCTGCTCAACAGCGAAGAAACGAGGCGCCAGTTAATGTGCATGTTCGTAATTCTTTACCAATCTGAGAGTTTTTGTCCAGTGTTAAGCAAATGCAGATGTTCCCTTTGTGATCAGGGATGAGAGAAGCAGAATTTGGTGGAGCTGTCTTGTTCATTGCAGACTAAGATGAGAGTTTAGTGTTCCTGCTACCATGTTTTTCAGGGATTTTTGGTACGAGTCCTCATTTGCTCGGCTTGTCTAGGTGAAAATCCCATCTTATACAATCTTAATTCACAGCTGGCAATAGGGTATGGAAAACTGCAGTGTGGCCTGTTCCAGACCAAGTATATAGTAAATTTGCAACCTGAATATTAAAGATTGGAAAATGAATATTTTAATTTCCTTGTCTTCAGATAATTATATGCTTATTTAAAAATGACAGTGTTCGTAGTTTACAGAGCTTAGAATCTTGCGTGATGGTATTTTTATGGAATGTGGGGAAGGTAAGGTTAGCATCGTGTGCCATGTTCTTCAACCAGCTCACCTACATTCCACATTAATATTGAACAGGACTTCAGAGAGATACATCTATGCCTTTTGTTAATCTGGACAGGCAGTTATAAAACACTGTTGTAATTAAATTTCTCTTTTCATTTGAATGGTGGAATTAAACAAATATTTTCCTTTGGAGAAAAGTAACAATTTGATGTTAATTGTTTCGATCTGTTTCTCAGCATTGTCAAATAACCTATTGTAAAAGCTACTTAATATTTCCAGGAGAATGCCATATATTGCATAACTTATTTCCTTTGCTGGTTATTTCATTTGATGGTTAAACGCTAATTGGAATGAAAGGAATAAAGAAGCACTTGTGGGTTGGGAACCACTCAAGGAATTGAGAATCTAAAGCAGAACAATGATTTAACGTTTTTTGTTTTGTTATGCCTTTTTTTTTTTCCATATGTGAATTACATGCCAGCAAGAGAGATTATAGGGAGAAAAATAAAGGGAGAATGCCGAACTCATTTAGATCAAACTCCCTGTGCCTAATAAGCAGACAGAAAATCTACAAATCGTCTAATCTTTACAATTTGTTCTTAACCTTCTTAGGTATTGTAGAATTCACAAAATCATGCTGAGAAAGGAAATTAGCCTATTAAAAAGGAGAAAACAGAAAAAGAAAGCTTCAAGCATCATACCAAGAGATATGTGGCTTTTAGTTATTGTGGAAGAGGCAATCAATAGAAAAAGCAGGAAAGGGAAGAAAGAGCATCCGCAGCAGAGATCTTCTGGAATGAAAAATGTGCTTGGATTGTTACTTTATTGAATTTTGCTGCTGTAGGACATATTAAAGGACAAATCAACTCTCAAGCATCCGTTCAAAATACACAAGGTATTTGCATGTGGAAAATGTCTGTAAATACATTCTTTTTCAAATACCCAGTATCTGGAGAGCTTATGGGATATGTAAAAGGCAGTAGAGCTGATTCCGTACAGTTATTTTTATAGGTGTGTGTCATTTTTTAAAAGCTGTGGCTGGGCAGTAGGCAGGAAGGTCTCATTTATCTCCTCGTAGCTGCTGGGGTTGGAGTCAAGGAAGGTGTGTTCAGGGGAGAAACTTACTTCTTTCCTGAAAACAGCCAACCGTATTAAACCTGAAGAAATCTTCTGGAGTACAGGATAGAACTGGCAGGGAGACAGAGTAAACTGTGTTTAGGAACTGGGCATCCTAACTCGAAGACCACTCTGAGGAACAAGGCAGTTCTGCCTCAAGTCTCTGGGCATCTTGGAACCTGTAGAGAGTTTTTAAGCCAGGACACACAGAACTATGAATCATATGTTTTAGTGGAGACATACTCAGTTCTGTGTGTGACTGTCTTTGAAGGGAAGATGAAATTGTCAATCATATGTTAACCTGTCTGATTGTTCAGCGTGCGCTGTGCATCAACCAGTGTCACCAGGTATTTTTGAGCTGCAAAGTGAGATTTTGCCTACATTTCTGTCACAACTTGAGTCTGTCCTCTCTGTTAAATACATGCTGGTTTGTGAAGCCAAATCAGCTGTGTTGAAGAAATGTAACTACTGATTTTCTAATTTACTGTAAAAACAAAATCATTAACCATAATTTTCACTTATAAAAAACAATTTCCAGATACTTAAGAGGTTAATTGTCTTACATAAAAAAATTGAAACTTACAGGTAAAATTCAAGGAAAGATATTGTTCCAAAGTGGAAAAATGTAGATATTGCACTCCACAATGTATGTGAAGTGTGTTCTATCTTTATTTCAGTGTTCTGAAAAGGAATAACCCTGACTTTTTTTTTTTTTGTGAGATTTTTTTTTATTAACTGAATTCTGTCAATTTGATAAATAAGTGAAATTTTGCTGGGCCAGTTTTGGATCTTTCTAACCGCTGAAAGATGTGACTGGTTTTCTTTGTCCACTTTTACTCTTAGTCAGTATGGATTTGGGTAGTATCTGATTATAGCTCGTATTTCTGACTACCTTCTGAATATTCTTGGAGGCAGACAGCTCTCTTGAGTAGCTGGTTCCTCAGACTGAGCATTTCAAGCACTGGAGCTGTTGTCAGGGACGTTTTTTTCAAATTGCACCTCATTCTCAGGACTGAAAACTTCTTGCATGCTTTCTTCAAGGACAACATGACAAGATGACCACGAATACAGGCTTAGTGAAGAAAGCTCTTCAATGAAGAGAATATGTCAGGTCATGATGGAATGTGCTTTGAAAAATGTTCTTCATAAAACTAGTCTTGCTGCTTTTGTTAACGTTCTTACAACAGTCCTTGCGTGTTTTTTAACCTCATCGTCTTACAAGGCCTGGTTTATGAAGAGCACTCAAAAAACTCTGCTGTATTAAAAGGCAAAGCAAAAAGGTCCCTACACTTCTCCATTAAAAAAAACCCCAAACAAAAACAGAGGAAGAAGCAGCCCTAACTGGCCTTTTTTATTTCATGTGATTAGCTGAACGAGCTCTAGACTGCACGACTCCCCAGACTTCTAGCACCAGCTTAGTTTCTCTACAGCTTCATCTTTAGTTAGTATTTATATAAAACCTACCTATGTATGGGAAATAGCCAGCTCTGGTCATCCTCAGTGGCGTTGTCACAAATCTTCTGGCGTCATCTTGCTGAGGTGTCAACTTCTGTCCTAGCAAATGACTAGACTAATTCCCCAAATGGGCCAAAGGATCACACCGCTGTTCAGAATATGAAATTGGAGTGTTTGAAATGTGATAGTACTCACAGAACACCAGGGCCCACAGTTTGAGATGCAAATGTGTGTCTGGTAGGCTGGGATTCCATTTTTTTTCTTTGATATGGAAAGTTGCTTTTAGCTTAAATGATACTGTTTATTTACTCGAAAACCCCCAATTTCTGAATGCCTAAGTGGATCACAGAGAGACGTTTTTGCTTCATTGAAATGGAAGGAAGCAGCACTCAAACTGGGGCATTACTAGCCTGCATGCAAATCTCCACGTTGTTCTTGGCACTTTTTGTGTGAGGACTAAGAAAAATTAGATATGTTGGAGCATTTTTCTCTCTTTCATTAAAAAAATACTCGTGCAGATAATTTTAAGGATTTCAATTAATTATATTTACACTTAAATTGAAATGTCACTATTGTATTTTCTTTCCATGTTTGCCTTTTAATTAGACAGAAGTAGTGCATACATATTTAATCGTACCTTATTTTGATAAGAGTGTCTTTCAGTTTTTTTTTATCACCGCTCTGTCACTTTAAAGCCTGTAAGTCCATCAGGTATTTAGAATGCTTAACTTGTTTTTCTGTCTTTATTGTCCCAGTAATGTAACTAAATACTCAGTAGATGTGCATTTGCACTTTAAGGTGAATATGAGTACAGAGCCAGAAAGGTAAGAGCAAGGAACCTAACCCTCTGTGCTTGGATTTCACTTGCTCACACAGTGTACTCATGTAGCTTTCAATGCCTGCTTGTACTTTTCAGACTCACAGTTGTTATTTCATTAGCAAAGATTTTTTTCCTTTACTGTGCTTTTTTACAAATTAATGTATAGACTGGTGTACCTCTTACAAATGAATACTCAAGTCTAAAAATATAGGTTAGCAATTACAGAATTAAAAGTGTGGTTTACAGTTTCCTTTTAAGTCTTTATCCCACTATGTCTGAAAGCTTTTTTGCACTACAGCCAAATTTGGAATAGCTTAATCGCCCATTATAAGTAACAAGTAAGAAATTTGAAAATTGAAAAACTCTGAATAGATTGTAATAGGTCAGACTAGTTGTACCTGGAACCATTATGCAGATAACTGTGTGGCCATGACTTCCTCATCTCAGAGCAAACAAAGACTTGGTCAGAACCTCTTCCTTGAAGCAGAAAGATGAGGAAAAGATGCACAGAAGTTCATATATGAAGTTCTCAGTCCTTGGAAATTAATAGCTTATTGTTTTCCAGTATTTTTAAAAAGAATTGTAATTGGCGTTTGGAACAACAATTTCTCTCTCAAATAGATTAGGGCATTCTTGGTCTTTGATACAGCCTTAGCCGTACCCTCACAGCTGGTAAGGTGGTACAAAAGGACCAAATCATTATGTAGAAGCTACTAAAGCCTCTATGGCAACTCTAAATGCAGTTTGGGGTTTCACTTTGTTCCCTTGATGCAGTAGCCTGTCATGCATGTGGCTCAAAGCTGTGACAGACCAGTTACGGAAGTGGATCCTTAGGTTCTCGCAGAGCCTGTGAATGGGGGAGTTCAGTTCAGCTTCCTTTAGATGGCCATTTAACGTGCTCCAAACCCGCTGTATGACGCGACCTAACCCATGGGGAGGCAGAACAATCAGGGTTTTTTAAAAAACTGCTGTATTGCGCTCAACCAATATATTGGTATAGACATTGTCATAACCTTACAGGTATTCTGTATAACAATGAGAGTGGACAAGGGAAACTGAATTTATATGGGATGCAGCATCCTCTTTCTTTCCCGGCATACTCTGAAAACTTTATCTAAGAGCTCCTGCTTTTGTCTGGTGAGAGGGGAGTCCATTTGGCTTTACATACTTCTTTAGGCGAGGCCAAGCCTTTTATGTTTTATAATTTTTTTCTAAAAATTTGAAACTTTATTGGGTGTGGGTGAATTTTCAGGATGGCTGTAGAAACAGTTTGGCTTGTCAAATAGTTCTTTTCTGCTTTGATATTTTATCTGCCTTAGTGTGATGGGAATGTGTTCTTGTTTTGACATTTTACAACTAATTCATTAAGAAATATTTAAAAACCTATAAAACTGGAAGATTTCCTTCTCTATAAATAGCTGTTGTGTCTTAATGGAATTGAAGACCTTCACATAACTATTTACAAATGTGGTGGAAAATGAATGATGGAAATATATTTGAGCCTTTGTAAGTACAGCATCAAAAAGCTGAATTATATTGAAATACCTTCCATTTTGCAATAAGACTGTTGCAGTCATGCAGCTGAAATATTCTTTTATAGGCTTGCTTTTTCTACAGATATTTCCTGAACTGCTTTATCTATTCATTAAAGGATAGCATGACCAAGAATTTGGGTGGCTGTACCTGGAGGCAGGAGCAAGACCTGGGATTCAGAATTGACAAGACAGGAAGCAAGACAGGGGGAGTCATCTTTGATGGAAGCAGAAATCAAGATGGGCAGTGGTTGAGACTGGAGCTAAAGCAAAGATGCGACACCGAATACTGACTGTTTGGCCTCAGGGCCCCTCCATGCTACAAAGGTGCCCCTGCAGGAGACCATCTGACTTGCTCTCTGAACACAACTCTATGCTGATCGCTGCACATCATTAGAGGTAATAATATATATATATGGCCTGTCAGCGATAAGGCATTATGTGACTGCTACAGGAGAAAGTCCTTGTATTGGAAGGAGAAAGCTCTTTTAAAAAATAAATGCTTAAGAAATTGTTTTACTTCATAAGTGGGATATTTAATTGTGTGCTTCAGAAGTAGGGTGATGGCAACAGTGGACATTTCTTGGAGTCTAATCCTGAAGGAGAGCAGACACAAAGTGTTACAGGGGTTTGTGTCAGGATTCAGCACAGATGAAAATACAGAGACCTTGGGTCACCTTGCTGGATTTTTTTTTTTTTTTTTTTTTTAAACACACCTGTGTGGTGATCACACCTATCGCTAACTAGGTTAATGAGAGTAGAAAACAGTAATAGGAACATAGTCTTACCCACTTAATCAAAGGCAAAAGTTAGCTAGCATACCCTTTCAAAAAGTAACATGTTTAAGTTGAAGGTGCTGGAAGATGTCCAGCAGCAGAGGGGGGTTCTCAGGCTGTTGCAACACAGGTAATCATCTGCCCGGAGGGTGCATGTGGTGCAGGCACTGGTAGAATAGGTTCGTTCTCTGGAGGAGTGAGTGGCTGGAGCGGAGCAGCTAGGAAATTAGAAGCTCTTTACAGGGCTGTTGTGGATGTGAAGGTACCGTGTGTGAAGAATTTGTATCTTCCAGTATCAAAAAATCCTCACGTATTGTCAGTGAGTCAAATTTAGGTTCCTTCTGCTACGGGCGTCTCTGAGACACAGATGGCAGTTCCCTTCGCTGTCTGTAACATTCAGTTGTGTGACTTCAGTTGGTGGCTGCCTCTTTAGTAAGGTTTTCCTATTTCACAAGAACTGCATGTGTGTCCTCCTTTGCATTATGAGACTGGGAGAAGAAATTTGGGTACAGATTCTGAAGTAGGTGATTAAACTGGCAATGTGAGAATGGACTGAAATAGAAGAACAAGGGTAGCTCCTGAAATCTAATAGTTTTACCAGGCATGAGCTGGAAACTGAATTTTTACTTTATAGCTGAAGTCGCTATGAGATAAAAGTCTTTCAATCTTCTGTTAAGAAAATCGGCCCACCAAAAGCTCACTGTCAAAGTCGTTCCCCTCCCCTACCAAGAGTGTGTGATAAATGTTTTAAGTAAAGGGTTTCAAATGATTTTTGCAAAGTCTCATAAATGCTCCATATGTCACTTTCTCTAAAATTATAATCTATTATCTCACTCAAGTGGAATAATAATGCATTGAAAAAACTAAATTTATCCCAGGTGCCCCAGCAGGTTGATTCTTCATTATGTGTTAATCGCTAATGGCAATTTTCCATGGAGCATCTGCCAGTCCTAGTGAGCAAAGCTTCCAGAAGTAATATTTTAATTTTAAGCATAGACACTAACAGAAGATAAAAAGTGAGGGTTTTTTTAATCAATACTTACTTTCTGTGTGTGTGTGTATCTGTATAAACTAGCTGGGCATAGTACAAAATATTTTGATTTATAGACCTCAATTAAAAATTGTGCTGTTCTAACTTAGTGGAATGCCTTTATTTCTAAACTACCCTCTCTTCACTGCACTGTGGGTAAGAATGACAGTGATCAGCTGAGATACTAGTATTTTTATATATATGTATGCACATTGGTAATATAATAATACTATACAGGGTTAAGGTTTAGGGTTGGGATGGATGTTGAGGAATTTGACTGTACCACTTTGCTACGTGATGTAAGCATGTATTTCAGCTCTTGTTTCCAGATAAAATAACTGGTGAAAGGCTATTGAAGTAGGATAACAATTAAAGTTATCTTCAGCTGTTTGAACAGTGCTGTTCAGCATCATCCACACTGTATATTTAAGGGAACTTGGTTAAGGTGACTGCATGCATTTCTTCACTTTGTCCCATGAATTTAAATTGGCAATTACACTATGTTTTATAAATATATAAATGGATATTAGTAAATCATAATTGTTTTGGGCTATATATAACTTGTGACCTGTTCAAGTTCTTCATGTACATCTGAGTGTATCTTTGGCTGTGTCTTAATTCTATCTTATTTAAGATTTGAGTGTACAATGTGGTAGGAAACAGTCATTTGGTCTGTCCTGATCCCTGCCCTGTATAGTTATGTGACCAAAATCACAGGTCAAGGCATAATCCTCATGAGTGTCTCTGCATGCCCTCTGATTTCTTGGGATGAAAGTTCATGCTACGGGAGTAGTAAGTATCTGAATGTTTTTTCCATAGTGAAAAAGTATACTCCAAAAATGTATTAGCAAAAAATATATCTTATTTTAATTATATTATTAAAAAATGCTATACCTGTATTAAACTATGACATTATAGCAGATAAGTTTGCTAAGCGTATTAGAACTGTTTTTCAAATTATGTTCAACCAATTAACCTGTGTAAGGAGCAACAAGAACAGTGGGTTCAGGACTGTAATTCCAGTATTGTGCTAACTACTTTCCAAATACATGGAAACAAACACATTATTCTCCTGATTGTCTTCAATCTAAATGGGCAAAATAAATAGCAGATTGGAAACATGGGACTAAGAGAGGTGGAGGGCAAAGTGGTATGCCCAGTTTTATTGATGGCAGGCATCAAGTCAGTGGTTACCATCTACAGGTAAGGCTCAGTTGCTGTTTTTTATTTTTTTCAGCCTTTGAAAGTTGGGTCATTGAATGGACAAAGATAAGGGCACCCACAGGTGAAGAATTACAGTGGCAGCACTGAACAGAGCGAGCATCTTGCGGGGATTGGAGGAAGTGTGAATAACCAGTTATAGGCAGTAGTGTTTCTGTCTCAGTTCTTTTGCAGAATAAATTATAAGTGGAGCACAATAAAACAACTGAAAAATAAAAGTACATTTAAAAATTATTAAAACATGATATCTCTTTCTGTGTGATCTAACATATATATAAAGGTCCCTAACATTAAAAAAAAATTAAAATAGTTTTTAAAAACTGACTTGAAGAGGCTCCTAATGAAAAGAGTATAATGATGTTACTTGACAAAAATTCAAATTCAGTTGCTGACGGTGTCATTGAAGCATGTTGTGTTTTCCAGTACTACATTTCTTTCACATCTTTCATGTTCAGTATCACCTTCTGCTGTGAACCTAGTTTATATTGTAGAATTTATAAGCAAGCTTTGCTGTCTAAATGACCCAAATAATCAGGAAACTGGTTATATAAAACATGTTAAAGGTGATGGGAAGAAAAAACAGAATATATTATTCCCTGTTTGTAAACTTCTACGTGTTCTTTTTAATGATAAATGCATATTTGAGTTTAATGTGATTCAACCTGTGATAAATATGTCAGTATTTTCTTCATACATGGCCAATTTCCCTTGAAAGTCAGGAAAGTGGTGCAGTTTTCTGTAACAAATACTTTTGCCTTGTAAAATTTTTTTTTCGCATGAATGCAATCCAGACTAGTGAGTTAGAGACATAAAAGAAAATGGGCATTCAGTTTACAAGTGCTAACAGTTCAGTTTTCATGCTGTCTGAATAGAGGAAGAAAGTCTCTTCATCACAAGATAACAAATATCGTAAGATTTTCAAGTACTTATTCTCCTGAAACCCAACATGAAATTTTAGGAAGGCAGCCATGACAAAAAGGTCAGTTCTCTTTTTCCTATTTGCAATATAATTAAAGGCGTATGATTGCATTCTGTCAGGAAGGCAGTGGCCAGTCTGTTCCCGAGTTCTGAGTGTTTGTATTCGATACGCATATTAATCATCAGATTTGGCTTTTTGTAGTCTTGTTGAAAAGAATTTGATAGATGTTCTAGAGTATGTATTTATGCAAAAAAAAAAATTCTGTTTCTAGTTTATGCGGTTTTGTTGTGTTTGTGAGGAACTGGTCAAAGAAGCAGTACAACCAGAGAGAATCGCCTGTGGGAATATAGGAATTATCAAGATGAGCTGTTTGGGATAAATGACAAAGCATCATATTTCAGATAATGAAGCTACATTTTAATTCAGATCTTCAAGAATGGCTGAGAGGATTCCTAGTATAGAACCTGATCATGGGGAGTACTCCATGCAATCAGGTTTCTGGATTCCTGTTTTTGTAAGGCTTTATAGGAAAAATGCTGGAAGATCTTCTTGCAATTTGTGCTTCAACTTGGCTGCTCAGGTGAAAACGCTGAATATAATGTTAGGATTAATAGGAGAGGTTATAATGGTAAGAGTTACACATGTGCCTGTGGTGGTAGTGGGGAGTCTGGAAGGAATTGTTTTTCTCTTCAGTAGTCCAATTAGCTGTTTTGGAAGGGAAATTCTTAAAAGTAGCATTACTTTTATTGGTCAGTTAAACTGTTTGCTTGCTATGAAATTGTAGGATGTAATAGCAAATCTTTGCTGTCAAATCCTAGTTCAGAATTTAATACCTCACAGGACTCAAGAGCTGTAGGAAGAGTCCTACATATAATGTGAAACTAATGGCCTTTGATGGTTTGATAGTTTTCTATGATTTTACCAGTTTATTTACTTCTCTAAATGAGCAATTTAAAAACATCAAGTCTGTTGTCCACCATTAAAACTACAAAGGTCTAGTAGTAAGAAGAGCATGGTATGATTATGGTAGTGATTGCTTGGTCTCCGAGCTTTCTTTTCAAGCAAAGCTTGAGCTCGTGATATTTTGATGTTATAAATGAAGAAATACACTGTACAGATGCAAACAGAACAACAGCTTTGCTGAGCAACTGGACAAGTATTTGAAGGATACTTAGATACGTTGATTCTCTGTTGAGTAGAAGGTGCTTATATAGAGGGAAAGCTTAGAATTTCTGAGATATCAAACAGTTGCTTATACAGTTACTCTAAAATGCTAACAAACTTCCAAGGCAGTGTTTGCATTTGTCTGTAAACTGGAAACTGAATTTAAAGAAAGAAAAATCAACATGGAAAAAGTTAACCCTTTGAACTCCAAATGATGCCTTCACAACTACTACAAACTTCTTGCTTTGCAAACCGTACGGTAGGAAAATACAGAGCAGTGTTTTCCCCAGGCTCTGCTGCTGCTGTGCTTATGGAAGACCGCGACAGTCATTGGGTTTGTGCAGGGACTCCGAAGGTGTCAACAGAATTGTGACTGGTCGTGTTGCTTGGCTTAGCTTTGCCAAGTATGGAGTTAACGACTTTATTATCTTAATTTCTAAAGTGCTTAATAATATGATACTTGTCTTTGCAGAAGTGTACCTGACTAGAAAATGTCATCAGCTCTTTTGCAGTCCTGAGGTCATTACAAGTCAGTAATGCAAAGTAGACTAGTAAGCCTAGACTAGTCGCAGGCTAGAGAAGGAAGGGAAGACACTCGTGTTTAAAAATAAATAAATAAATATGAAATTTGTGCAGAATACAGAAGTCCTGAGGAAGGAGCCTGCCATCTTCCATTGGCATCACGAACTAAAGCATTTTCTTTGTGTTACAGGAGTTTCATGGATTCATAAAGTTCTTTCTTAGAATAAGCAGCTTAATGGAATATTACCTGAGAATTTTTCTCAGGTTTATGAGACACAAAGCATGTTTATGTGTTTCTTTAATGTTTCTAAGATCATCTGGGTTTCCATACAGAAGGTATTATACTTTTGAAGTATTTTTCAGTATACTTTTTGGTATTTCAACAATGGCCATTTCTTGTGAAAACTCCTGTCAATATCTGGAGACTTTCTTCTGTGAAAGAAACTTTATTCTGTCAATGATGTTTTTAGCCCAATTAGTATGCAGTGTGTTTTGTTTTGTTTTCAGCATTCTCTTTCTGTCTTTACTGGTTAAGTCATTTTATTGTCCAGACAATGTTTGGGACAGTAGTGTTTGAGTCTAGATGAACAGTGTCTTGAGTTCTTGTTTAGAAAAATTGATTGCTTTGTTGACATGGTCTAAAATAGAATTAAGAGGCTGAGGTCTTGTTGAAACTGCTGAATTCCTCTTGCATGAGGATTTGCATGGAAGCTGCCATAACTTTAGAAGCAATAGCTTTTTTTTCCCTCTCCATTTACCAATATAGTATCTACATACAGTTGCTAATGATTTTGTGTGTGTCAGACTATTTCTGCTTTTTTTAATGTTTACCTTGCTTTTTGAAAAGTACATGATTATCCTTGGCTCATTTTCAAACTCACTGTATTATTCTTGCATAATAATTAATCATTTCTGTTCTCTGATTTTCAGTCTGTATTTGCAGGTTGCTGTTTGGTATTCTTTACTGTATGTACCCTTTTTAAGTATCATATAATGTGACAGTGATAATAGGTTCTGAACAAGAATAAGTGGTGGCAATCCATTTTGAAAGATTTATAGCACAATGGGAGATGATCTCTACTAATCATGGAGGACCACACTTCAAATAATTTTGTTCACCAGGGGTGACTATTTTCCGTCTTGTCGTGGCTGGAGCTATTTATCATTTTTAAAAAGTTTCCATCATAGTGTTGGTCTCCTGCTGTTGATCCAACAGACCAAATTGAAGACCCACTGTATTTTTTCACTTAAAGTAAATTTAATAGGAAGAAGGAAGAAAAGATTCTGTAGTCCTCTATGAAAAACTGTAAGTAGGCCATATCCTTCTAAACAGTAGTCTTCACAATTAAACAGACTCGAGCCTTAAGATCTGTAAAAATGTTTTTAAAAATGAGTTGAAGAATTTATGGCATATATCCTGATGTACTTGAAATCACTCTGACATTTTTTAACTAAAGGTATCAAAATTTGAACCTCTTTGAATGGAGTTTGTTATATACTGTACATCAGTGCATTTTTACACATCACTAGATCATTCTGCATCTGTGCTCAGAGGTTTCTGAGACCAACTCTTATCAGTGTTCATGGGAATTAAATTAGGTTCCTAATACAGGGAGTAGTTCCTAATACAGATGTATTTTTTCCAGGTTGCAGATACAATTATCTTTTCTGCATAAATAAAGAAGTTCACCAGGGTACCCTGTGCAGACAGCAAGGCACAATCTTTTCCAGTCAACTTAATGTTTGTCCCAAATTCATAGAATCATAGAATCACTGTGGTTGGAAAAGATCTCTAAGATCATCAACTGACAACTCAACACCACCATACCTGCTAAACCATGTTGCAGAGTGCCACATCTACACGATTTTTGAACACCTCCAGGGGTGGTGACTCCACCACTTCACTGGGCAGCCTGTTTGGTTGTTCCTGGTTGAACAAATACCATTCCATGTTATTCCATGTTACTTCTTCAACCCATCTTTGTAAGGAGACACTCCTATTGCCTTTGTTTAAGTGAAGAACTACCCTGTGTAAAGATCTGTGTATATACACATTACACAGCATTGAATTTTATTAGTAATGCAGTTTTCATATGTCAAAAACACTGATCTGGTAGTAAGTGATATACTGAGAATAGGAAATGCAACATTTATTTGGCCACTTGAAGTTTTAAAAAAAAGAAGTCTCTGTTTTTGTAATTAGTAATTTAGTATTCTCATGTATACACTTCATTGCTTATTACAACAGTATTTTCTTTCCCTCTGCTGCATCTCTGCACACACCAATAAGTCTACCGACAACATCAGTTTTCAGTGAGTTACGTGCTGCTTGGCATATGCTGAAAAACCTTTTCTGTTTAGCTCAAATACATTTTATGAATAACTCACCATAATTTCATGAGCACTTTTTTACATTCTACTTCACTGGCGACCAATTTAATACTCAAGAACTTTTAGTTCTTCTTTTATTGTTTCTGCCAATAAAATAAGTAGCGTTATCTTTTCTAGTATTGTCGTTCTATTGCTAAGATATTGATGCTGATTTTCAGGGTCGGTCAGGTTAATTTATCACTGGGAAAAACAGAGTGATGCACTAGCTAATTTGTACTGTCTTCAGTGTACCTGAGACTTGGGACAGAATCAGCAGACAAAATCCCATTTTGTCAGATTTCCACCCCTCATTACTATTCAATTCTGCGGAAGGTATTCTGTCTGAAATGTTGATAGCAGTTGAACAGACTTTAAAAAAAGGAAAAAAAGAGAACTAAGAAAACACCCTCCCTGTTGCTCAGCAGAACTTTTTTCTTTGTTTTCGTGATTTAACAATACATTCAAGCATTGTAAGCTTAAAAATTACCTATCTGCCAACTTATAAGACTATATACAATAGTGTTTCTTACTGTGATCTTTAAAGTCAGCATCTCCTGCACTTTTCCTCCACCATCTAACCTAGGATGTTTGGAAATTCTCTTTTCCCCAACTGTTCAGACACTCTGTTAGGGGTTTTCTATCCATTTTTCAGTTTCCTTTCTTGAATGGTAAATTGGTTCTGCATCATTTCTGAGCCATTTCTATGGTGCTCTATCCGTTCACTTCATCTAGTCTTAGTTTTTATCTTAGAAACCAGATCCTTTTTAGAATATGATATGCTTAGCTCATATGGTGAAATTTTAAGAAGTTTTTCTAGATACTTGCATTCATGTATTGATTGAAGCCAGATCCACAGGATATTTTGTGATTGGGAGGCAGAAATAGAGAACAGTCTGCTGGACAGTAATCAAACACTTTGCTTTCTTCCCTGTCTGTTCAAATAAGGAGCAAAAAGCAACATGCTACATTGTCAGCTGAGGAAAACGCACAATAGTCCCAGCCTGTGAAGTGAAGCCTCACAATGGCTTGCTTTTAAAAGAGAACCCCTATGCCTGTGCCACAGAATATAGAGTTTGTGCCATCAGATATGAATTCATGACTCCTGCCAAGAGTACCGGTTATTTTAAATAAATAAATAAATAAGGAACCTGATAAAGCGTGAAAATATCCAGAAGTTACAGTAATGTTACAATTCTAAGGTAAGAAAGACTTCATATACTTTATAAGCTTTTGAATAAGATGCAGTAGATGATAACACAGTAAACTTGTTTCTGCGTATAGGAGAAAAATTGAAAGATATTCCCAATAAATATTTAAGTTCTTGAGGTATAATGCAATACATTGGAGAGATATAAGGCTTTTTTTGTACATCAGAAATATGAAGTTTAAATACAATCTAAGCTCACAAGCTACCTGATATAGAAGTGTAGTAAGTAGGTCCAGTGGTCGGTAGAGAGAAATAAGTAGTAAAGTTTTATTCCTTTGAATAATTAGCTTGCTGTATTAGTTAACTTGAACATCATGGGGAATAAATTGTTAAATAAGGTTTCTATATAATTGCATACCTTTAACACTCTCGGTTCTTTATAAAGCAGAGCCTGTGAGTCGTCAGGAAAATGTTCATGATGTGTCTGGGGACAGAGCCTGGTTTTGTCTGTCCTCACTCCACTTCCAGGACTGATTCGACACCGTGTCTCTGTACGGCTGCCTTTTGGGTCAGACCTACTTCCCTTGATACTGTTTTGTTTACTTATTCCTACCCCCACACACACACTACTCCACTGCCTTGTGAAGTTGTGGTTCATTTCTAAACATTGAAACAAGCAGCATACCGTGAGAACTGACTGATCCAGAGGCAGTCAGGTTAGTAAAGAAAGAATCTTTGAAACAGAGGAAGAACAGAGAGGGCCAAAAGGAAAAATTACTTTAGAAATTGCTACCAGAATTTGGAAGTCTGGAAAAGAGATACCTGAGAGGGATATAGGGACAATGATAACATTAAGATTGGTATAAAATAGTGATTAGTGACTTGTCCTCTACATCCGCTAATCCACTCCTGGCCCCACAAGAAGAAGGATAATATGCTACGTTGACCTTGGTCTCACACAGTGTGACTCTTCTGATGATTTGGTCATTACGTGCTCATTCTCATTCTGTTTGTTTGTCTAAGCTATAGTAACACCACCAAAAATGCAAGCAAATCATGGAGAGGTAAGGGTACAATCAGGGCATTAGGTTGAGGTTTTTGCATAAGGAACCTTTTAAAAAAACACTTTGATATTATTTGCAGAATTGAGAATAGATTATTGTTCAAGATACTTCAGTGTAAAGACTTTCAAAATGGTTATCGTTAATTTCTAATGAATCTTCGGATTTTTTTGGGGTTTTTGTAGATTAGGATTTGACCTATGGCACATAAATCCATCATTTGTAGTTTCTCTGAGAGCAAGAAACTACTTTGCTATCTATATGTGAAGTATTCAGAGGCTGCTACCCTAGCCATACCTCCACTTCAAGCACTGGAATTTCTTCTTTTGCTTGTGGCTGGATTGCACACCCACCTCAGCATGCCAGGTAAGTGCTTGCAACTCAACAGCACTGGAATATTTATTGACCGTATGTGGAAGAAAAATGCTTGTTAGCCTTAATTCCATCAGACATATCTTTTGTCCTTGCTACAGATTCAGATCTGTGAATTGTTGAGGGATCTGAATGGTATCTCAGCTCTACTCTTGGGATAGGTCAGAGGATCTGGACAATGTACGTGCAGATCAGGTGCTCAGGGTCTACACCTTCATGAGTTATGTGGGTAGGGAGATAAGACTGTATATGAACAAGATGTGCAAAACAATAGTAAAAATCATAATGAATAATAATTTCATTTGTTCTCTGTCACATCATAACAGTATAAACAAGGTACTGTGTGTAGATCACAGTGCTATGCTAGTGTTAGCCATGGAGAGCCAAGGAAATAGTAAATCCCCTTTACGGCATCCAAGCGTAGAAGTAAATGTCTGGACTATGAAACAGTGAGACGCACTAAGAAGCGTGTTGCTTGGGGTTGCCTAGCAATAATTCATTATGGCTACTAATGGAATGATAGGTTTGCTATGAAGAGCTTTGAAGAAAGTGAGGTGGGTAGATGCAATGGTGTAGTATAGCCAAAGGAAATTAAGAGGAAAAGTAATCCTTATCAAAAGCGACAGGACGAAGCAGAGAAAGCCTATTGCAATGGGATGTTGTAAAAATAATCACAAGTTTAGCATAGGAATTTGCCTCAGGGCAATTACCGTTCAGTCTAGTTGCATAGGAATAACTGGCTTTAACCCTAGAATTTAACCCAACTTACAATGAAGAGTAAAAACGCTTTATTATTCGCATTAAAGTAAAGCATTTTAAATGAAGTTGTTTTCATCTGTGTTATCCAGCTTAAGGACCCAGTTTACACACATAAGAGAAGCTAGTAATGTACGAACAATTGCTAATTAAGTTGTGTCTTGCATGTTACCTGGGGTTGGAATAAAGGCTGCATGCACATGCGCTCTTACAGAGAATAGAGAGTATGTGTAAGGTCGCAGAGGTCCCATTCCGTCGTTTTGTCACAACTTAGCATTCAGCTACACTTGTTCCCTGCTTTATGCGATGTGGAGCACTTGCTGTTTTAAACTGTTTTTGTTAAATATCTGCTGTTTCCTTCCTGAAGTGCTACCGATACAGATAAAGTGCTGTGGTATCCTCTGGAATAAAGCATGTTTTACAAGCATGAAGTGGTAATTAAAGACCACTGGTAACTTAATGGTGACCATTAAGTTAGCTCATAGTAATGAGCCACACGGGAGTCCTTTATATTTGCCTCCTTTACATTTTTTTTTTTAGTATTTGTGTTTTTATTTTGTGTTTCAGAGTCTGAGAACAGGCCTCTGCGATGAGACTAGTCTGGAACCATACTGGTGATTGCCACTCTAGAAGTAATGAAAACATGTACAAAGTGACATGCTTCATCCTCAAATAATTATTGCTCCTGCAGTGGTGGTGTTTGTGGGGGTGTTTGGGGTGTGGTTTTTTTTTTTTTTTTCCACAGGCAAAGGTCACTACAGGATTTTAGTTTAATGCTGAGAATACTTCAGAAAAGAAATCATAAATAAAGGAGTGGACTAAAGATGCCCAAGTGCTTCAGGAGGTGTTAAAAGGGTTTTGAGTGGTCTTTGCTATATCCTGTAGTTGTTTTTTAGTTCTTCCAACATTTATGTTTGTCTTACCTCTTTTGTTTCAGGTATGAGCTCTCCAATACAAGTGTTTATGTATTTCATAGTTTTTCTGAGTGTTATAAGTCCTGTAATAGCCTGTAGTATGAACTATCAATATAATAGTATATTAAAATTTCCCTCGCATACCTTTATATGTGAATGTATTATATATTTATATACATTACATGTATTAAAATTCATATATTTGTGTACTGGACCACGTATGGAGTCCTACCATACATGGAGTGCTGGAATTTCAGGGTGGATGTCGACTGTGGCACCTGAAATCTATATGAACTCTTAAAAGTTTCCAAAAAATGTATTTTGTAGTCTTTCCATGTTGTCAGTACAGTTAGGTCACGCTGTCATTTTAAACTGTGCTTTCAGAGAACACCTTTTTTTGCTGAAGCAAAAATAGTATTTCATGGATTTTTGGACTGTCCACAGGAAAAGCTAGATCATATGGCTCTTCGGATTAGCTTTAGTTCACACAATATTGTGTAAATGTAGATCCACGGTGATATCCATCCATTTGCATGTTCCTCTTCATCTGCAACTAAATGTCTTGATCAGAACATGTTAAATTGCTGTGTATCTGTTTCAGTGTGCTGGAAGGGAGTGGTGATAGTCTTCACTGTTTAAGATGGATGGTTCACTTGTTCACAGGAGGAGAAAAAATTTCCAATCATTCTGCACCACTGGAGTCTGGCATGAGCTGCTGAGAAAAAGGAGGATAAATGCCATCAGAAAAGAGACAGATGTGAGGGTGCTTTCCAATGTAGAAGCCTCCTCTTACTAAAGCAGGTGGCTAAAATGCACAAAATGCCAACCTAAAAGTGATACAACTTAGGAAGTCTGCCTTGTTCTAAATAACCACTATGAATAATTTAGCACAACTGACGATTTTTTTTTTCCAAACCCCTTACATACTGAAGTCATTCAGTCGTAGCAGTCTCAAGGTACGTAATGGTTTATTTTCTGCTCATTATGTTTTTTTCCACTGTTTGGAGAAGCGCTCTTTTGTGATCTTATGTTAAATTGTACCATGATATTATTTTGGGTTAGTTGTTGCCATAAATATAAAAATTTCGATTCCAGGGCAGCACAGCTTTTCCCATCTTCCATGCTTCTTGTGGAGAAAGCTCTGAGGATGTGGTCGAGTGGTTTGGGCAAAAAAATGCAGTGTTATAGAAGCCTTTAATCTGTAGTTTCTGGCTCTAGCTGTGATTTTTCAAGTGATTTCTGGGAAGCTGTGTCTGTTTCCTGTGGCTGAAGTTGTTTTCTGCAGAGTAGGAGGAAGGGAGCAATAATTTTTACTTTTTTATTAGAATGCTTACAACTCTGCTCCTGGTAAGACATTATTATGAATGTTATTGTATTATTCACTAGTTCAGTCCAAGGATTAAATCTTGATCAAAACGGACTATATCAATATGTATGCAGGGAGAAGCATTTTAATTATTTGAAAATACAACTAGGAGCTCCAGGGTTGCCATTGCCTTTCTCATTATGGGACAGTGCTTTTTTAACTGTCTTCGTCCTCCTTCCCTTCAGCTACCTGAAGTTGTGCTTCTGCAGCCTGACTTGCAATGAAAGGTTTGGCACGGTGTACCATGTCTCAGACGAAAGAGGAAAGGCTTAGATCTGGTTTTAGTGGCTTCCCAAATAGTGCTGATATGTGTGTGTGTCTGGGAGAGAAACAGCCAAACTAATTAAATCTGATTTTTCTATTTCTTTCTAGTGAATGTAGTGTTTGTTGCTTCTTGTGTGTCTAAGTCTTCTACCACATGCTGTTGCTAAGAAACAGTGCTATTATAAGTGATCCAAATAAAAGAACAAATTCCTGTTAAATTCACTACCAAAAAAGAGGGGTTATCTGCATGATATTGGGATTGTTGTTTCATGAAATGCACCAATCAGCTACTTAGCTTTCAGTTCATATGGTCTTGATAATAGCAGTAGGTGAAGTCTATGATGCTGAGTGTTTGGAAGATCCCAGCTCAATGTGTTTGAATGATCTCTCCAGCTGGAAAGCCCATGGTACTCTTTAAAGAGCTTATAGCTGTCTGCTGGGGAAACAAAGCCTTGTAGAAGTTACAGAACAGAACTCTGTGAATAACTGATTCTTTTTGTTCCTTCGCTGAAGCAAAATAAAAGAAAACAGGAATGGACCAATATGACCTGAACCTTGAAAAGGGTGGAGAAGTTGACATTTAGAAAAGGAAAAAGATTCTGGCTGAAGTTCAAAGTTTTGCATTTTTTTTTTTCAAAATTAAAGGAAAAAACACATGTCAAAACAAAATATCATAAAAAGAAATCAGCACATCATGAAAATATAGGAAATACATTTTTCCAGGTAAATCTCCACGACAGAGTTGTCATTTATTAGCAAATAAAAAAATTGTTTAGCATGAAATGAATTTCTGATTAACGAAGTTCTACCCTGAAACATCTGCATAAGGGAGAGGGGCCTAGTTCTTAGAGGTCTTCCGAATGCTCTCACTCAAATCCTCAGATTGTGGCTTAACATGTGGATGGCAGCAATGCTTTTGGAGCCAAAAATGATGTCTGTAATTTCTCTACGGAACTTGATGACAGAATTCCATAGTATTTTCCAAGGCATAGATAATAAATTACGGTATTCATATATTAATGATATTTTGTAGCATTGCTATAAAGTTTTTTTGAAAGCTTTTTTGCTTTAATTTCTGTTTGACTTGGAGTGAGCCTGAACTGTCTATAGTGAAATGGAATATAGTATGTGTAGATGAAACTAATTAAATACTAGCTGTCGCTCTTCATTTTGAAGCCCTGCTTTTTTTCAGCTTGCTGTCTCAACTTTCATGATTTAAATATGTGTGGTAGTTCTCACCCCACATTACCTGTGAGTGTTTGTCCTCTTTACTAATTAGGTGTCAGGATGTCAGTGATTAATGTAAAATCATGAATAAATTACAAATAAAAGCCATATATGTGTACAGAGCCATTTGACTAATTAAAATGCTATGCAGCACAAAGTACACTAGTGATAACCATTTCTGACCTTTGAGTTGGAGCTTCATTTGCCTGGAATTTCACTGATGGATTAAGTAGATGATAATAGTCAAGTCAGAGTCACAGCTGTAAAACTCATTTGTCACAACAAAGCCAAAGACAATCTCCATCTGGCATTACTGAAGAGATTTGATCTACTTTTCAGTCCTGTACCTATTTGTCATTTAACATTTACATAATGGGGGAAATATAATTAAGACTGTAGTCCCAAGTAGTGATTAAGACTTAATCATGACAAAAACAAAGGGGTAAAAAAATAGAGATGGGTCTGGGAAAATTGTGAATTCTTGCTTAAATATGCCTACCTACATTTTTTTTAATTTTTTCATGGAAAGAGGGCTACAGACCTCAAATTAAATGTGATGAGAGGTGGACAGAATGTGATTGTAATCATTCCCGATATTCCTGAAGTGGAAGGAAAAGTAACTTAGGAAAGAAACTGTCACCAGTGCTTAGGTAGATGCATCTCTGGGCTTTCTTAATGTCATGCTGGGTTTTTGACCTTCATCCAAGCGCGGTGGCAGTGGCTGAAGCCTAGACGAATTGATGATTAATAACTGGGGGTCATAGAATCCAGCCAGAGGTACGTCTTCCTATGCTTTTTTTGCTAGACAGTACCAATGTTGTCTTGTCCGCTTGGCTGTTCTGTAACTTTAGGGAGCACAGATCTCATGTCATAGTTTTTTTGAGGGCTTTTCCCTGAACTGGTGACTGCTGTTTCAACTTTCTCGTCTATTCTTTATCATAGTCATGATTTTTTCGTAAGTTATGTTTTGGGTATTTTAAGAAAGGGGAATATTGTGCTCAGAGGCCAACCCAAAGCATTTTGATATTTCTGCTTCTTTTGAATTAGAGATTCAAAAAAAAAAAAGAAGCAGCCAACAACAAAAACACCCGTATCGCCCAAACTCAGGAAATAAAATATATAGCTTCCAAACAATATGTGCTCTTTCTGTACCCCAGCTGCTCTGTAAAATTGGGTTTTGTGTGTTTCAGTTTCTCTGTTTCTACCCAAATATCAGTTTCCTGGAGCAGATGCAGGGCTCTCAGGAGCTGTGCCTTATGGCTGCTCTGCTATCCAGACTGCCTGAAAACTACAGGACCTGGGAACCCAGCCCAGAACTTCCAGGCTTCCAGCTCTGCAGCAGGGACGCCCCAGGAGTCCTGGATGCAACCCGTAGTTTCAAGGTTTACAGGTTTTCCGATGCCAACAGAGAAATGGATAGAGCAATGGCTCCCCAAGCTTTTGGCCTCCTGGTTCCAGAGTGGGGAAGTTGGGGAACCACAGCTGGTTCAAGGGAGCACAGTGCAGGAGCACCCCAGACGGATATAGCTGGGGGATGCCCATCAGCCCTCCCACGACTGAGCTGATCACCCATCCCTAGTGAAAACCTTGGTATCAGGTGAGAGTACTGAGCATCTCTTTCCTGAATTCGGTTCGTCTCTAGATGCCTAACAGCTTCTGTAAATCTGTCCTGCAGTGGTTTACATTTAGTCTCATGGCAGGAGTGCTAGGTAACAGACTGGTTGCAAAAGTCCAGGTCCCTGTGTCATCTTGACCAGTCCTGTATCTGCTGGGTGCTACAGCTCCCTTGCAACCCAAAAATGCGGCATTGGGGAGGTGGGGGAGGCTATGTATACTCTGATGTGGGTACAGTTAGGAGTCTGCACCTAATCTTACCAGTATAATTTTATATAGATGCTTTTAGATGGATTCACGTGGGATCAATGTCTCCTTAAGAAATATTCTGCTGGAGAATTGTGGTTCTTTTTGTTAAAACACAGAGCTCTCGGCAACACAGAAACCTTCCAGTACCAGATCCAGAATTTTCCAAACATCTGGTCATTCAGCAGAACTATGAGAAATGAAATAAGCAATATAAAGAAATTGAAATAAATCTTTATTACAGATCCATCTGAAACTTTAAAGTCCAAGATGAATGGATTTAATTAGCTCAGGACACTTTGGTTTTCCTATAACTCAAATATGTCAACTTTACAACATGCCGGCCCTTAGGCCATCTTTTGAAGTGAGTCATCTTTTATTTTACAGTGTTTAAACTGGGTATATATGCTAGGATTTGTGATACTCTGTAAAATCTGATGGATTGTGACTGGGGGCTTTATTTTCATACCTGTAAATAAACAAAGAATTGTTTTACAATATTCCAATAAGTCTACTTTATGATCAGTTGTGAAAGCTCAGAGAACCATTTTTAGAGCAGGCTGTGGCTCTGCATTATTATGCTTTCAGTTAAGATAATGGGAATTCAATAGAGTCCTGTCTGAAAGGATATATCCTACCAGTGGTGTAAGTGCAAACAAGATCAATTTGATGGGCTTTAATTACTTTAGTGTTCATCTGGTGAAGCTACTTGTTTTTATTGTGAAATGTATATTACGGATTTCATACATATGCAGAAACCTGGACCTCTTTCCTCTTTCGGACTTTTAGGTAGTGCTACAGCACATAAGGCACGTGAGGCGGTATGGAGTGTGGAAGGAGACACACGATGTTACTGGGAACTTTGAGTCCAGGTCATCCATGCTTTGGATCATTTACTTTTTCTTCCTCCAGGATTATGTCACAAGCTCTTTCCCCATAAGAGGACAGGGCTTGCAGCAGGTTTCAGTATTGATGTGAATCTGAAAACATATGAAATAAATGAAGACATCAGCCAGGGGCCAATTAAACTGCACACTACCAAATCATACTAAGATGACCTGAGCTTCCCATTCAGAAATGATAGTAAGAATGACACTTGTGAGAGTATTTGATTTGCTTTATAAAAGGCTGTTCAGAAAAAGACAAGATAAATTGCTAGTTTTATATAGCTGTATAGACAAATTAAAGCAATAGATTCTAGGGTGCTGGAAAATTGTCCTTGCTCTTTGGCTTCTGTCCACATATATTCTTTGAGATCTTGTTTATACTGGGGATTTGCTTCCACTTCAGTCAAGGACAAACTGCTGTCAGAATAGCTAATCTGTTGTAAATGCTAGCCTGTGTAGGGTGTCCCATTACCATAGTCTGTCCTCTAACATACTGTGGTTTCAGGGAGGAGACATCTGTGCCAGTACAAGCAGCAAACTTCATTACCTACGCTAAGACTGGGGTCAGCGTGAGGTTCTGAGCTGCTTACGGCTGTTCGTCTCTGCTCTGTCTCAACTCTGCCCTGGAAATGAGTCCCCTCTCCCTCTCCTCCCGTTCGGCTCTGCCAGCATAGCAGCATGTGTGGCTGTTCTCTCGCTGGGACACGGGCAGCTGCGCGGGTGAATTTGCAGTTCTGCCGTGGGAGTGGAGTGAGGGCAATGAGACGCTTGGGGTGGCGAGTAGGCTCAGCTGCAAGTAGTGCTTCTCTAGCCCGGTCCAAAACTGCGTTGTACAAATAACCTGCTAGCTGCTTGCTGCTAGCTATGCAGCCTAGCAGTATTCTTGCTAATAAAGGCTTTTCAGAGGCAGCAAAGAAACCTGTTGCTAGTGCCTGCATCGGTATTTTAAAGGAGTCGGAATGAACAACTGTGAGCAAGTAATCTTACGGTATCTGAAACACTTCTCGGATGATATCACTTCTTGTCTGTTTGCAGAGCAGAATGCCAGGCTTCTGAAATGGACACTTTCATCATCTCTACAGAGGAACAATATAAACGATGAGCTTTTGCAGAGGCTGCCTATAGAAGAATTCAGTCTGCCATGTTCATTCTTTTTGGTGTTAATCTGATTCTTTCCTCATTGCCAAAAAGCATGAATAACAGCTTGAAATGCTGGAACCAAAGAACAGATAACTTTGAGGAGGTATAAAATGTTTTAATTCTCCTGGTTCAGTTACATAAAACAAGCTTCCCTGGGGGGGTGTTTTTCCTTGTTAACTCATTTATAAGATAACTGAAGCTACAGGTGTTCAGCTTTAATAAGGCATTAGTGAACAATTATGTAAGACACTAAAAATAAAGCTAGAGTCTTTGCATGAAGGAAATGAACACTGAGCGGAAAAATATTTAACAGCAAAATTGCACAATCAAATAAGGGAGAAGGTTTTTAGAAAGTAAAATTGTTGGATAAAATCTTTAATACATATAGAAAGGATGTTGTTGAAAAATGGAAGGAAGGACTATATATTTTTATGTGCAAGATATGAAAAGACACCAATAATATATAAAGGAATAACTGGTGCTAACACTACTGATAAAATAATTTTGTGCTTGGATTAAAATGTTCTTTAAAATATTGCTTTTAAATAGTGCAGAGCCAGCTTTGTGCTAACAGGGAATGTTGTATTCCCTTGATTTATGAAATCTCATTTCAATTGCAAACCACTGGCTCTTCTGTGTTTGTGCCTGAGCACGGTATGATTCTGCAGACAGCTCAACTAGCAGCATTGCGAAGAGGAAATTAGATGTATTAAACTGGAAGAATCAGTGACATTCAAATAACACTTTCGCTCTTGTATTTCTCATTTGTTAGAAGGCAGATCTTAATAAGAATTCTAACATGTCTTAGCCTTGGAAACAGTGATCTGTTTTATTAACCTCAACAGAACAAATTTAGGACAGAAGTTCTGACACTTTCTTAATTATGAGAAGGTATCTGGTGAAGTGCTTGGCTCCTATTTGTCTTCATCTGAACTTACCTTTTTAGTCTTCATAGTTGTATCACACTCCATCTCAATGAGAAATGGTGAATTGGACCTTTTAGAATTTGTTTTGTAGTGATATGAAGTTGAGGCAGAGGGAGGTGGGAACTTGAACAGCGTTTAGTGTCAGAGCAGTGCAAGTCCTACCTTTGGTGTAACTTGTACTCGTAAGCCACTAAATATGTTTGTGAAGTAATCCATAGATGCTGTACCTCAGTGGTTTATTCATGGGAATGTAGTTAGGCAACAGAGTGAGTTCGAAGTGGCTTAGCACTTACCTATTGGATGCTCTTAGGCAAAGTTAAGGACTAGATAACAAGAGGCAGGAGTTGTGCAGGAAGACTGAAACACTTCAGTGGTATGTATGTGGCTTTGAAAATGCAAGAATGAGTCATTGTAACGAGTCAGTGCACATCATTGTCCAGGGTTGTGAATACAGTCTGCAGCTGTGGAAATACCTCTGCAGTGCTGCCAACAAAAGGGCTTTGTGATAATTCAAGAATAGAAAGCATTGCGGTTTAAGATGAGTGAACAAGTGCAACATTTGCTACATTCCTTAGTCATTCCCTAGCAGAATAGAGAAAAAGTGGTTGATCTTTGTAAATCTGTGAGAACTACTGATATTGGACTTACTATTTTTCTATTCTTACAATAGACGCAAGACATTGTCCAAACATTACAGTTATTAATTGGAGTAAATTGTAGTAAATTTTGATGGTTTACTTCTGTTTAAGTTAGCCTTGCCACGTGTTTCAATGCAGGCATATATTTATATTCCTCTACCTGTATTTATGTATATACAAGTAGGCATATGTGCGTAATATACATGTGTGTTTATACATACACACAGAACCTACTCTTTCGGATTTTTCAGGAGATGCATCTACCTTTTATTAATACTAGAGACAATATGGTAATAAAGCTTTTTTTAAAAAAAATAAAAATAAAAGATTAAGCCTGGAATTGGGCCACTGTGTCTTACACAAGTCTCCTTCAGAGACAGTCAATCTTATAAATATTTGGTGGCTGTACTTGTCTGTTTTTGATAAGATAGGAATAACATTGTTTTCCTTGAAAGCTGGTTGTGTTTTTTGTTCTTGCTGGCTGATTTCTTAATTAGGCAAGCTGAAGTTTCAGAATTAACACAGGAAATACTATTCTAGGGTATTCTTTGAAATTCTCATATTTAATGCCATTTGTAGATATTCGGTTTCATTACAGAAAGTTTTTTTTTTTTATCTATACCCTTCTATAAGTTCATTACAAGCGTAGATATCTTCTAGGGTTATTAATGGCTTGGTATTACTACCTGTAAGTCATAGCCAAACTGAGAAAATTCAAGCAGCTTGAAATAAATGTGAGAACGTGGAGGTAGTGTTAGGTGCACACGCATTCTTAAAAGATAGCTTAGATTAAAATGAACATCTAGAATAATTACATTACACTGGGAACAGAGAAGCAATCTGTTAGCTGTTACTTATGTCGCGATCCCTTCCTCTTCACAGAATCACAGAATCACAGAATAGTAGGGGTTGGAAGGGACCTCTGTGGGTCATCTAGTCCAACCCTCCTGCCGAAGCAGGGTCACCTACAGCAGGCTGCACAGGACCTTGTCCAGGCGGGTCTTGAATATATAAAACCTGGTATTCCATGGTGTTCAGTTTTATATTCTATTGATTTTATTTGTTTCTTCATTAACATAAAATCTCAGCTGTTTCTGCTGCATGGGCGAAGGGTCATAAACCCATGCTCCCCATTGGCAAAACGAAATTGTAGTTGTGTTTGGCCAGTTTATACCTGAATGTATTTGCCCATGGGATGTTAATGCTCTAACATGTATTCCTTTCTGGTTTTCCTTTCAGTTTTTCATTGGCTTTGTATCTATTAAATTATTTATGTTACAAAGTTTGTACTAAGTATGTGCGATTTGTGGTGTGACTATAGTAACAATTCTGACAGATCCTTGAATTTTGGAATTTCTTACTTCTGTATCTCTGCTTATTGCAATTAGACCTTTCTGTAGCTAATGAAACATATGTGATTTGTTTGTTTATGCCTGAGGACTGAATTTGTTGCTGAATAATGCAAAGACAAATGCAAGGACAAGTGTAGTAAATCGAATTAAGAATGTGTGCGTAGAGGATGTGTGGGCAAAGTCAGCTGAAAGAGATCTGAAAGCTTTGGCTCCAGCTCTACCTGCTCAGTGCAGGTGGAAGCTTGTTTACGTTCACACTTCTGTGAGTGGAAATCCAGCAGAGGCTGCACAAGAATGGCTAATGTTTTTTGGTAAAAAATTAGTAACTGATATGATTTTTACCTTAAATGGAATCAAAAGCAGCAGTCAGTACGGCTGGGACGTCGATGGGTTATTTGGCAAGACAGGAACATTTGCTTTCTTGCTATGTGCTATGCTGGCAGATTCTGAACAGAGTAGTCTCTTTATACAGCTATCTAGAAAAGACAGCAAATGAACATCCACATTTCACTTTCAAGTATGCTGGTATTTGAAACCAGGCCTACAGCATAAATATTTTGCTAAAATCTGTTTTTTGAGATTTCAAGGCAGCTTCTTGTTTAGTTAAAGGCTAATATAATTCTACCCAGGATCAACAATTTGAATTTCTTTTGCAGACACATCTAATCATTGCTAGTCTACACATAATAGTAGTAATCTCCTTTTTTAAAACCTGATATTTTTCAAGCAGTACAGATACAATGAAGAGAAATCCAGTGTGTTTAATTAAAAGGTATCAAAATGCTGCAGACTTATGTTAGGGGATTACATTTTCTTCCAGAAATAACTTCAGTGGAATTTCATCATGAATGCATGTGGTCCAGTTCATTTTATAATTCTATTTTGAAAGAGTGTAGAAGTAGGGAAGAAGGGAGTCTTATATCTGTCTTGTATAAAAAATTCTGCCTTTGATGTTTCTTTGATTGAGAAACTGCTCTGATTTTTATAGCGGTATAGTGGATGCAGAAGTTG